>NC_041214.2:15990697-16029302 GCF_002837175.3 Physeter macrocephalus
GTTCGTGCCCCGGTCCGGGAAGATCCCACATGCCGCGGAGCGGCTGGGCCCATGAGCCATGGCCGCTGAGCCTGCGCGTCCAGAGCCTGTGCTCCGCAACGGGAGAGGCCACAACGGTGAGAAGCCCGCGTACCACAAAAAAAAGAAAAAAAGATTTACCGGAATGACATTTTTATCACAACTGAAACTTGATGTGATTCCTATAATCTTATCAGCTCTTAGAGCATCTCTTAAAGGAACAGAGGCCTTAATTCTTAATTGAGTATACACCATCTTGCAGGGGAAAACACTGGACCGTGGTGTATTGTACTTGTTTGCTTAACAAACTTTTATCGAGTACCTGTTATATGATAGGCACTGTTATAGGCACTGAGGATACAGCAGGGAACAAACTAGATCTAGCCTCAGCTCTCATGGAGCTTATATCCCAGTGAAGGGAAGCAGATAGTGCAGGAGTCCCCAACCCCCAGGCCTTGGACTGGTACTGGTCTGCAGCCTGTTAGGAACCGGGCCGCACAGCAGGAGGTGAGCAGCGGGTGAGCGAGTGAAGCTTCCTCTCTATTTACAGCCGCTCCCCATCTCTCGCATTACCACCTGAACCATCCTCCCACCCTCCCATCCATGGAAAAATTGTCTTCGGTGAAAGCGGCCCCTGGTGCCAAAAAGGTTGGGGACGGTTGAGATAGTGGACACCCAAATCAACAAACATGATAATCACAGTAAGATAATTATGGATATGAATAAATATGGATAGTCAGAAAATAGGGTGATGACATAGGGTGGGGAGGGCTTGGATGTGGATATACTGGGGAAGACCTCTCTGGAAGTGAAAGCAGAACAATGTTCTGGAGGAGGGTGAGCCCCAGCCCTGAAAAGAGTAGTGGGGGGCATGCAGGCAGAGCTAATCCAGACCTTATATTGGACACACGAATGTTCTGTAATCATCACAGAGTCCACATCTTTAAATTTGAGTGCATTGTTTTTCTTTCTATTTTCCAGAAACTAGTTTTCTTTGCCAGCTATCTCATTTTCTGTCATCAATCCTGTAATTCACTTACAGAGAACAGAAGGAGTTGATCAATATACTGATGGCAGCCAAACTTCCCTGGTTTGCTGGTTAGCTCAGGGGTAAATTCAGTTACTGAAAATTAACTTTCCCTAGCAAAAAAGCGTAAAGGAACTACAGAGAAAATTATTGGTAGAACAGACTTTCTGGGTACTGTTATAGAAGGAACTGATCAGGTTGGGACTCAAGAGAAAGATCATCTAAATCAGACAGAATTAGGATGTCAAAAGAAGATTATCTAGGTTATTAACAAAGACCATGCAATAAGGTGTTTTAGAATTATACTGGCACAAAAACAGAAATATAGATCAGTGGAACAGGATAGAAAGCCCAGCGATAAACCCACGCACCTATGGTCAACTAATCTATGACAAAGGAGGCAAGAATATACAATGGAAAAAAGACAGTCTCTTCAATAAGTGGTGCTGGGAAAACTGGACAGCTACATGGAAAAGAATGAAATTAGAACACTCCCTAACACCATACACTAAAATAAACTCCAAATGGATTAGAGACCTAAATGTAAGACTGGACACTATAAAACTCTTAGAGGAAAACATAGGAAGAACGCTCTTTGACATAAATCACAGCAAGATATTTTTTGAACCACCTCCTAGAGTAATGGAAATAAAAACAAAAATAAACAAATGGGACCTAATGAAACTTAAAAGCTTTTGCAAAGCAAAGGAAACTACAATCAAGAT
Source organism: Physeter macrocephalus (assembly GCF_002837175.3). Taxonomy (NCBI): domain Eukaryota; kingdom Metazoa; phylum Chordata; class Mammalia; order Artiodactyla; family Physeteridae; genus Physeter; species Physeter macrocephalus. Next base: position 15,992,468 of record NC_041214.2, read on the forward strand.
GAAAAGACAACTCTCAGAATAGGAGAAAATATTTGCAAATGAATCAATGGACAAAGGATTTATCTCCAAAATGTATAAACAGCTCATGCAGCTCAATATTAAAAAAACAACAGCCCAATCAAAATATGGGCAGAAGACCTAAATAGATGTTCTCCAAAGAAGACATACAGATGGCCAAGAAGCACATGAAAAGCTGCTCAACATCACTAATTATTAGAGATAATTCAAAAAGACACATGCACCCCAGTGTTCACTGCAGCACTATTTACAATAGCCAGGTCATGGAAGCAACCTAAATGCCCATCAACAGACGAATGGATAAAGAAGATGTGGTTCATATATACAATGGAATATTACTCAGCCATGAAAAGGAAAATAATTGGGTCACTTGTAGAGATGTGGATGGATCTAGAGACTGTCATACAGAGTGAAGTAAGTCAGAAAAGGAAAAACAAATATCGTATATTAACGCATATATGTGGAACCTAGAAACATGGTACAGATGAACCGGTTTGCAGGGCAGAAATAGAGACACAGATGTGGAGAACAAACGAATGGACACCAAGGGGGGAAAGCGGCGGCAGGGGGGATGAATTGGGAGATTGGGATTGACATGTATACACTAATATGTATAAAATAGATAACTAACAAGAAAAACAAAAAACAAAAAAAAGAATAATCTTAGCCCCATAATACAAGCTATCATATATATTTCTAGTTATATTTACAGGTATTATGTGAAATTAATAATTGCTAAGTTAATATACAAATGAAATTGTCCATTAAGAAACCTGTACACAGTTCATACATGGTGTTGATTTAGGTTTTATTCTTGTGTTTTTTTTAAATTTATTTTCTTTATTTCATATAAAGTGTAAGTCATATCTTAAAGCTTGATGATAAATATTCAATTTAAAAATTTTAGATTGATTCAGTACTGTTGTGAGCCCAATATTCCATGGATCCCACCATCCATGATGCTAATTTTGACCCTCTGCTTAAGTTATGAAATTCTGAATGTAATCTGTGTGATTTCTAAGGAATTTTAAAAAATCTAATTCTTCATCAATCATACACCTAATGATTTTAATACCAATTGTTAATTCTTGCCTGACCCAGTATTTTCATCAGGGTTTGTGAAAGTTTTGCTTCTAATATATTATTCCTTCTACATATATTAGTTGTCCTTTTTTTCCTTCCTTTGACAAATAGTCTCTTTCATCATCTCTCCCTAGAATTACAAAGCAGCATCGTTTCTTCTAGGGAAACTTCGTAGACCACCAGGTTGGGCTAAATGTCCCGTGTCTAAACTCTCTTAGCCCTCTACACAAAGCCCTTTACTAGTCCCTTACCAAAGCATATCAAGATAAGGCTGCAAGCACTTCAAAGGCAGGGCCAGAGTATTATCATTCATTGTGTGTATAATGTTCCTGATGCCTTGTGGGAACTTAGTACAGGATAACCTGAAACAAACTACTTTCACTCAGCTAGCAATGCAGTCACTGTTTCTACGTTCTGAAGAGAAATATGTGTTCACTGAGACTTCCTAGAAGAAAACTTGGAAGAATTCCTTTAAAATCATGGAGTGGGGAAGGCCTGTCTGAAGTATGGCTCAAAATTTAGAAGATAGGAAACAAAAGATTGATGGATTTTATGCCACATACACACACACACACACACACACACACACACACACACTAACTTTTACATTACAATAAATGGGAAGCAGCCACATAGCACAGGGAGATCAGCTCGTGCTTTGTGACCACCTAGAGGGGTGGGATAGGGAGGGTGGGAGGAAGACGCAAGAGGGAGGGGATATGGGGATATATGTATATGTATAGCTGATTCACTTTGTTATACAGCAGAAACTGACACACTATTGTAAAGCAATTATACTCTAATAAAAATGTTTAAAAAAAAAAACCTGGGGAAAATATTTGCATCTCATACTCCAGACAAAAAATGAATTTCCCTAGTTTGTGAAGCAGTCCTAGAAAGTGAAAAGAAAAGATCAATGAATACAATAGAAAATAGGCAAAAGACATGGACAGACAGTTCACGGAACATAAAATTCAAATGGCCCTCAATCTTATGAAAAGATCTTCACAAAAGAGCATTTACCGATAAAAAGAGAAATATGAAATTCACACTGCAGTCTCATTTCTTACCTATCAGATTGGCAAAAATCCACAAATCTGAGAACATACTCTATTGGCAAGTTGATGGAGAAAGGATTTCTATATATTCCTGGTAGAAATGCAAAATGGTACAACGTCTATAGAAGGAAAACTGGCAATATTTACTAGATCTGAAGACGTATCTACCTTTGACTCAGTCATCTCACTTCTGGGAGTTTATTCCATAAATATATCTACATGTGTATGGAACCAGTTACATAAATGACAGCACATCCACACAATGGACTATTATGCAACCACAGGAAAGAATGATGAGGACCTCTAGTGACTGATACAGAATGATCTCCAGGATAGACTGCTAATGAAAAGAGTAGGGTGTGAATATAAACAGTGTAAGAGGGAGGAAAGGACTATATATATTCATACTTTCTTGTGTTAAAGAATCATGCAAGGACAAACAGGAAACTAATAGAATCATTACCTAGAATGAGTAGAGGAAAGAATGAGAAGAAAAGGCAGTGACAGAGGCAAGCTTTCTCTGTATGTACTTTATTGTTTTGACTTGTGAATCATTCATGTAAATGTAACTATTAAAAATTATTTGTTAAAAAAGCACTGCCTTGGGCTTCCCTGGTGGCGCAGTGGTTGAGAGTCCGCCTGCCAATGCAGGGGACGCGGGTTCGTGCCCCGGTCCGGGAGGATCCCACGTGCCGCGGAGCGGCTGGGCCCGTGAGCCATGGCCGTTGAGCCTGTGCGTCTGGAGCCTGTGCTCCGCAACGGGAGAGGCCCCAACAGTGAGAGGCCCGCGTACCGCAAAAAAAAAAAAAAAAAAAAAAAAAAAAAAAAAAAAGCACTGCCTTTCCAAAAAGAACAGGGGCTATGAATATTAGTTTTGTATATACACCTTCTGTTTATTTTTATTCAGTTAAGATTAGTTATATATGCAGAAATAAATGTCACAATATATGAATGTGCAAAGAAGAGAGCTTGATATATTGGGAAAAACATAATTTTAGAACCAGAGAGATCAGGATTCAAATTATAGCTCTACCATATAATTAGGGATTTGATCTTGGTTTCTTTCATTTATTTTCTTCTTCTTTAAAATGAGGCTAATAACGTCAGCCTTCTAAAGCTCTTGTAAGAGTCAATTGAAAGAAGGTGTGTAAGAGTCCTAGTACATCATCTAGCTCACCATTCACACAGCTAACAGATGCAGGGTCTGGAATTTGACCAAGCTGTCTGCTTTTTAGGAGCTCTCTTCCTTGCATACACTCACATACTGTGACAGTTCTGAATCAAGAATAATTCTTTTCCCTTCTGGTCATCCTAACCACTCCTTGGAAATTTAGCCAAGATCTTACTTCATGATTTCTTTTCTAGGGATTCTATTTCATTTATGGTTAGTACTACAAACTTTATGAGTTTCATGTTTGATATATTCATTTTTTGTCTCCTAAGAACGCTAGATTTTAAAAATTCTTTCCTGCATTTTAAAACAATAACTAAGCACATAATAAATGCTCAATAAAATTTTGTTGGTCTTGTTTTGTTTCTATATGTGACAGAAAGCCTAAATATTAAGTAACAAAGCCTAATCTAAGTCTAGAGTACCAATTGTTTCAGTTTTTGATCTGTACAACCTTTAATTAATGCCTTTTTGCAGACTGCTAAATGCATTTCTCTTATATCTAATACTTGCAGGTGTTGATTATTTTTAATGAAAAAGTAGTGTGCTCAGGAATAAAATAAGATAATAATAATAAAATGAGAAATGCTTAGATTGGGGGAATACCCTGATGGTCCAAGGGTTAGGACTTTGTGCTTTCACTGCCGAGTTCACGGGTTCAGTCCCTGGTCAGGGAACTTAGATCCTGCAAGCCACACAGCGTGGCCAAAAAATTAAGAAAAAAAAAAAAAAAAAGAAGAAATGCGTATATTTGGAGCACAATATCATTTAAATATTTTCCATTCTGGTGTTTTATAATATTATTTTAAGTCAGGTTATAACAGCATCAAAACTGACATTTAATTATAAATATGGCAATCTCATAATTTTTCACTTGGCTACTCTTTCTTAAGAAATTATTTTTTAATAGACTTTATTTTTTAGAGTAGTTTCAGGTTCACAGAAAAATGGAGTGGAAGATACACAGACTTCCCACATGCCCTCTACCCCAATATAAGATACATAGATTTCCGTATTATAAACACCCTCCCGTCAGAGTTGGTACATTTTTTTACAAGTGATGAACCTACATTGACATATTGTAATCACCCAAAGTCTATAGTTTACATTAGGATTCACTCTTGGTTCTGTACATTTTGTGGATTTGAACAAATCTGTAATGACATGTATCCACCTTTTTAGTACAATACAGAGTATTTTCACTGACCTAAAAATTCTCTGTGCTCTTGTTATTCATCCTTGCCTGTCTCCTAATCCCTGAAAATCACTGATCTTTTTATTGTCTCCATGGTTTTGCCTTTTGTAAAATGTCACACAGTAGGAATCATACACTATGTAGGCTTTTCAGATTGGCTTCTTCCAGTTAGTATTATGCATTTAAATATCCTCCATGTCTTTTCATGGCTTGATAGCTCATTTCTTTTTAGCACTGAATACTATTTCATTGTCCGGATGTACCACAGTTTATTTACCCATTCAGCTACTGAAGGACAGCTTGGTTGCTTCCAAGCTTTGGCAATTATGAATAAAGCTGCCATAGACATCCATGTGCAGGTTTTTGTGTGAATGTAAGTTTCAGTTTCATTTGGGTATATACCAAAGAGTGCAATTGTTGGATCATATGGTAAGAGTATGTTTAATTTTGTAAGAAACCACCAAACTGCCTTCCAAGTAGCTTTATCATCTTATGTTTCACCAGCAATGAGTGGGAGTTCTTGTTACTCCATACTCAGTCTCATTGTTCTCACCAGCTTTGTGGTGTTGCTAGTGTCCAGATTTTGGCCATCTGATAGGTGTGTAGTGGTGTCTCACTGTTGTTTTAATTTGCGTTTCCCTGATGACATATGATGTGGAGCATCTTTCCATATGTTTATTTTCTATTTGTGTATCTTCTTTGGTAAGGTGTCTGTTAGGGTCTTTGGCCCATTTTTTAGTCAGGTTGTTTGTTATTGTTGAATTTTAAGAGTTCTTTGTATATATATATATCTGTGTGTGTGTGTGTATATATATATATATAATTTTTTAAAAAAATTTCTTGGCCGAGCCACGTGGCACGTGGGATCTTAGTTCCCCAACCAGGGATCACACCTGCGCCCCCTGCATAGGAAGTGCAGAGTCTTAACCACTGGACCACCAGGGAAGTCCAAGAGTTCTTTATATAGTTTGGATAACATTCCTTTGTCAGATGTATCTTTTGCAAATATTTTTTTCCCAGTCTGTGGCTTGTCGTTTCATTCTCTTGACATTTTCTTTCACAGAGCAGAAATTTTTAATTTTAATGAAGTTCAGTGTATCAATTCTTTTTTTCATGGATTGTGCCTGTGGTGTTCTTTTTTTTTTTTTTTTTTTTTCTGCATTGGGTCTTCATTGCTGCGTGCAGTCTTTCTCTACTTGCGGCGAGTGGAGGCTACTCTTCGTTGCGGTGCGTGGGCTTCTCATTGCGGTGGCTTCTCTTGGTGGGGGGCACCGGCTGTAGGCGCATGGGCTTCAGTTGTTGCAGCACGCAGGCTCAGTAGTTGCAGCGTGCGGGCTCTAGGGCAAGTGGGCTTCAGTAGTTGTGGGCTCAGTAGTTGTGCTCATGGACTGTAGAGCGCAGGCTCAGTAGTTGTGACGCACGGGCTTAGTTGCTCCGCGGCATGTGGGATCTTCCCGGGCTAGGGATCCAACTTGTGTCCCCTGCATTGGCAGGCGGATTCTTAACCACCGCACCACCAGGGAAGTCCCTTGGTGTTCTATCTAAAAAGTCATTGCCAAACCCAAGATAATCTAGATTTTCTCCTAGTTTTATAGTTTCACATTTTACATTAGACCTGTGATCCATTTTGAGTAAATTTTGTGAATGGTGTTAGGCCTGTGTCTAGATTCCTTTTTTTTTTTTTTTTCCTGCATGTAGATGTCCAGCTGTTCCAGCACCATTTGTTGAAAACAGTGTCTTTGCTTCATTGCCTTGCCTTTGCTCCATTGCCTTGCCTTTGCTCCTTTGTCAAAGATCGGTTGACTATATTTATGTGGGTTTAATTCTGGGCTTTCAGTTCTGTTCCTTTGATTGATTTGTTTGTTCTTTTGCCAATACCACACTGTCTTGATTACTGCATTTGATTACTCTTTAGCATGCGTTTATTATGTTTTAGCATTTGTCATTCTAATTTATCTGAAGAAATACTTAGCCATCTTGCTGAAAAGAGCCTATCATCAAAACTAAGTCAGAGGGGTGGGTAGATCCCTTGATGTCTATGAAATTTCCACATCTTACATGTAATTTTCATTCTCACTGTTCCATATTTCTTGACTGGCATTTCAATGCTCTTATAACATTTTCCTTCTTACCTTGGAAAAATTGGGGTTTTGTTTCAGTTGTTTCTGATAGCATAAAATTATAGTTTAACTGAAAAAACACCTAAGAAACAATGTAAAATATGAAATTAATTCCAATTTTATATAAAAATCTAATTATTTATTTTTGTTTGATTGATGGAGCCTCAAATCAGGTTGAAAACTGACAAGTGACCATGGGGCCCAAGCTTAAAGTCACATCTCAGAACTCTTTTATTTTCTTCTTTTTAATAACACTCTCATACTGCAAACGTCTAAATGTCTTGTGTCTTTCAACACGGAGAACTGACAATATCTAGATTGTCTTTTATATTTGAAGCTAATTTTTTAATTAAAATTAAAACTTCCAGGTAATTTAGTCTATTAATAAACATAATAGTTATATTTATTGAGGATTTACCATGTTCAGGATTCTGTGCTGAACTTTGCCCTATATAACTTCGATTAAATTTCATGGCAACATAATACCTTATGAGATAGGTGCTATTATTATCTTCATTTTAGAGATGAGATATTTAATGTGCAGAGAGGTTAGAAAGCTTGTTTAAAATCTCTCACATTTATGCCTTGGTGGTATAGTGGTGCGCATATTTGCCTTCCAAGCTCTCTCACATTTAACAAGTGATGGAGCAGACCTAGTCAGACTGGCTCTGGGGTCTGTAATCCAGTCACCTAACTACCCTGACTGTGAAGAAGTTGCACATATTTTGGGGTTAGAGAAATCAAAATCCTTTTTTTGTGCTTTCAATGGAGACAATATAGTATCTTTAGCTTCTGAAATTTCTTATTTCTGAATTTGGTACTTTACAGTGTTTATTTTTCTGTGAGTCAAAGCAGAAAGTATAGTCAATTAAAAGTAAAGTCATTGGGACAAATTAGGTAACACATATATAGTATTTTGACTTATTCAAATTATTTTTTGTTGATGGCATAGTTAGTATAACAACACTGAAGAAAAATTACTACATTTCACTTAAATTACTAAACAGGGATTTTAATCTATTGAATAAATTAATATTCCTTCCAGTTATGAAAATTACTGTTTTTCTTTTTTTAAAACAAATTTTATGCAAAGGATTGATAAAAGTAACATGGGAAAGGTTTCTATGTAGAATTTGAATATAAACTTTGACATGAACTGATTTTACTGAAGTAAAATGGAATCTGTCTCTTTCTTTTCCCCCATGTCAATAATATTTCTAGGAGTAATTTGAACTTAAATGTCTCTTAAAGTGTACATATTGTGAAATTATCAGGAATTTGGAACTAAAAAGTCTATTTTAAATTTAAATAATTGTTTTATTATACATATTTTAAAAAAGAAGTTATGGGTAAAGAATAAAGAAACAAGCAATCATGACCTTTATTAATAGTCAATACTCTTCCAAAAGTAATTCTTATATTAATAAATAAATGAATGAATTGCAAGTTATGCTAGACTTTATATACATTATACCCGCTGTATGTAGGCACATTTCAGTGCAGGAGATATTATGGTTTTCGAGACAAGTAATGTCCCTGCTTTTATGGAACTTATTTTCTATTTGAAGTAGCGGTGTGGGTATATGTCTGGTATTTACTAATAAACAAATAAGTTTTATGGACTGAATATGTTCCCCTAAAATTCATATGTTAAAATCTTAACCCCAGTAACTCAGAGTGTGACTGTATTTGGAGATAGTCTTTAAAGAGATAATTAAGTTAAAATGAACTCACTAGGTTGGGCCCTAACCCAGTGTGACTGGTGTCCTTATAAGAAGGGAAGAGTAGGACACAGACATATACAGAAGGAAAACCATGTGAGAAGGCAGCCATCTACAAGCCAAGGAGAGAGGACTCAGAAGAAACCAACCCTACTCACACCTTTACCTCCAACTTCTGGCCCCCAAAATTGTGAGGAAACAAATTTTTGTTGTTTAAGCTATCCAGTCTATGGTACTTTGTTATGGCAGCCCTAGCAACCTAATATACTAAGCAAGTACTATAAGATCAAATGGAATGTGATAGGATAGAGAGTGATGGAGAGGTTACCTTGGATTGGATACCTAGAGAATGTTTCTGTAAGGAGGAGATATTTAAACTGAGATCCCAGTGAAAAGAAGGAGTCAGTCATATGATATGCTCAGAGAGGAGAGCACCCAGAGAAGGGAACAAACAGCGCCAAGTTTCTATAGTTCAAAGGACCACAAGAAAGCATGTATGAATTAGATCTAATAGAAAATGATACTAAATGAGGTTGGATTCCTAAGCCAGCATCAGATGATGTAAGGCTTAGACACCAGGGAGAGGAGTTTGGTTTGATGTTATTTTAAGTAAAGTGGATGGTCATGAGAGGGTGTGAATCATAGAAGTGATATGATTGGATACTCATTTAAAAAAGATAACACTGGTTGCTGGGTGAAGGATGGATTTAGGGGTCAAGAGCAAATGAAAGGAAGCCAGTTCGATGGCTACCCTGGTCATCCAGGCAAGAGATCAGGTAGCTTGTGCTGTCCGGCTGGTTGTTGTGCAGATGGAAAGGAGTGGTTATATGAGTGGTGTGTTTTCTAGTTGGAGACCACAGTTCTTACTGCCAGACTGTAATTGTGGTGAGGAAGAGAAGGATCGATAAGTTTTGGGTTAAGTAACTTGATGGTGAGATTGTGAAGGATCAGGAAGGAGTAGATTTGGGGGAAAATCAAGAATTCTGTTTTGGCTGTGTTACTTTTTGGAGATCTCAATTTGGCAGCTGGAAATATGAGCCTGAATTTCCGGAGTGTGTCAGGGCTGGTGATAAGAAGTTGGAAGTCGCTGGTGTAGAGCTGGTATTTATAGCCCAGGGACTGAATGCACTCACCCAGAGAGAGTACGTAATAGAGAAGAGGTGTCTTTTTCTCACCAAGGGGCGGTCATCTGGAATGGTCACTGTGGACAGAACTCAGGGTAGGCTTTAACATATGTTTCAAAATAAATGGTACGTTTAGGGCTTCTGTGGACAACACGTCTGATCTAGGTAGAAGGACAGTGTCATGTACATGGGGACCTACTGAGATGTAGCAAAACATCCGTTTAAAAAATCAACTTAGGATACTTAGATCTTCATATATGTTTTTATTCCAAACCCTCTCAATACACTCAGAACTCTCTTTTTAATGCTTTGCTGCTGCTTCCTGTGCCCATCCCTCACATGAAATTTCAAGAGGTCTTTGAGGAGAATGGAAGTCAGACCTAGTAAGTTAACAACTTATATCCTGCCTCCTCTTAATATTATCCAGCCCAGTCCAGCTTGCTCCCTTCTGGAGGAGGATAAACAGGGGCTGAAATAAAATGGAGTTAGTTATAATGACCCATTGAATTGAGGGTGGAAAATAATGATCTGTGACTCACATTAGCCCTTTGAAATTGTCAGAAGATCAAATGAAATTCAGAATATGGTCTTGACAACAGAAGTGGCTTAAGCAAAAGATATTTTTGTCATTACACATTCAACAACTTCATTTGTTCATTTATTCATTTGCTCATTCAACATTTAAGGACCAACTATGTTTTAAGCACTCTTTTGCCACCCAAGGTGGTATGGGAACATGACAAAGCTTCAGTCAATCAGATGCTTCTATCTGAAGCAAATGAAGCTGGTGGCTTCCTGTTGAGATGGCTCCTGCAAAAAGACAGTTATTTTGCTTGTTCTTTATGATTCTCTGATAACTATCCTAATTCTTATTCAGTTCCCAAATCTTGGTCTCCAGCTTGTCATTGACTCCATGAGCCTTTGTAAACTTCTTATAAAAATCTTTTCTGCTTAGGAGAACCAGAGTCAATTTCTGTCATTTGCAAACAAGAGTTCTGGTTGCTGTATGTCTCATAATTGGGAAACTTCAAAGGGTGACATCAGACTTTCAAAGACTAAATGTATATACATTTCAAATGGCTACATATCAAGAATTTCAGTCAAAGTCTCACATGCATCTTAGAATGAAGGACTTTTTTCTCCATGAAACCCTTTACTGATTCAAGAATAGGTGGAAGACGAACTCTGCTTAATATCCAGTTATTTCTTTGGTTAGCTCTATTTTACTGAATCTTAAAACAGCAAATTATTTCTTGCTATCCATCTTGCCGTGGTTGAAGAATGGAAATTTGGGCTGGGGGATGGGGACAAGTAGAACTAATTGCTAGGTCAAGCAAAGTAAATTAGACGCAATGACTAAGTGCTATTTTAGAAACTCTATCCAGAACCTTGGGGTTACAGAGCTAAGTGCCAAAGAGAATAAAACATCGAATTGGTCCAATCATTTCCAATTTGATGACCAAAAAATGAAAACACTTGGGGGAGTCTATTCACAAGTTCAGGATATTTCTGGTTCTCTTTCTTTGTCAGATCTTCAGGGTAGACTTTGGGCTTTCAAAGCCAGAAGTGATAGCAAGTCATCCTAAAGTGTGCAGAAATGGAAGCATGATGAAGCATGAGCACCCAGTTTTCTCGTTAGCCTTCTGGGTGGAAAAGATAAGAAAACCAGTAAAAAGATGACAGTATCTTTTTTCCGGCAGCCATGGGCACCTTAGTTTTTTACTCTTAAGAGAAATGCCACCAGAAGACATTTATTTAAGAGGGGAAAAGAAATGTTCTTTGTAACTTTCACTGGAAGTTTCAAATAAAAGTTCGACCTTGCAACTTGACCTGCATGTTAGAAATGTCTGACTGTTGCACACATTTAGACCCATAAAAGCCATATATTTATGTATCATTTTATTCTTTTATATCTACAATTAAATCTGAAATATGAGGAAACTCTCGAAGGATTCAGTAAAGTTAATATTATCTCCATAGATTGAAAATTATGGAAAGAGTGATTTGGTAAAATTGTACAGTATCCTTACCGGGCTGCCACTATTTGTTTGTTTCCAAAAGCATTAAATTGCCCATTTTGTTTTTTAAGGGAGAAATGCTTTTAAAAATTATTAACTGGAACTTCAAAATGGATTTGTATATATTGTATTGAATTATATATTATAGGTTAGTATATATCAATTAAATTATCAATGTACTCTAAGTACTTCACACTGTCATAGGTCTGGATTTACCAAGAGAAAAATATATTGAGTGATAAATTTTAAAGAAAGCTTAGAGAAGAGATGCTATCAGCTCTTGTAATAATAATAACAATAACAGCTAGTATTTATCGAATATTTAATATGGATTATATCATTTAATCCCTTAAACAATCTAGGAGACTGGTACTATGATTCCCATTTTATAGTTGAGATAACCAAATCCCAGAAAAACTAAATTGTCTAAATTGTCCGAAGTTATGCAGCTTGTAAGTAGATGAGTGGATAATTTGAACCTGAGTAGCTTAACCCCATCATCTGTACTCTTGATCATTACTGCCTTTACCAGATAAAGAGTATATCAATCAATAAAGGCACGTTCTATTTACTAGACAAAAGGGATGGATTTTAATGAGCCATTTTGTATTTGAGATAACATAACCTGAAAGGTTTGTAAATAATTGTGCACCACCATGTGCTACTGTAGTGAAAATAATTTCATGCTCTCACCTCAGAAGACTTGGATTTCATTTTTCAATCTGCCACTTGATGTGGGTAGCAAGGGCAAGTCAGACAAGTTCACCAGTTGCTGCTGTATAAAGTAGATGTAGTTCATCATCATCATTATCCTTGTTTCTTATAGTATATGAAAAGATATTTTTAAACTATAAAATACTATATTATGACTTTAGAATTAATATTTAATTTTTATTAAGAAACACAGACCCCAAGAAAGATAATGTGGAAAGGAATATGGCTGAATAAAGAAACATATTCTTAAAACTATTTGTTTTCAAAGAGTCAAACTTTCCTCTTGACAGTGTTATTTTCTCACTGTCAGTAAGATTTACAAAAGTTATTTACAGTAGAAATGGCATTCATTGAACTGTTTGTTATCTGTGCCTGGAAGTCAACCGAAAAAAGACAGCTGGGGAGGGTACTAGGGTACAGTCTGGTCAGTGATATCTTTTGACAATGGTTGCCCAGTTGCATTATTCAGGTAACTCGTGTCCCAAGAGAATGAACTGCCAGTTTCATTTTAACATTAATTATTTGATAAAGGGATGGGGGAATCGGAGGTAAAGGGAGAAGAAGAGATAAGAAAGAAGAGAAGTGATTTTGTGGAAATCAGGAGTAGAGAGCCTAGGAAGAGGGTTGATGGACCAGATTGAAAAAGACCTCCATGTTGCTGAGAAACAGAGAAAGGGGTAGATCAGATGGAAAGGTTGCAAAAACGGTAAGGTGAAGCTAACCTATAAATTTGAAAACTTAAATCAAAATTGCATGATTGGCGAAGAGCCTGGAAGTGATGGAGCATCATAAATAATATGAGTGGTACTTCATCTAGCAGGGTCTTCCCATAAAACTGAGTAGTTATTGTGTGGGCAGGAAGTGTCAGCTTTAAGGTTTGAGAGATTTTGGTGGGGGGTGGAATATTGAAGGGAAAAATATTATGACTCATTAACTTTTGTTGGCATTGTAAATCCCTAAGGAAACATTTTCTGCATAAGAACTGACAGCCTATTTCTCCCTTCCCACTTTAGCCTAAAATACACTTTATCTCAACTTCAAAAAGTGTATGATACATACATATATATGTACACACATATGTACATACATGCATATACACACATATTCATCTAAGATTTCAGAGTTCATTGGGTTATATACTCATCTAGGATTATAGTTTTTATAATGGAGAATGCAAGTTCTGTGAGTATGGAAACAGATTGTCTTGTTCACTGAAATATGCCAAATGTCAGGCAAATAATGTTGTAAATAAAAGATGCCCTATAGATATTGGCTAAGTGAGCAAATGTCATTCATTCTTGGTTTCATAGCAAATCCTCTATTTTCTGAGGTGGTCATCAAAATCCCAGTTTCATCATGGAAGGCCTCATTTTGAACTGTAAACTTCCCTGGGAATAATGAAGAATAAACATTTAATTTATGGAGAGAAAAGTCTTAATACTTAATAATACTCTTTACTCATATAAGTAGGGTATATATGATAGAATGTCAGAGCATTCCACTATTGAGAAAATGTTTTTATCTACTCAGACTGTATAGGGGTTGTTGTGTTAATTTTCAAACAAATTTCTTTGTGAACAAAAGGATTACTGGAAGCCATTGCCTTTTACAAATTGACAATATGGAAATCTCAGTTAAATAAAGATATAAAAGAACACCAACTTTTAGAAACTAATATTGAAATGTCATTGATGTCAGTTTAGCACTGGTGGAAGATATTAAAAGCTTCTCAAAACTGACATTTTTAATCAAAGTAATATTTTTAATAATAGTTCCTCTGTGATCATGGCAATCACTTGTGTTATTCAAAACCTATTTTTTTTTACATCCATACGGTGGTAGAGCTCTAAAGGTGGGTGGTGTAGGCAGCACACAGACAGTGTGAACTGAAGGTCACCAAAAGGGCTGTGTCCCCAAATCCATCCACAGTGTCAGTAATATGGTGTTAAGTTTGTAGAGAACTCGCTAATATTGTTTGAATATATTATTCTGTTAGTCTTATCTCCAGCACACCAAATATGTGGGGTGTATAACAACAGATGCTTGAACAATTTAAGTGACTTGCCCAAGGCCATATAGCTAATAAATAATGGTTCTGGGGCCAAACCTAAGCCTTCTTACTGATAATCTAATGTTCCTTTCACTGTGACACAGTCACTCTTGGCACCTAAACATCCTGTACTAGGGACTTTCCTTTAGGTTAAGCACAGTGGTGTTTCCAGAATATCCTTGTTAAAATTTAAGTTTACTTGAGAGATGTATAATGAAATAAGCCAAAAAGAAGCATAAACCTTCGGAAAGAAAAATCAGAAGTCTAATGGGATAAGAGGCAAAAATAGGTCAATCTTGAAAAAGTAGATTTTTTTAAAATTAGAAAGTTCACACACACAGCACTGCTGCGGTTGGAGAAATCTGGACCAGCCAGGTGACACCTGGCAGTATTCAGGAGGCCCTGAATACTGGCACATAGGTCTAGAAAGCAGGAAACCTCTGGGCACAGTCACTGGGAACTGAAGGAACTGGAGTAGGAATTGGGTCTGAGGAAGGACTGGGTCTGGCTGAGGCCAGAGAGCAACACATACTTGTTTTGGATAAGAAAGTAACTCACATAGATTTTTATCAAGACAAGTGATTTGCTTGGAAAAGAGATACCTTCTCTTCAGGCAGTAAAAAAGTTTTCTAAAGTTCTAATTTTCAGATGTCATACCTTTTTAAAACTCAAATTATTATTTGCTAGATAATTGGACACTTCCATCAAAGTCATGCATTAAGGAATAAACAGGAAAGGGCACCATAACTCCCTGTCCTCTGCTTTTCAAGGTGTACACAGGTCTGGACACAAGAGGTGTATATATTCCTTGGGAAAAACCCACACCTGCCGTCCTTTCATGCCCGAGGTCTTCAGGTGCTCCACGGAGGGCTCCATGCTACAGCCTAGTGTTTACGGATCGGGTCATCCGTGGAAAGTGTAGTCCATGCCCAGGGGTGCCTGAAAAGGGATCCGAGACTCAAAGTTGACACACGAAGCCTACACAGTCACCTCAGGCAACCAAGTACTTGTTCAGAAAAGCCAAATAAAGAGCTAAAATTTAGTGCTTTTTACATAGTCATTTTACCTTCATTTTATGGCTTGATATCAAAACCTCTTTCCATTAAGATACTAACAGTTGATAAAAAGCCCAGATTAGGTTTTGCTAAAAGAAAATCTAAGTTAATGTCAAGCTCTCTTGGTTTTATTGTGTTGTTATTTTCAGGAAACTCTCTTGAGACAGAAAGTATTAAGACGGTGAATGAGCTGTTTAGTGAGGGGAAGCTGGGGCTGTTTAATGAAACGGCTTTTATGTATGTAAAGTTTTTTTGAAGGCTGCCTGATTAAAAAAAGCAGGGTTTGTGCCTTAATTCCAGTTGTAGATTTTAATTTTTGTTTCTTTTTAAAACCAATTTTCAAATCAGCTCACCAAATTTCCAGCATTTTATAAGATACTAAGACCAATTTGTTTGAAGACAGAGACTTTATTTGATTTTTTTCAAAGTTTGAACCTTTTATTTTTCCCACATATTTTCTTGAGCAGCTTGTAGAGAGATAAATTTAGTTAATGAGGAAGAGGATGGGATGGAGAACTGTCTGTAACATGGAATTAACATTCATTTAACATATATTTATTGAGCACCTGTAGTATGTCAGGCTGTTCTAAGAGGTAAGGATACATTAGTGAAAAAAAAAAAAAATCAAAACAGAAATCTCCACCCTTGTGGTTCTTGCTTTCTAGCTGCGGGAGACAGAGAGTAAGGAATAAATAGAGAATGCCAGAAGGTGGTAAATGCTATGGAGAAAAATAAAACCTGAAAGGGAGTAGGAAGTGTCAGGGTATGGTGTAGGTTGCAATTATGAACAGGACTGTAGAGGAAAGCCACACCGAGAAAGGCATATTTGAGCAAAGACGTAAAAGAGATAAAGGAACAGTTATGTGGGAATCTAAGGGAGGAGGTTTCCAAAGAGAGGAAACAGCTGGTGCAGAGAACGAGGCAAGAGAATGCCTGCCGAGTTCCAGGAATAGCAAGGCAACCTGTGTAGCTGAAGTGGAATGATCCAGGGGGGTGAGAGGTAGGAGATAATGTCAAAGAAGTGATGGATGGCTCAGACCACATAGGGCCTTCAATGCCATTGCAAAGTTTTGCTGCTGAATGAAAGGGGGGAACGTTACAGGGTTTTGCAAAGAGAACTGCCAATGCCTTTACTTACAGGTTTAACCACTCCACTCTGGCTGCTGTGTTGAGAACAGACTGTATGGGAGCAGGGAGACCAAATCGGAAGTCATTGCAGTAATCCAGGGAGGCAATGATCCTGGTATGAAAATAGGGAGAAGTGGTCAGATTCTGGATACATTCTGAGGAGAGAGGCAACGAGATTTGCTTAGGAAGTGACTGAGATGTCTGAAGTAAAGAGAACAATCCAGGATGACTCCAAGGTTTTGGCCTGAGCACCTAGAAGGGAATAGCTGCCACATACCAACGTGAGAAGGATTGTTGGGCGGAGAGATCAAGTGCTCACCTTGGACCCATCAAGTTGAGATGCCTGTTAGATATCCTAGTGTGGATCTCCAGCAGGAGGTGACTGTGGGAATTGGATGTTCTAGGGAGCTGTCGATAGTGGGGATTTGGGACACATTTGGGGACTGCCTAGCTATCAGAAAGTATTTATCCATAAAACAACACAACCGGATGAGATCATAGAGAGTGAGTGAGAGAGAAGACCCAAGAGCACGTCCTGAGCCGTAAGACACTCTGATATTAAGAAGCTGGGGACAAGGATGGAAACCAGGACTTTATCCTGAGATAGAACAACCAGAGACCAGTGAGGGAGGAAGAAAACAAGAGGGTGGGGTGTCCTAGCGGCCAAGTGAAGGAAGGAGGAAGGAGGGATAGGCTTTGGAAATGCTGCTGATAGGTTAAGTAAAATGGGCCCTGAGCATTGGATTCAACACTGTGAGTTTACTTTTGGGGAAAAGAAAAGTTTCTTTTCAAAGAAAAGAAAAAGTTTCTTTTTCTTTGGCTTTGGCTCAGTGTGTTTTTCGGCAGGGTGTCTTGCTTTCTGAAGCCAGGTCTGACTCACCCTGGAAATAGGGCTTGCAAAAATCTGGCCTAGGGCCAGGTCATGTGCTTATTTTCCCTGCCTCTTCAGCTTCTAAAAGCAGCCGATCTCTCTGATAGGGTTAGGCCAAAACTCTCATCTCTCTGGTGGGTGGTAGCAGAGAAGAGGCCCAAAAGAATTGAATCCCATTCTCCCAGAGCATTTCCGTTGT
Organism: Physeter macrocephalus; assembly: GCF_002837175.3. Classification (NCBI taxonomy): domain Eukaryota; kingdom Metazoa; phylum Chordata; class Mammalia; order Artiodactyla; family Physeteridae; genus Physeter; species Physeter macrocephalus. Next base: position 16,009,993 of record NC_041214.2, read on the forward strand.
GGTTTACTTAGTATGCAGACTCCCAGAGAATATAAAGGACCTGAGTCATTACACTTAAGAGCAACAGAGTAGGTGGCCCACAGGTTATTTATTCAAGAAAAATGAAAAACTGAAAAAGGTGAAAAAAGTGTGTCACAAACTTGGAATTTAAATCATAATGTTAAACATCATTTATTATGATATAGGTATCTGAACACCCAATCTCATCTCTTAGCTCATAAATCAGGTATTGCAATGCCTCTACATTCCCAGAATGATAAAAATATGTAAACTATGGTTAAAAAGCACTTTAAAGATATGAAGCAATTTAGTACTTTAAAAATAAAATTCCCTCAGGAAAATAAAATGCTGTTTTCATCACAGTACAATCAGATAACTGAAATATAATAAACAGTTTGTAGACTGATTTAGAGAAGGCTTTTATAGATTTTGACTAAAGAATCAGCTCGGGAGATGCAGGTCACAAATTGTTCTATTATATTTTTCTTTTTGTACGAATTTTTCTAATTAAGGGTTTACTTCGTGTAGGATTTTAATAAGGGAAAATGAATATAAATAAATAAATTTCAATAAGCTTGTTTGAATTTCACAAATATACTATATACTGAAGATCTAATAATCAGAATACAAATTTGTTTTTCATTTGTCTATTGCTACATAATAAATCATCCCCAAATTTAAAGGCCTAAAGCTACAACTTTTCTTTTTAATCTTTACAAGTCTCTTGGTTAACCGGGTGAAGCTGGGTGGTCGATTGCATTCGGCTGAGTGGTTCTTCTGTTCCATGTGCTGTTGGCCAGGCCCCCAGTCATCAGGATACTTGGCTGGGCGGGAGTACTGGTTGGCTCACTCACTCAGCTGGCAGTGGTGCTGGCTTTTGCTGGGAGCTCAGCTGAGACCGTAGAGTGTCTTGGTTCCTTTCCAGGTGTTTTGGGATTCCAAGAGGCAGAAAGTAGAAACTCAGTGCCCTGAAGACCTAGGCTTGGAAACCTAAGAATGGCATTTCCGCTGCATTCTATTGGTCAAAACCAGGTACAAGGTTAAGCTCAGATTCAAGGGGAAAGGAAATTAGCACCATCTCTTGATATAAGGAGTGGCATAGGCATCCAAGAAGGGAAGAAATGGTTGAGGACCATCTTTGGAGATTGGCTACCACAGTCTGTCCTCTGGCCTCAATAGTTCATGGCCCTGTCATGTGCAAAGTACCCTCGTTCTTCCCTAAAACCCCCACAGCCTCACCCCATTATGACAGTGCTTAAAGTCCAGGACGATTTAGCCCTGTCATCTAAATCAGATCCAGGCATGGATGGGGCTCCTCAGGGGCCGTTTCTCAGGTACAGAGACCTTTAAAAAACAAAATGTATGTCATCCACATTCCTAACGTGCCGTGATGATATTGGATAGCATAATTGCAGTAGACACCCCTGTTCAAAAAGGGAGCAAGTAGGTGAACCCTAGAAGTCATCAGTCCGTGGCTGGGCACGTGTTGCCATTTCCTCTGACACCAGGGAATTTCTGCTCCCTGGGAGTGAATTCCATGGTTCTGTGGTTCTTAGATCCCGAAATCGCCCACATTTAGAGCTGAATAGCTTTCTCAGCCTGCTTTCTACCCATAGGAATTGGGGGTCCACAGACCTTTTTAAATTGTAAACTGCCTCTGTAGTATTTGGTCCAAGCTTGTATAATTCATTTTAAAATGGTGTGGGTTTACCATGCATCAAATGATAATCTACTCCATTAGACAAAAATAACACCCATAAATTTCTTCCAGACAGGCTCCTCCCTACCTTGGGCTGTGGGAAAGTACCTTAAATATTCTTAAAAATCCCTTTTAGTGTAGTGGAAAGGGTATAAGAATCATGTCTTTATGATTCCTGGAGTCCCAGTTTTTAAATTGAGAGGGTCTATAAGACATGTCTTTAAGCTTCTTAGATGTCCTGTAGTCTAGCTCAGAGGGTATACAAGTGCTCCATTACATTTTTCTGAGGACCCACCATGTAAGAACAACCATACCCCCGAACTGATTTTGACCCTCAGGCTATGTTTTACTGGTAGTGCCCTGGCGTTGCCTCCAGGTTTTAATTGGCTTGAGTATATTTTGTGAACTGGGATTTTAGGATTGGCAAAGAGTTTTATTATCCAAACCAGTAATTCTGGGTTTGGAAATGTTTTATCTATTCTTATCTTACCATACACAGTTAAAAGAAAACATTCAGCACTTTCAGAATACTGCCTGGAAATGTTCTTTGCCATATTTACAATTTCATTAAGAATGTTGCCAAACTTTCTGTCACTACATAACTTTCTGTAATCTTTTTTTTCCTCTAGTCTTTAATAATAATGTCCTCACTGTCCAGCCACCATAGACAATCTCCTTGAGGCTGTTCTGGCCTCTGCTGGCTACTAGTCCTATTGTCAATGTCACATGTTTTAGGATTTTGTTATGGCAACACCCTACTTCTAGGTATCAGTTTTAATTTTGGTTATAATGGTACCCCTAATGAAAATGCAGAGCATTTGGAAAAACACTTGTCTTAAAAATAGTAAGTGCCAAGAGAACCAAAATTGACAAATTTTCTAATGCTTCTCCATGCCTACCTATATCAGAGTTAGTCTTTTAGCAACAACATACACTAGTTACATAGCCAGCTGTGAATTTTTGTCCACTGATGAACTGCCTATAAAGTTAGTAAGCCAATATCAGGGTATCAAAAACTTGGTTTTAGGGACTTTTTAAATATTGTTTTCTGTTAAAGGCACTGCCTCGTCCTCTATTCTCCCACTCACACTTATGCCCCCAAATGTGAAACTATCATGACTTTTTTTCTGTCCTCCAGCTAATTAACTATCATGTTTTCTAGATTCTACCTTTACAGTCTCTCTCCTCATCATGTCATCCACTCCATGGCTTTGACCTGAGTCCAGATTCAGGTCTCCTCATCTCTCACCTGGTCCAGTTCAATAGCCTCCTCATTTCTAGTCCTTTGCTCCCCTTACTTCCCCTCCTGACCATTCATTTAATAAAGTATGAGACATTCTATGAAGCATATGCACTAGGATAGGCTGTAGACACTCATACATGAACTAAATATGGTACTTTCTTGAGGAACTCAACCCAGTTGACAAAGTAATTTTTGTTAAGCACAGATTGAGTCACTTTATTCACAATTCAAGACCAATAGAAAAAAATCAGTTTCTGTTTCTGGCTCCAATCCAGGATTCCATGTTGCGTTCACTTGTACAGCCCCTCAGTGTACTTCAATCTGTGATAGTTCCTCAGTCTTCCTTCATCTTTCATGATCTTTACACTTTTGATCAATACTCGTTAGCTATTTCAAAGAGTTTCTCTCAATTTTTTTTTTTTGTCTGATGTTTTCTCATGATGAAATTTAAGTTTTGCATCTGTGGCAAGAACACCACAAATGCCATCTTATGTCCTTCTCGGTTCATTGTATCAGGGGGTACATGATATTGATATGTCTTAATTACCAGAAATGCTATCTTTGATCACTTGGTTAAAGTGTCTGCTAAGGTTCTCCACTGTGAAGTTACTATCTCTCCCTTTACAACTTAAAAATACCTTGGAAGGGATTTTTGAGGGATTATATTAATATACTATTTCTCCTCAAAATTTCACCCACTGATTTTAACATCCTCAGTGGATCTTGCCTGCAGCAATCTATGATGTTTGCCTAATGCTGCTTTTGTATATCCTTCATTGCCTCTACATTTATTAATCAGAATTTTTCTGTAAGGAAAAGCTGCCTCATTTTGCCCATTTATTTATTTATTCAAATATATATTGATGTAAGCATGGACTTATGAATATTTATTTTATAAATGACAGTCAAATACTATATTTATTTTGTTGTTCAAATTTCAATAGTCACCTTTTTAAGGAAGCTTTCTTCTTGAATTACTCCAACTGGATATTATCTCTCTCGCCTCTGAACCTGCAGGTCATATCATTTGCAGCCCTTTTATGTCACACTCTACTTTTGGCCTTATATTACAGATATTTATGAATACTCCATTCTCATAACCCCCATCTCCATTTTATGTGCTGGTTTATTGAGGATAGAGATGACTTACCACTGACCTTCTATTTCTTCTACAGTCAATAGACCTGTAGCACATTGTAGGAAATCAGTAAATATATGTGGAATTAAATTCAACTGGCTAAAGCATTTTTGGCCAGAACATAACTTAGCAACCCAAGAGCCTAACACTGTGTCTCACTTGTTTTTACACCCGCTTTTTATCTAAAGGTTTCTTTGTCTTAGAATTCTTAAATGTTTTATTATTTATATCCCAATCTCTCAATGTTCTAGAATATTTGTGTTTCCCCAAAAAGCCTCTCTTTAAAATACTTTAAATTGTTAGTAGAAGGATGAGAATTCTAGCAGGAACACAAAAGTTCAAAACAATGAAAAACAAAACCAAAAACTAAATTAGGTACAGATAAAGACATGGGATTAGGGAGGAAAGCAACTAAGACATGGGCCACTAAAAGAATTAGACATAGGCATTAAAACAATGACTAGAGAGCTAATTTCTATGTAGCTAGAACAATTGGGGTCTGAAATATGGAATTTGGATTCTCTCAATTTTTGATTGGGTTCTCTTGACTCATTGACTTATGAGGGACTCTATCACATTAAGGGTGAGAATTATGTTCAGGTCATAATATATAATGTGTGTATGTATGTGTGAGAGAGAGGGGTGGGGGTATGTGTGTGTACACACATATACATGCAGAGATTATTCTTCATGCCTCTGTGTCATTAGTCTTACAGAAGACTATTAAATGTCTTAATAAATATGTGTTAAATATTTATTAAGAGCAAGATTTGAGCTATTAGTGTTGAGAAAATACAAATAACTTGCCCTCCATGTAGTTCTCTAATTTCAGTCATTTATGTACTATTTTAAAAATGCAGAGCTGGTTACTGACATGTGGGATATGAATCCAGACAGTCTGACCCCAGAGACTAACCACTGATTCTAAACTGCCTCTTAGTATGTATTAAAATGATGTGTTCCTTAAGAACTGTAAAAATCATTTTGTATAACACTAGTGGGTCCATTTATATTTTGTGATTCCCTAGAAACTGGATGAAGTATATAAGTGACAATGGTAGTACAAAGTGTTATACACTATGAGAATGGTTAGTACAATGAATCACTACAGGAGATACGAGAAGAAAAAGAGTATGTCCAGCTGGGCAAAGTGAAAAGATTTAGTGGAGGAGGTGGCATTAGAATACTTGATTTGTGTGTGTAGAGATGGGCATGAGAAGGGGACATCCTAACTTCAGGGAGAAACACAAACTATGCATGAAATGCAGCAAGTGTTGATAGATAATTTTGTTGGAGCACACATTGTACGAATGGGAGTGAAGAGAAGTAAAGCTGGAATAGTACTAGATGAAAGCATTAAAGGATCTTCCATTTGAGGATGATTTATTGTGCTAAGAAAAGTAAATGAAGCATCTGGACAGATGCCCCCAAACCTAGAAATGTACTCCTCAAAGTGTTTTGAGTTGGCAACATGCTTTAGATTTACAGATTGAGAGTTGTATTGATCAAGATATTTATCCAAATACAAGAAAATTTAAGTCAGAATTTGGGTAAACTACCACCAGGTGGTAGCAGATATGCTGATTTCTTAGTCCAGCTGACTTGATTTAAGCCAGAAACATACATGTGAGAGAGCCAGTTCAGAATTCTCAGTTATTCCAGGATCTCACGTGTGTAGAGGTTTGTCTCCAGAGCATATAATTACATCATGTAATGACTATATTTATGTAAAATAATTTCCTTCTAACAGTACAGCTGCATTCCCATTTTCAGAAACAATACAATGTGTTTCTTTGCAAGACATTTTATTCTTAGAAGTAGAATGTACAGGGATATATGCTAATTCAGTGGGATGGTTGGAAATTGCTATTTCAAATATTACTTCAAACAAATTAGAAAATATGTGTTTATCTGAAAGTCTTGTGGTTGAAGGAGTGAGGCCAGAAAATGGGTTAATTAAAATTGAGAGAGACTGGGGAGAGGCCCAAATTTGGCTTTTTCACAGATAGTGGGTGGAATCTAAGGGGCTTCAGATCATAGGCAGATCTGCCTCCAAGACGCAGCTGATGTCTTCTCCTTTTATCATCTAATTTAATCCTCCCAACAGCCCTATGAAATAGAAGGTACTATCTCTATTTAAATATAATAAGACTGTGGCTCCAAAAGCTAAGCAATTATCTAATTCATTTGCAAAGTAAAAGATCTGGAATTTGAACCCTCATCTGGTTTCACTCTCAGTGCCCTTTCTTCTCAGTACCCAAGAGATACATGATCCACCTACTTCAGAAACCCACTGGCCTTTGCCCTCATCAAGGCAGGAAAGGAGGTAATAATAGTTTTTTAAATTCTGGTTAATTAATCATTGCATTTCCCCAACATTTTATTATGAAAAATTCAAACATACAAAAAGTCAAAAAAATTTCACAGGATGCCCTTCATATAGCTACAACCTAGATTCTACAATTTGCATTTTACTCTACTTTCTTTATCACATATCTGTCCATCTATTCATCCCATTATTTTATCATTATCCAATTTTATATGCATTTCCCAGTAAATTGAAGACATGAGTACGACTTCACCCCATTACTTCAGCATGCATATATGTTAACTGAATTTCAATATTAGTTTATAGATTTGTTAAAAATTTGAGATAAACATACAGTGAAATGCACCAATCTTAAGTGTATCATTCAGTAATTTCAGACAAATGCATACAGCTATGCAACCCGAATTTCTCTCCAGATACAGAACATTGCTCTCAGACCAGAAAGTTCTCATATGTCCTTTCCCGATCAAGTTCCATCCCCTCCACCCCTTTTAGGACACTATCATTCTGTTTTTTGGTTGGTTGTTAGTTTATTTAATGTTGCCTGTTTTAGAATTTTATATAAATGGAATGAAACAGTATGACAGTATGTACTCTTTTGTATAATGGTTCTGTCACAGCAGCATAATGTATTTTGAGAGTAATTCATTTTGCTCTATGTATCAGTAGTTTATTCCTTTTTATTCCTGATGATGGACAGCTGGACTGTTTTTTATATTTGAATTTTATTTTATTTTTTTATACAGCAGGTTCTTATTAGTGGACTCCTGGTTTTTTATCTATTATGGAATAAAGCAGCTGTGAATATTCTTGCACCAATTTTTCATTTCTTTTGGTGTAACTACTTGTCACAGGGTAAGTATAGGTTTAGTTTTACAAGAAACTGCCAAAACTTTTTCCAAAATATTTGTACCATTATATACTCCCATTTACACTCTATGAGAGTTCTGGTTGCTCCACATTATTACCAACACTTGATGTTATCAATCTTTTAAATTTTTTCCTTCTGGAGGATTTGTATTGTTTTCTCATTGGGGAAGAGAGCCATGTGTGCAGTCAGCCTTGGTTGGGCCCTCTGTTCCTTTTGAGTCAACTTCCATTATGAGCTTTCCCCATATTGTTTTGTCACAGTTTGTAAACATTCCCCAAGTTCCTCGTTCATATTTTTTCTGCTTCTCCATAACATTTTTGCTTTTCCTGAATTCTCTGACTTTATTTTATTTCTACTAACTAGCTCTGATAATGCCTCCTCTTTCATTGCAATAGATTTTTCCTTTTGACTAACATGACTCTATTTATTTGTTGAGTTTTTTATCGTTTGCAGTCAAATAAGAGGATCCATTTATGCAAGCTCTTTGTAGCCCAAGTTGGACAGTGATTAAGTAAGGAATTCTGCCAGACTTAGCAGAAGAATTTCAGGCTCAAAGTTTTAAAGTTATGTAGGCAAGAATTGCTTTTATTTGCAATGAACTTCTTGTGCCTGGGTAGAAGTAGGATAGTTTTATGGTGAAGTTGTGATTGGTGGTTGCTTAATCAGAGGACTTTGGTAATATGTGGAAAACTGGTAAATCAAAGGGTAAAAGGCAATGAGCAGTAGGTTTTGTTTGTTTGTTTTAATTTGGCAAGACTTAAATGAACAGAAGAGCAAAACCTAGGGATTGTCTATTTTTGGTGGTGGGGGGGGCGGGATTGCCTATATTAAGCATTGTTTGTTAACCCCACTGTATTTGTAACTCACTGTGAGTGACAGAGGTTCCTTATTTTTTACCTGTTTGATACCTATGAGAGGGAAAACCTGCTGGAAGACTTCTTGGAGGGCATTATTGAAGTTTAAATATTACTTTAAAAATGTCATTACTGATAAGTTGCAATATTTTATACTCTGCCAGTGATTAAACTGGTTTAACTGGTTCCAAAAGGGCAGGTCCCCTGCTAGAATAAGAATTTTTTAAATGACATTTAAAGGCAATTTCATGAAATGGACGTAAATTTAGGAATTCTCAAAGAAGGTAGTAGCATAAATTCATTTCTATTTTCATTAGGTAGACATTTCTCAACAACTTATGCTTGTGTTCACATTCATGAAAAAAAGAAAAAAGAAGAAACGTGAAAACTTCTTGGTCTAAAATTCTAGCCTGAATTCAAGAGAAAAATCTCACTAGCTAAAGAAAAAAGAAATAAGCTAGAATTGAATGGCATGGGTACTATAAGTATAAAGCAGGGAGATAACAGTAAATGGAGCCACAAAACAATTCTTTGGATAACAGAGCAATCTTTTTCACTTTTTAGCTGTGTGTTCTTGGGCAAGATTTTTAAATTCTCTAAGCTTCATAAGGTGATTTTAAAAACTAAATAAAATAACAGTCTACAAAACTTTTTAAATTCTTTTACCAGTCTTGCAGAATAACATTACCTTTCCCCCACCCCAACTTCTAGATGAGAAAACTGATGTTGTTACTTATTCAAGGATGTACAGATAAGTTATTAATGAAGCTGGAGCTATTGGTGAAGCTGTTTCAACACAGATATAGACAAATTCCCAAAGCCATTATCCTTTCCATATAAAGCACCTACCGGTTCCTTGGAAATTAGTAATTGCTTAGTAATTATGAGTCTCCCAGGCAGGAGGAGGGGGGGGAGAGAGAAGGAGAGAGGAAGGGGAGAAACATATAAGCCGGAAATGTCTAAAAATGGGATTAATATGTACTATATTGAGGTACTTGAAATGCTCTCTTTCAGGTTCTCTTTTATAAAATAACATTACTGTAGACCAGGAATTCTACACTTAAAGTCCACTAAATCCATGGGGCCTGGAAAGAAGTTGAACTGTAATGCAGACCTGACAAAGCATCAAGTGAATATTGCCCATCAGGGTGTCCTGTGTTGAGCTGAAATGACTGAGCATGTCCAGCCCTGTCTCGATCAGTCCCCAGGGGTGGGCTGCCCTGGGAAGGGCTGACCAGAGGCAAAGCAGCTCCTTGCAATTGAGGCAGAGTCTGAAAGAGGTGGACAGGTGAAAGCTATTGACTGCATGGCTTGTGACTGGTCAGTAAATCCCAGGGCAGGATTTAAAAAAAGAGAAGAAAAGGGCTGAACATAAATTATCTGAAAGTGGGATTAAGATCTCAACTACACTGAGATGAGAGAAAGTTTCTCTTCCAAGTTCTTCTGTATATAAAAAATATGTTTTGGAAGCTAGATCTTGATGGTACATCTTGGTGACACATTACCACAGTTTTGCTGTGTAATATTACATTGCATGGATATAGCTTGACAATAAGTCTTGGTTTCTGAGAGTTTAAGTCTACATTTTTAATACTTTTTCAAAATTGCCTTGGCTATTTTTAATTTTTTTGCATTTCCATATGAATTGTGGTGTTACTGGTTGCCAGAAGCTAGTACCTAGGAAGGGCTGTCCATCGGGAAGGGTGCAAAGCTGATGAACATACTGAGCTGGATTCCATCAGGCGAAGAGCTGAGATATCGTGCACTTAACTTCTTTCACTGATCTCTAGCACAGCTTAAATTTTCTCATTGGCTTGCATTAGCAGATTCATTACAGCAGGATTTGGTTTGCATGGTGAATATTTTTAAGTTTTTGTAGTATTGTTATAATGTATAGGATTGTTCAGAGAGTGAGAGTTTGCATACCAAAGGAAACCTGTATTCCATATGATTAATACACGTGCGTACGCACACACACACGCGCTTCTATCTCTGAATTTTTTTTTTTTTTTTTTTTTGCTCTACCGGGGCACGAACCCGTGTCCCCTGCATCGGCAGGCGGACTCTCAACCACTGCACCATCAGGGAAGCCCTATCTCTGAATTTTTATTTTGTGAGTTACTGACTGTATTGGGAATATAGTAAGGTGGTGTTTAGTAATATACATTTTATATTATTTCTAGTAATGTAGCTTTGGTGGAAACTGTGAACAGAAGCATACACAACCCAAAACAATAATGAACGTGGTTAGCCATTTCATGTTCCAGTGCCTACATCTAAACATGTACTGAGGAAAGTAAATGGTAGGGCAGACTTCCTTTCTACAGTGTCATTTCCAGTTGGGGAATGAATGTAATTACGTTTAATGAGTTGAGGCCCATTATTACACTGATGCATGCCTCTCTTGATTGTAAATAAGAAATCTGTGGTATTTTATAACAGTGGAAAAATGCTTTCAATCTGCATGGAGTAAAAATTAGTATGGCAACCAATGTATGTCTCGTCCCAATTATAGACAATTAGGAAGGCTCTTTGTTATTATTAGAAGGCACTTCTGACATTTGATTAACAGAGGTCAGGTGAGTAAAAAAATGCATGTAATATACAGAGAAATCTGTGTAGACAAATGATATGAGGGGAAATGTGGCAGAGCAAAAGAAAAGTGGTTAGAGATACTGAAGACCTGAATCTTAGCTCCAGAATCATGACCCACTAGTTATATTTGGAGAAGGTACCCAGTTATTTTATCAGTGAAATGAAGCTGGTGAAAGTACATCTTAAAGATCTGTCCCACAAAGCTCTGCACAATTCATACGTTAAGGAGATTATGACCTGAGAAATATATTAATTTATTGCCAATCACTAGTTACTCACAAATATATTATTTGAGGGACTATGTAGATGTCATATGATAATTGTGTTTTTGCTACAATGATACCCAACTTTTCCATTTTTTGACATTGTTTTTCACATCATCATCTTATTCTTTCCTGTTCATGATTACATCAGTTGCATTTTCACTTTCAATACACATTGATATACAAAGTTCATGCCCTACATAAACTCAGCAATGGCGATTTTTTTCATATGAAAGATGGAATATAAATTACTAAACTAGATGCAGATTGTCAGCATTCTATCAGGTTCCAGAGTTAGTGGCTCAACACACTTAATTTATCAACTTTGATAATCACAGAGCATAAGGAGAGGTATTAACGGATTAATCTGCTTTGTTTTGCTCAGTGCTGGGACACGCACATGTTTAACAATGTTCCTGCCATCTCCCGTTTGCAACTAATGATTCTACAGCTCTCTGTTGACCTTTGGTTCCAACTCTAGTTTTGGAAGTGACTGGCTTTAAAGCCATGTTGAAAAGAATTCTGAGGCCTCCTCTGGGCCTGGTAGGAAAGAGCAAAGTAATCAATAAATGATAACTGCTTTAGGCATGGAGGAAGCTGTGGCCACACATGTGCCGCCGGCTGGCCGTCCCTGCTGCCTTTACTGCTTCATGAATCACAATGAATATAATGATTTTGAAGTGGAAAATTTAATTGCATAAATCATTGGAAAAGAAATCATTATCATCTGTTGGATATTCTACATATCATATAAATTATATTAACAATCTTTGGCCTCTCCCCTTCCTGTTCTGCCATCAGGCTGGAGTGGGACAAAAATTTATAATGACGGTAACACTGTATTTACCACTCTCTCATCGAGGAGAGCCCACCATGACTTAATTTAGTAGTGTGACTTTGTAGTAAAGTCTTAGCCTGATGCAATTCACATGTTCCATTTTCTTCTCAACAGGGCTAATGTCCCCCAAATCTCATTCTTTTCTAAATACAAAAAAAATCCCATAAAATTTTAAATAGCATTTAATATTTCTTTAATGTCTCTAAGCACCAAATGCTCCCTGGGTGCGTTAAATGACGCTTCAGAAGCAAAGTTGCCAAAATACACAGGTGCTAAAGAGTTAGGATTCTCTCTGCTAAAGTAAAAAGATCCAATTTCATTGGGCTTAGTAGATACACATATGCTCTGAGACACAAAGAAAATTTGCGTTTCAAACCACTCATTCCCCAGTTCAAAGACTATCTTTGTTTTCCAACAGCTAAAGTAGAACATATCAAGAGGCTACTTTTCCTCCAGAATAAAAAAGTATGGGAAAAAGTACTAAGAAAGCACACCAACATGCAAGCAAATCACAATGATGATACAAAGCAAAATATAAGGAGATACAACAACATGTTTTACCTAATGGCTTACTCTGAGCCTCTTGTGGGTTTTACAAAAGACTCATCATATCCTCAAGGTGTTTATATGGTATTATTAGGTATATAAAATGTATGCCCTGAATTATGGAAATATAATTAAAGACAGAATCACAATATACAACAACAGATTGAAAGCAGAAACAGATATGAGAAACTTAATACAAGTTGTCTTAGCCAGATATTGAAGATTACAAAAACAAAAACAATGTCAATCTTTTCATTAAGTTTTACTGTTTTTGAAAATATCATTACTTGGTATTAAAATATGTTACATTAACAAGTCATGGGACTCATCATATCCTCAAGGTGTCTATGTTATTATTAGGTATATAAAATGTATGCCCTGAATTATGGAAATATAATTAAAGACAGAATTACCAGCAAGTAAATGAGGAAGAGAAGAAATGATCTATGATTGATATTTTACATAGAAATAGAAGTCGCTATGGAGACTTGCAAATCATTTGTAAATAATGATGTGTTAAAAATCTCATAGAGTTCTCAGGGATTTACTAATGAAGACCTTCCCACATGTGTAGTACATGTTTTGGAAATAAAACTTATGTTCACAGTATGACTTCACCAACTAATAGTTCTTTGACTTTGATTACATTACTTAAGTTTCTAAGCCTATTACTTCATTTTTAAAATGGACATATAATAGTACTCAAAATCTTAGAGTTTTATGTATATTAAAAGGGATACTTACTACAATGAACATTTATTGAATGTCTACTATATGCAAAACACTCTTTTGAGAACTATGTAAAACAACACCACCAATAAGGTTAAATCCTGCCTTCATGGAGAGACTATTCCAGTGGGAACTTCATTAACTTATCCATTCATTTAACAAACATTCATTAAATGCATATCATGTTTCAAGAACTCTGTCTGCTTTTGTGGTGTTTATATGGGAGGCACACAATACACAAAGAAACACAAATGCTTATGGATAAGGGCCAAGAAGGAAAGAACAGGATCTATGGGAGAAAAACAAGGGGGCAGCAACTTTCATTTGAGTGGTAAGGAATGGCTTTTCTAATAAGGTAACATTTAGACTAATTCATTAAAATGTAGGAAGGATTAAGCCTTGAAAAAGAGAAAGGAAAAGATTTGCAGCAGAATGAAGAACATGTTTAAAAGGTCCTCAATTGAGAAGGAGCTTGGTGCATTTCAGGACCTGAAAGAAGGCCAGTGTGTCTGAGTGAGTTTTTGACTGAGTGAGCGAGTGAATGGAAAAATGGAGAGACAGGCAGAGGCCAGATCTTGTATATAATTTCTATGCCATGGCTAGAGTTTGGCTTTTATTCAAAGTGCCATTGTAGCCACTTAAAGGTTCCAGGAAAGGGAGTGATGTGATCCAATTTAAAATTTACATTCTGGCTGCTGTGTGGAGAATGGATAGAGGGGGATCCTATTCGGCACCAAAGAGAATAAGGGTTTATTGCAGAAGTTCGGGTAAAGAGTCATGATTTATATTTGGGTGGTGGTGGTCGATTCAGAAAGAAAAGAATGGGTTTGAAATATTTTTTGGAAATAGAATTAAGTGGTAGGTAGTACAGGAGAATTGATAGATGGTGCAGAGTCAGATCTGAAGAATGGTATCCAGGTTTCTGTCTTGAACAACAGGGTGAATCAGTCCACTTGAAGTGCATACAAGATAAAATGCTTGGCATAATATCTGACATGTTAGGTGTTCAATAAATGTTAGCTCTAAACAGGTAATTGATGATATGTACCTTGAGAAACCAATCCTTTTTACAAACTTTACTTTACTTGACCGTGTAGCACCGAAGTCTAGAAACTTGCTCTTCAAAGTGTGGTAAAACAGCAGCGCCTAGGAATGTGTGAAAATCTTAGAGTCTCAGGTCCTTTCCCAGATGTAAAGAACTAGTCTGTATTTTTAAAAGATGCTCAGGCGATTCATCCCTCAAGTTTGAGAAGTACTGGTCTAGTGCAGGGAACATGAAACTGCGGTCTGCAGGCCAAATCTGACCCACTGCCTGTTTTTGTAAACAAAGTTTTATTGGAACACAGCCGTGCTGTGCTCATTCATTACTGCTTTTGCACTACAATGGCAGAGGTGAGTAGTCAGGACAGAGGCTGCATGGCCTGCAAAAACTACAATATTACTATTTGGCCTTTTATAGAAAAAGTTTGCCAACCCTCGTCTAGTACATAGATTCTGATGCAATGAGGATTTGAATGCTGGCTCTTGCATTTACTAGATGTGTACTATTCAACAAATTACATAACTAATCTGTGCCTTAGTTTCATTTCTAAAATGAGGACAATAGCAGTATTTACCTTATAAAATGGCTCTTATAAAGGAGAAAAAATATAACACTAGTAAATTGTCTGGCATACGTAAAACATTCAATAAATATTAGTTGTTATTTTCACTTGGTATACAATTTAGCTTGCTCATAAGAATGTGTAATATTTAACGGTGAAAGGGGCCTTAATGAAACATTAATTTGAAAAGCCAACTGGCATTCGTCATACAGACAGTGCTTTTTGGAGATTTGCTGTGATTTTTAATGGAGCCGTTGGGTGGAGGCAGAGTATGGAGAAATTAATGAAACTCAGTTTTCATGTCCTATTGCTATCTGGACAAGATAGTTTTCCAGATCAAGGGTCAGCAAACTACAGCCTGTGAGCAAATGCAGCTTGTTGCCTGTTTTGTATGGTTCTCAAGCTGAAAATGGTTTTTACATTTTTAAAAGGTTGTGAAACAAAGCAAAATAACAAAGACTACATGATAGAGATAAGTTGGGGCCCACTTGGCCTGAAATATTTACTATCTGGCCCTTTACAGAAAAAGTTTGCCAACTCCTGTCTAGACAAAAGAAAGTACTTTATCTTTTATATTTTAAACTTACTGGATTAAAGAATTAAGCACAGAGTTAAAAACCCCAGTTTGTTCTGTGAGCCTATTATTTTTTTGGAGTTATTCCATTTATGAAATTTATTTTTGTCTTTTTCATGGTAACCATCTTGCTTTTGCCAAATACCTGTATCTCTGTTTCAAACTGTACCATTTCTTTTAACCACTACCGTAGAGAGCAAATCCATGGCTAGTAAAGTCATGTATCTATTATGCAAACTGTTTGCAGTGGGGGAGGCCAGCAGGTTTTTACTTTTCTTAGTTTTCATTACCTAGTTGGCCCCAACTTGGGATTTACCAAACCTAGAAAGAATTCCTAAAGCAACTTTTCAATAGACTCAAGAGAAGACAGGCAGGCAGGAAGAATTGAAGGAAGGAAAGAGAAAGCAGTGGTCACTTTAAGACTACTTCCTTATCGCTTCAGCCAGGTCTCCCCCAAACCCACCTACTTTCACAGTGACCTCTATCAATCTCTCAGAGTTTCGGGTTCAGTTCAGGTAAGGCTCACACAAGGGTAGTTTGCTTGAGTCTCAGAGGACTAGCTAAAAGCTGTTGTGACAATAAATGAATCCACAATCTTTTCCAAGATACCCACAGGCATTTCAACTATAGGTCTACAGGGGCCCGCTTGCACACCAGGCATTGTCTTTTTTCTTACAGCATGTGGTTTGTAGCTTATTTGAGGGCCCTCTATCAGTAAAGCTATGCATGGCTAATTTCCTACATTAGTTGCTTTAACAAGTATCTGCAAATGTGGAAAGAAAGACTTGTAAAGAAACATATTTCTAAGACTAACTTGTGATAAATACCATGTAAACTATCTGGAGTTCTTGAACAGTATTCCAAATATCTCAATAATTGAAAACATTTAGCAAATAGGTCTAAGGTTTCCAGATGGTATTCTAATCAAATATATAATAAGCTTATTTAGAAAATTTCCTGTCTGTTTTTTACAAATTGCCTGGTAATACACTTGAGGTAATACAAGTACCATGTTGTCTCAGATTATAATAGTAGAAATAATGAGTAAAATACAAGGGGAGGGAGATTTTAGTTTATGAGAAAGAACTTCTAGAACTGCATTGTCTAACATGGTAGCCACCAGCCACATGTGGTTATGAAACACTTGAATGTTGCTAGTTGAACTGAGGAACTAAATTTTTAAAAAATTTTAATTTTATATTGGAGTATAGTTGATTTACAATGTTGTGTTAGTTTCAGGTGTACAGCAAAGTGATTCAGTGATATATATACATATATCCTTTTTCAGATTTTTTTCCCATATAAGTTATTACAGAATATTGAGTAGAGTTCCCTGTGCTATACAGTAGGTCCTTGTTGATTATCTATTTTATATATAGTAGTGTATATCTGTTAATCCCAACCTCTTAATTTAACCTTCCCCCCCGCCTTTCCCCTTTGGTAATGATAAATTTATTTTCTAAGTTTGTATGTTTCTGTTTTGTAAATAAGTTCATTTGTATCATTTTTTTTGATTACTCATATAAGTGATATCATATGATATTTGTCTTCTCTGTCTGACTTACTTCATTTAATGAAAATCTCTAGGGCCATCCATGTTGCTGCAAATGGCATTACTTCATTCTTTTTTATGGCTGAGTAATATTCCATTGTATATATGTACCATATCTTCTTTATCTATTCCTCTCTCAAAGGACATTTACGTTTCTTCCATGTCTTGGCTATTGTAGATAGTGTTGCAATTAACATTGGGGTGCATGTATCTTTTCGAATTATGGTTTACTCCATATATATGCCCACTCCTGGGATTGCTGGATCATATGGTAACTCTATTTTTAGTTTTTTAAGGAACCTCCATACTGTTCTCCATAGTGGCTGTACCAACTTATATTCCCACCAACAGTGTAGAAGGGTTCCTTTTTCTCCATACCATCTCTAGCATTTATTGTTTGTAGACTTTTTGATGATGGCCATTCTGACCAGTGTGAGGTGATACCTCATTGTGGTTTTGATTTTCATTTCTTGAATAATTAGTGAAGTTGAGTATCTTTTCATGTGCTTTTTGGCCATTTGTATGTCTTCTTTGGAGAAATGGCTATTTAGATCTTCTGCCCATTTTTTGATACAGTTTTTTGTTTTTTTGATATTGAGCTGCATGACCTGTTTGTATATTTTGGATATTAATCCCTTGTCAGTCACGTTATTTTCTGGGAACCTGAGCCAGCTGAATACATAAGTCCTTCTCAAACCTACCTCAATCCTGTTTCATTCAACCAACTAATCATTCATTCATTCATTCATTCATCCTTTTAGCATGCATTTATCAGTCATCTATTGTGTGTCATGCACATTGCTAAGCATTGGCCCCTAATATCAAGATGGAAGTAAAAACTAATTTAATATAAATAATAAATGTTATAATTGCTGTAGAGGCATACCTCATTATGCTTTAGTGTTTTTATTGTGCTTTGCAGATACTGTGTTTACAAATTGAATGTTTGTGGCAACCTAGCATTGTCAGATGATGTTTAGCATTTTTTAGCAATAAAGAAGTTTTTAATGTATGTACATGGTTTTTTAAGATGTAATGCTATTGCAGTCTTAATAGACTACAGTCTAGTATAAGCATAACTTTACATGCCTTGGGAAACAAAAAATTTATATGACTAGCTTTATTGTGATATTTACTTTACTGCAGTGGTCTGGAACTGAACCTGCAATATCTCTGAGGTCTACCTGTATATAAACCACAGTGTTAAGAATGTCAGAGAAGAAGCACCAAGGTCTTTTTTTGAGGAATTGTCATTTGAGCTCATACTTGTAGGGTAAGTAGGAGTTTTACAGATGTCAAAGAGAGAGGAGGGAATGTTTGAAAGAAAGAAAAGCAAATGCAAAAATGGTATGAGAGGACTACTACCAGAATATTTGTGGGACTGAATGTCCAGTGTTTCTTTTACTTAGACAGCAAAAGGGCGGGAGATGAAGCTGGATAAGAGAAAGGATTGTATCTTGAAGGGTCTAACACACCATTTAAAGGACTTCAGATTTTACTTTGTGGGCAACAAAGTCACCGACAATTCTAAACATGGTTTTATTTTTTATTTTTAAAATTTATTTTATTGAATTATAGTTGATTTACAGTGTTGTATTAGTTTCTGCCATACATCTAAGTGACTCAGTTATACATAGATATACATTCTTTTTCATATTCTTTTCCATTATGATTTATCACAGGATATTGAATATAGTTCCCTGTGCTATACAGTAGGACCTTGTTGTTTATCTATTCTATATATAATAGCTAAATATGATTTTATAAATTTGATTATAAAAAATTATGTTTCGGAAAGATCATTTTGTTGATTCTGAGAATAAGAAGTGCTTTTGGCTAGAGGTAGAGAGTTTGGTAAGCTATTGCAATGGTTCTGGCAAGAAATGATAAGAGCCTAAGCAAGAGCAGATAACTGCTAAGGGACCAAGAGAGCGCTGGGTAAGTCTAGGCTTCCAGCTTGGAGAGGTGGATATATACAGGTGCCCTTTACCAAGACACATAAAGGAGACAGAGAATTGGAGAAATAATAACTCGGTTTTGGGTATTTGAGATTGAAATACCTATGGGAAGTCCAGGTAGAAAAGTCTGTATGTTATGTTATCAAATAAACCAAATAAAAATGCAGAGGAAAACATATGAATAACTTTAAAACTTTAACCATCAAAAAAAACAAACAAACAAACAGTATGATTTTATCTCAGAACGAATGGTCTTAAAAGTATATTGTGAAAATAAACTCAAAATGGATTAGAGACCTAAATGTAAGACCAGACACTATAAAACTCTTAGAGGAAAACATAAGAAGAACACTCTTTGACATAAATCACAGCAAGATATTTTTTGATCCACCTCCTAGAGTAATGGAAATAAAAACAAAAATAAACAAATGGGACCTAATGAAACTTCAAAGCTTTTGCACAGCAAAGGAAACCATAAACAAGACGAAAAGACAACCCTCAGAATGGGAGAAAATAT
>NC_041214.2:16029984-16048901 GCF_002837175.3 Physeter macrocephalus
GGGGGGTGGGGTGGTGGTGGGATGAATTGGGCGATTGGGATTGACATGTATACACTGATGTGTATAAAATTGATGACTAATAAGAACCTGCGGTATAAAAAATAAATAAAAGAAAATTAAAGAAAAAAAGTATATTGTGTACTTTGTCTTGCTTTGCAATCAAGGAAATTTAAGTGAAGATTTAATCTAATTAATGTTCTGTTAAAACAACTGCAGAGAAAGTTATGTATATAATAAGAAAAGATTGGCAGCAGCCTAAATGAGCTATATTAGGGCAATGGTCAAGTAAATAGCAACATGTACCATCTTTGGAACATTACATAGGCATGGAAATTATATTTTGGAGACTATTTAATCAGTAAAATAGTCATGATATGATGACAAGTAAAAAAGCAGGATACAAAACTGTAAACAGTACAATCCTAATTTTGCCAAAAACATATGTACCTAGGAGTGGGATTACAGGTAATTTTGCTTATCCCCTTGCTTTGCTTTTATTAAATGTTTTACTCTGAAAATTAATCAAAAACATTAGAGAATAAATAGTTCATAGAGAAGTATTCAATTCCACTGAATTTAAAAATTATATTATTAAGTTATAGGTAAAAATAAAACTGAAATCCATTCAACAACCTCATTTTGGATGTGAATATGGCATATTTTCACTTCCTGTTACTATTATCTTGGAAGCATAAGAGTTCACTTATTTATGCAAATTAATATACATGCTATTTGCAAATTATAGGATCAACAAAAATTAAGGAAACCTTTAACTTTATCATTCAAACTAGGACAATTTTGAGAATGAAAGGGTCACCAATAATAATTATTCTGGACAACAGGTACAAATCTGGACATATGGTCACACATTCACTTGGATTAAAATTTGAGGCCTTATATTGTGAATAAAATGTTGACTTTTAGCATTATTTCATTTCCTTTTTTGTAAGAGTAAACATTTCAGGGATAACATGTATGAATGAGCTAAATCACACAGTGGCATGTATAGGCAGCTCTTTTTGACAATAATTTGCTCACTCAGTAGATTGTAAAATTCAGGTTTGAAAGTAACTCATTCATCCTTGATGGGTTGATATAATGGGAGGAGAAAGAAAAAGGGTAAAAATCCATCTGTTTCAAAAATGATTTATGTAAATCAACTATAATTCAATAAAAATATATTAAATCAATAAAAAATGATTTGTGTCTTTGAGGCTTTTCTGAAATTTATAAACTTCCATTTGAAACTGAAAGGCAATGTGTAGTGCATTATACTCTAACCTTTAACACATTTTATCTTCTTGTTTATCTCCTAAACACTAAGATGGAAAAATTTTTTTAAGAAAATCATTCACAAATGTTAAAATCTGATGCTCTACAGTTACTGTATTACAAATGACATAAAATTTCACAAGAATTGATGTGACTAAGTAGAAATTCATAAAGTCATTGAAATAGTTAAGATTTGTATCAACTTCTGTAACTACTGAAAAAAAATGTCTAGATGGGGAAAGCACTTTCATAAACAGGTGAGTATACTAAATGCTACAGAATGCATGAAAAGGATCATGTCTCCTCTCTGTTAATTAACACTATTATAAAGAG
The DNA here is from genome assembly GCF_002837175.3 of Physeter macrocephalus. NCBI lineage: Eukaryota > Metazoa > Chordata > Mammalia > Artiodactyla > Physeteridae > Physeter > Physeter macrocephalus. The sequence continues at coordinate 16,031,590 of NC_041214.2, forward strand.
GTGATAAAGGAAAGAAAAACCCAACAGTCCGTAAAGTCATACACTTACATTTATGCACAGTACTTTTGATTCTTGGATAGAACCAAAATCATAAGCTTCTTAGCAGCTTTCATAGTTACATGTAGCTAATAATATATTAAGTGCATTGTGTGATTTGCTTTTACCAAAGTATCTTGAAAATTATGGCAAACAAGCTTATTAAATATTACTTTGAATTTTAGAATGAAGTTTTGGTGGTACTGGGACTAATGGGTAGATGGAAACTATTGTTTATTTATCTTTTATGCTGCACCATAAAAGGAGACAGGCACTCAAAAAACCTTACTTCTGTTAAACGTTACAAAAATATGAGAGTCAGCTTTATGTATGAGAAACCTGAGAATTAATGTATTTAAGTGTTATTGCCAAGGACTAAAACTAAATATTTCAAGCCTAAGGTATACAAATGCTTAAAAAAAAGCATTAGAGACGGAAGAAGCCCCAAGCTGGTGGAGTAGGGAGACCCTGAGCTCACCTCTTCCAACAGGTACACCAAAATCACAGCTATTTACAGAACAACTATCTATGGGAATGACCTGAAAACTAGCAGAAAAGATTTTCTAAAGCTAAAAATATAAAGAAGGAGCCACATCAAGATAAGTAGGAGGGGCAGAGACACATCATAGGCAAGACCTATGCCCCCAGTTGGCAACCCACAAACGAGAGGAGTATCACAGTTGTAGAGGTGCTCTCCAAGGAGCCAGGGGTCTAAGCCCCACCTCAGGCTTCCCAGCCTGGGGCACCTGCACCAGGAAGATAAGCCTCCAACATCTGGCTTTAAAAACCTGCAGGCTTGTGATTGGGAGAGCTGGAGGACTATAGGAAACAGAGACTCCACTCTTTTTTTAATTGAAGTATAGCTGATTTATAATATTATATAGTTTCAGGTGTACAATATAGTGATTCAATATTATTATAGATTATACTCTACAAAAAGTTATTATAAAAGATTTGGCTAATTCCCTGTGCTGTACATTACATCCTCTCCAATAAATGCTTTTGGGAAAACTGGACAGCTACATGCACAAGAATCAAACTGGACTACTCTCACATCATGCACAAAAATACATTCAAAATGGATTAAAGACTTACGTGTAAGATGACTCATAGAAGAAAACCTAGGCAGTATGTTTTATGACAGTGGTCTTAGCAATATATTTTTGGATCTGTCTCCTCAAGCAAGGGAAACAAAAGCAAAAATAAACAAATGAGACTACATCAAACTAAAAAACTTTTCACAGTGAAGGAAACCATCAACAAAATGAAAGACAGCCTACTGAATGGGAGAAGATATTCGCGAATGGTGTATCTGATACAAAGAACTCATGCAATTCAACATCAAAAAAACAAACAACCCAATTTAAAAATGGGCAGAAGACCTGGATAGACTTTTTTCCAGAGAAGACATACAGATGGCCAGCAGGCACCAGAAAAGATGCTCAACATCACTAATCAGGGAAATGCAAATCAAAGCTACAATGAGATATCACTTCACACCTGTCAGAATGGCTACCATCAAAAGGACAACAAATAATAAATGTTGGCGACGATGTGTAGAAAAGGGAACCTTTGCGCACTGTTGGTGGGAATGTAAACTAGTGCAGCCACATACTTTTGGAAAAAGGTATGGAGGTTCGTCAAAAAATTAAAAATAGAGATACCATATGATCCAGAAGTTTCATTTTAGGGTATTTACCCAAGGAAAACAAAAACACTAATTCAAAAAGATATGTGCACCCCAGTGTTTATAGCAGCAGTGTTTATAATAGCCAAGATATGGAAGCAACCTAAGTACCTATCTATCTATCTATCTATCTATCTGTATATATATACATATATACACACACAAAAAAATGCAATATTACTCAGCCATAAAGAAAAATGAAATCTTGCCATTTGTGACAACATGGATGGATCTAGAGGGTATGTTATCATGCTAAGTGAAATAAGATAAAGACGAATACCATATAATATTACTTATATGTGGTATCTAGAAAACAAACCAAACCAAACCAAAACAGACTCATAGATACAGAGAACAAACGAGTGGTTGCCAGAGGGGAGGGACTCAGGGGGTTGGGCATAATAGGTACAAGGGATTAAGAGGTACAAACTTCCAGTTATAAAATACAGAAGCCACAAGAACATGGTGAGTAACAGCATAATAACTTCGTATGGGGACAGAAGGTTACCAGACTTACCATGGTGATCATTTGGTAATGTGTATAAATGCTGAGTCACTATGTTGTATACCTGACACAAACATAATATTGTACATCAACTTTATCTGAATAAAAACACCGTGAATTGTCAAAGTATGTGTAAGTAAATTTGTAGGATAAACATAACTCACCTTTGAAATATCTTAAGGGTCCATATATCCCTAATCTCTATAAAGATCTCTATGCAGTTAAAAGTTTAAAATAAGGTTGTTTTTTAACAGTAGAAATAAGTTTATGGTAGCTTTTTTTTTTAAATTTCTACTGTTTTTTTAACAATAGAAATAAGTTTATGGTAGAATAACATTATTCTATCCACTTTGATAATGATCTTCCTAACTGAATATCCATTCGAAAGCCCCTATAAAGAATTAAACAGATTTAAACACCACGTGAAAGCATGAAAACCAGTTTTGTGTTATTTTTATAATTCGTAAATAGTTTAATTTTTAAAGGTGCCCTGGGATGTTAACAGAGAGACAGTTCATGTGGCCAGGACATCATGGTGTGACTGGAAAAGAGGGGCAGTTTGGTGGGGGGTGGAGAGCAGTGAGAGAGGGCAACGTGGATTTGAATCCACATTTTGCTATAACCTGTCTTCTGACTTCAAATGGATCCTTGGTGGCCTCGTTCCTTCCTGTAGATGATTTCTGACTTCCCACCCCCATAAAGTCTAAACTTCGAAGGAAGGAACTCACAAATTAAAACTATAACCAAGTACATTGGAAAGTCCCTGAAGGCGATAATGACAGTAGTGATGATATTGTGATAATGCTCTCTAAGGTTCACCCGAGCTTTGAAAGTAAAATATTCTATGGTTTCTTCCCAGAATTGTTATGAGATGGTAACTAGTACTTAGTAAGCTGGTCTGCGATTCCATCCACTAGAGGACAGTAGTAAATGTGCACAAGCATATTTTAAAAAGCCATAGTGTGACTCATTTGAAATAAAACCTATCTTGCAGAAAGATGCTATGAAAAGAAGCACATAAAAAACCAGGGTCAGTAGTTTGAATAAAGCCACAACATTAGAGGGTAATAGAAATTTCTGGTCTAGTAAATATTTGAATATTTACTAGTGCATAAATGGGCAATTTCTCCAGGACCAGCTCCTCTGTAAGGAGTCAGCTGTGTTGAGAGTGAAAGGCCCCTGGAGTCATCATCAAGCATGCAGCTGTGCCTGCAATGGCAGTGAGGTGAGCCGTGGACAGCCTGGGGCCGCTCCCAGCCCGAGACAGGCTCGAATCTCCTCGGGGTGTACCACGTGCTTTTTTTTGTCTCTACAGCCCAGCCCAGCATTTTGTGTGCAGTAAGTGCCTAATCAAAGCTCGTTCTTCAACCCTAGCCATCTCTGGACTTGGTTCCCTGTTTTGCCACTTCTCAGATTTTTGATTTTTGGCAAGTCACTTAACTTCTCTGACTCAGCTGGTTTTGGTTTTGTGGATTCAAGAATTTCTGAGGACCCTTTAACATCCTCAGTTATGAACTTAGCAATCTCACCTTTTGAGATATTTTATGTATTTCCTTGCTGCCCTTCCCTGCCTGAGAACAAGTCAGGCGTTTAATAATGCTTCTTAACACATTTTCGTCCCAGATTATTTCTTTTTCTGATATAAAGTTTCTGAATAGGTGAAGTAAGTTCAGTGGCAGGTAGACTGCCTAAATGTGTACCTATGAGTATATGTCTTGATCTTTCTGAGACTCACATTCTTTTTTTTTTTTTTTTTTTTAATTTTATTTATTTATTTTTGGCTGTGTTGGGTCTTTGCTGCTGTGAGCGGGCCCTCTCCAGTTATGGAGAGCAGTGGATACTCTTTTTTTTTTTTTTTATGCGGTACGCGGGCCTCTCACCGCTGTGGCCTCTCCCGTTGCGGAGCACAGGCTCCGGACGCGCAGGCTCAGCGGCCATGGCTCACGGGCCCAGCTGCTCCGCGGCATGTGGGATCCTCCCGGACCCGGGCACGAACCCTCGTCCCCTGCATCGGCAGGCGGACTCTCAACCACTGCGCCACCAGGGAAGCCTTCACATTCTTAAATAGCAAATGGGGATACTATCTCTCATAGAGTGTTGCTAAAGATTAAAATGAGATATGATATTTAAAGCACAACGGTAGATCTTCGGTTGACTTCTCACAAATATTGGTTCTCTACTCTTCTCTGACAGATCTAATAGTCTATGATTATGTTATCTTCTTTTCATTTATAGGTAGGAGTTTATAGAGAATTCTATTAAAATAGACAGTTTTTAGTACATGGTGGGTTATATAATATAATATATATAATATAATTCTATATAATTATCAAATATAGAAATGTCTTAATATCATTAGACACAAGTAAGCAATAGCGCCCCTTCTCAAGAAAATATCATTATAGTAGAATTCTAAATTTTCTAAAATGACTGAAATAAATCAACATGTGCCCTGTGTCTTGGCCAAATTTGATAACAATAATTTTATTGATGAATCTGTAATTAAAGATAAATGTTCTGGGCTTCCCTGGTGGCGCAGTGGTTGGGAGTCCGCCTGCCGATGCAGGGCACGCGGGTTCGTGCCCCGGTCCGGGAAGATCCCACATGCCGCGGAGCGGCTGGGCCCATGAGCCACAACTACTGAGCCTGCGCGTCTGGAGCCTGTGCTCCGCAACGGGAGAGGCCACGGCAGTGAGAGGCCCGCGTACCGCAAAAAAAAAAAATAAAAAAAAATAAAGATAAATGTTCTGAGTTTTTAATTATATGTGATTGAAACAATCTCTTCTTTTTGTAACATGCTTAGTCACTCTGTAATTTCCTGCACATTTAAGTGTGCATTTTGTTAGAATTAACATCTATTGTCATCCTTACTCCCAATGTTATGGGATGAAAAAACTCCAGTGTCTGAATCATTTATCCATTAGTGACAGTGAAATAAACCCATAGGTGAAATAGAATTAAGAAATTAAGTGTTTTAATTTCAACAAAGGCAAAATGACAGGTTGGTTTTGGAATAGCTGTTGGCAAAGCATAGATATAACGCCTGGGACCAATATGGACAGGACATTTATTATTTTCTGACTTTATAAGTAAGCGGGGTTTGTGAAAATCCCAGTTCTCCTTGCTCCATCATGAGAAATACAGAGACGATTGGACAACTGGGGCTTCTGCTTTCTGCTAAGAGCCTACTTTCTGTAAGAATCAAATAGCGTCAATAGACCTCGAGAGGCCCATGGAATAGGGCATTCACTCAAAGTACAGAAACACAGAGATTTTTTTCCTTTACCCAAAAGTTGCTCTGTGTTTCTAGGCTCTCTCTGTCTCTCTCAATTTTATTCAAGGTTTTTTTCTAGAATGGATTCTTGGACGTAAATGACTGTAAAACATTTTTCAAGGAAATGTCTTTTTGGGTAAAGGCAGTAACACCATAATAGAGGACACAGCCTGTGTTTGCCTTGAGCCAAAGAAAAGAACTTCCCTAGAAACTCTTCTATAAACCAGGTGCATAAACAGAGCACACTGTGACAAATCTGCAAATTCTTGAGGGGCTCAAAGTACAAGCTAGATGCTGAAAAACCAAGATATGAATGCTAAATGAGGAACAGTCTTTCCTGTAGGGGAGGTCTATTAGCAAGAACCTCTAACATAGAAGACACGATTTCTCTCTTGACAATTCCCTAATATTTCCAGAGCCAAATACTTTATAGCCTGGTCTACCAGTGCTTCACAATCATGCCCTACCCAGACAGTACAACTTCGTCCTTGTTACTACTAGTTCCGTCCATCCCCACATTCCATCGCCACCCACACTCACCATTTCCCAACCCTCAAGACTAGCTCAAATGTCAATTCTGAAATCAGTAGCTTTCTGGGAATCTCTTCTCCCTACCCCCAAGCAGAATTAAGTTCTTCCCTCCTCTTTAACCCTGGCATTTGCCTACACAAACGTGGCACTGGACACATCGCATTACTACAAAATATATATGGTATTGCCAGTGCCACTGGTTTTATACCTTCCTGCATGTGTTCAGCTCCTCTACTAGCCAGTGAGTTCTTTGCTTACGTACCCTCACAATCCAGGGCCTGGGACATAGTAACCATAAATCACATATTCTCAACAGAATTATTAAAATCCATGCCATTCAAGTGCACAAAAGTCTAGAGTCTTCAGAGTTTCTACCAATCTGTAGTTTAAAAAAAAAAAAAGGAAAGAGGACTGTATCACCTTTGCATATATTTGTTCTTTGAGTATTTGTTTATTTACTGGTGAATCATCAAGGTACTTTTAACATTCAAAATTGAGTTTATTGAACTTGGCAAAGTGATAAATTCATTTATTTCCTTCTATTTCCCAGGCTAATGGCTGTGTTTCTTTTATTTTAAACTCCTTTTTGAAGGAGTAGACATTTATACACATAGACAGTTTGTTGACTATCAAGTGTTTTTTAGATCTAGGTTCAAGACACGCAACTTGTGGGGAATGGAGATGCACAAGGGTCCAACGGAAACATATAAGTTAAATTTAAAGTAGCTTGAAAGTCTGCCTTCTGTTGGTAGATCATAGATTCATATGAATTGTGAAGTGATATAATTTAATGTTAGAAAATACAAGGGCTTTTTCCTCCATAATTAGAATGACTTGGAAGTGGAGTGGGTTGGAGAATATTTAGAAGAGAAGAGACAGGGAAGATAAAATTGTTGAGAGAAAATCAGCTTGGCCGGATGGTTAGATGTGGGAATTAGAATCAGAAAGAGGAAAATCCCATCCAAGAAATATGTATAGACATTGGCAAGGGGGTCCTAGAAACAAGTAACTACATGAATAATTAACTAACATATTAAATTAACATTAAAAAGCCTTAAAAATGGTTGAGATTTTGACACCCACCTCAGGGAAATTGCTCCCTTCTTGCAAAAGAGAGGTGTCACTATTTTTGTAGAAGTGGCTCATTTCTTAGGTTCAATGGAAGCACCTGCCCTGACTGGAAAGGGCCTCTTCAGTCATTCCTTATTTTAAAAACAGGAGTTACTGGACATTTCAGCCAGAACGGGCAGTCAGAACAAAGTCTCATTGTGATGATCAGTGAGTGGTTCAGTGTCCTAGAGGATAGTGCTAGAAGAATGGCTTGGTTGAGATGAAGCTGGAGAGGCAGGAAGGGCCAGGCCCCGGGGCTTGATTTGCTACCTAAAGACAAAGGGATTTGGGGGAAATACCTGCCGTGACTCAGCTTCCTGACACGGTCCACTGTGCAGAGAGATGGGATGGTTGTGGACATGTGCTTTCTTTTCCAAAAAATGTTAGAATGTTATTTTCTGGATTTCTCTAGTTGTCAAAATTTGACAGAGATAATCTTCTGAAAGCATTTTATCTCTGTTCTCATAAAATGTTTATAAAGTATATAACTGTGTTTCAGGTCTTCCAGTGTGAGAATACCACAAGGAGCTTTCTGGAATTGTAAGAAGCTGTGCCACAGCTGTGTGCAATAGAGAGGGTGTGGTTTATAGGGCATGCAGAGCTATTTCCAAGAAATAAGATTCTGCTTAACAGGTTTAGACACAAATCTTAGCTGCACAGATGGCTAAATATACTTGGTTATGACAGGTACAAAGAGTCATTTTGAGCCAGTGAGGTCACCAACTTCAGTGCAAAAAAGGCTGAGAGTCAGTTTTAGCTGTTGGCAGTTATGTTTATGAAATGCATCCCAGACTGGGTAGGATGCTAGCTTTCACTTGCCTTGGTAACACTTAAATAACATGAGAGAATGTGGGATACCACGTCTTCCAGTAGCTCCAGTTAAGACTTTCTGTAATGATAGGTTTCTACTGAAATAATGAGCTTAACCACATTTGCTCACAAAAGCCCCATTCTTTATGGGTCAAAACTATAAATGGTACAAACAGCAAAAGCAATCATTTGTTAATCCATAAGTCTGTTATCTGGATGTAATTTCCATTGTCCTTCATTCAGTTCTTAAAACACTAAAAACATAAATATAGATCCTCAGTTTCTTTCCTTCCTTCCTACTTCCTGCCCCTCACACACACATACACACACACACACACACACACACACAGATACGCAAGTACACACACACACACACACACAAAGGTGGGGAAAGATAGTCCTTCCAGAAATATTTCTGATGGCACATTAAAAAGGGAGTACCTTTGGCTTTTAGACAAACATACCTTTTCCAGATTACTGATTCTTCCCAGAAAGGTTTAGACACAAAAACTCAGCCACCAACTGATTGCAGTAGGTGAAATTAGGTCTCTGAATGTGTTAGCTTGGTGTTTTAGAATTCTTAACCTAGATGTACTTTTATATACATATATATATGTCATTTATTTGGTGTGACAGAAATTTCGATACCAAAATATTATAGGGAAGCATTAAATAATCACATGCGAAAATGCATTCTAAGAATATAGTAATGAATAAGGTGTGTTTCTCACATTTAGTGTGTACATATACATAAAGACAAAAGCTTGGTGTGGGCTATTATTAAATCCTAGGATGGTTCGGACACTCTTACCTTGCTCTGAAAAAAAAAAAAAAAGAGTGTTTATAACCATGGAAATGGTTCTTCATCTAAAGGGAAAGTGGGGAGATGGCTCAACTAACAGTAAAGAACTTGAAAGTATCTTTATTTAAGCTTCAATTCATTAGCAATCATTATTCCTTAACTCACTTGAGGCGACAATCAGTGTTGCTAGGTCAGCAGCTAATTCCGGGTTTCTCTGCTCACTTTATGGCTTCACCCTTGCTTGTAACAGATGATGTGTTGGGTTGACCACTGGACAAGTCGTCCATTGCCATATTGGAGGAGAACTTGCCAACTCTACAGAAATTATAAACCTGAAACAAGAAGAGAAACTTTAGTGGTTACCAGGTCCAGGGCCCTAGTACAGTATGTATTCATCTCCCCCTACCTTTGTTTGGGGAAACATCCTATCTTACATTTCAGGCCATGTGGTTTGGATGAGGTTTTTCTTACCCTTAGCTTCAGGGGTGAGTTTTGTGTTCGTTTAAGCCAATCATCCTTTCACATCCCTTTGACTAGAATAATTGATTTGGGGATTTACTTGCAACTTAATTTGGGCAATGAGCAAACCCAAAACATTTGTTTATCTGTTAACAGAGAAAAGTTCCATTTTGTGGACTTGAAGCTGAAAAAAAGTATGAATCCTGAGGCAATAATAGCCATCTAGAAACCAGGAGGGGAAGCCTTACTTCAGAGTGAAGACAGTGTGTTAAAAAAAGCCAAGTTCAGAGAAGTAGAGAATCAGGCTTCAGATACTTCATTGAAGCCCTTGAATTAAGGCTTATCTAAAGCCAGTCCTTACTCTTGGACTTCTCATTACAGCAATCAGTAGCTTCCTTATATGTTTTGGCCAGTTTGGTTGGGTTTTAAGTTGCTTGCTATGGTAAGAATCCTGTCTAAATATAGCATATCACCTTATTATTGAAGCACCAGCTTAGACTTTTACCTTCTTAGTTGTAACTTCGTTAGGATGACAGCAAGTAAAATCATGCCCCAACAGCTGTCAATGACATCAAAGAGTAGGTCTCATCTCTATTGATATTTCTGATTATATATGTATGTATGCATGTGTGTATATATGTGTATGCATATATACATATATATATAATCATATATCAAAACAAAGTTCTTTTTGGTGGATTAATTAATGTCTTTTTGATTACACAACAAGAGATTGGATTTGCTAATTCTGCGTCCAGTAATCCATAAAGCATGCAGTACAACCATGTAGCTTGAAAGAGGAAAATAGCTTTAGGAAGATCTGGATCTAATATCTTAAGGATTAAGCAGTGTTAGGAGAGGAAAGCCATGCTGATTAATAGAGACCCCTCTAGTGGCCATAAACAGGTACACAGAGGGAATCATAATCATATTTTCTCATCTGTACTGCTCCAACATTTTGCCTCCTCTCATACCCTGCAGCTGAAGTCGTCTCATTGTGTCCAGGTAAAGCTCAAATAAAGTTGGATGAGGAAGAACTGCAGCCCCAGAGGCAAGTAGCAGTCATGTGCTTTGGATTGTAGTTTGAAAGCTGACAGCCTTAAGGTGGCTCATAATGTGCCAGAAAAGAGAGGGGGTCAGCTATTGACTGTGTAATGTCCAATGGCATTATGAAAAATCTACTAAAGGAAATATGACACCTTGTTAAGTCCCAGCAGCAGAGGCTGGGAGAGGCAGTGTCAGTTATGCAGTGTTTTACTGCATGAAGATGAAGTTTATTTCGAAGATCCTCTCAATACCTGTTAACCAATATTGAGAGTATAAGTGTTAATATGAGCTGCTCAAAGGTATTCTACATTTTGTATTTGTACAAAAAGCCTTCTAATATATCTGCTTAGAAATGTAGCAATTAAACCCAGATAGTAGGAAGGAATAATAAAGATAATAATGAAAAATAGGTAATGCTGTATTTCAGTATTCGTCCCTGCATCATATTGTGTGACACAAAGTATCATAAGTCCTCTGAGAGTATTCTAGTGTCCCTGGAAATCTATTAGCAATTAACTGAAATAATTTAAATTTGCTAGACTGGAAACTGGAGTAGAGTGAAAGAAAAGAAGCAAATAATAATAAATATTTATACAGATTCATTTTAAAGATAATCTTGAGTTTCTGAAAGTAGCATAAATATTGATAAGAAGCAAAAATAGATTTAAGGCTCGCTCAAGACAATCTAAATGTAATAGTAATTTGAAATGTTTTATTTGATGGAAATCTTTCAAGATGAATTTGACTACATAGTGCAGTCAGAACTGCACGGGTTGGCAGACGTGGCCCTTTGAGTGCAATGTGACCAGGCACTTTTCTAGGTACTGTGGATACATCAGAGAATAAAAGTAAGGACACTATCCCTGACCTCATGAAGCTTACATTCTAGTATGGAGAAACAGGAAATAAACATGAGAAAAAACTACATTACATAGTATATAGTATCAACAGAAGATGTTAAGTGTTCTAAAAATACAATAGGGTTGAGCTGCTGGAGCAGGGGATTCATTTAAATAGGGTGGACAGTGACACTTCAGCAAAGACTTGAAAGAAGTAAAGAAAGGAACCACATAGATATCTGGTGGAAGACCATTACAGATACAGAAAACAGCAGTGCAGAGATTCCGAAGAAGAAATGTACCCAGTGTGTTTGAAGAATAGGAAGGAGGTCTATGTGTCTCGTGCAGAGTAAAAAGGGGTACAGTAGTAGGTGATGTGATCAGACAGGTGTGAGATGGAGTCTTATAAGGATTTCGATTTTTTTAATTGAGGTATAATTGACATGTAACATTATATTAGTTTCTTCAATATCTTGTAATAACCTATAATGGAAAAGAATCTGAAAGAGAATACAAGTATATATATATATATATATATATATATATATATATATATATATATATATATATATATATAAAACTGAATCACTTGGCCGTACACCTGAAACATTGTAACTCAACTATACTTCAATTAAAAAATTCAAAAATTTAAAAATTTTTAAAAATTAAGTAAACATTATATTAGTTTCAAGTGTATAAAGACTAATTATTTCTGTATATTGAGAAATGATCACCACAATATGTCTAGTTAACATCCATCACCATATATAGTTACAGAATTTTTTTCCCTGTGATGAAAATAACTGGAAACGTGTACCGTTTGACACCCTTCACCTATTTCACCCACCTCCACACACCCCCCCCTCTGCCTCTGGTAACCATCCATCTGTTCTCTGTATCTATGAGTTTGGGTTTGTTTGTTTTGTTTTGTTTTCAATTCCACAAAAAATGAGGTCATACGGTATTTGTCTTTCTCTGTCCATCTTACTTCATTTAGTATGATAATCTCCAGGTCCATCCACATTGCTGTGAATGGCATTATTTCATTCTTTTTTATGGCTGAATAATATTCCATTGCATATATATATATATATATATATATATAGTCACATTTTCTTATTTTCTTTATCCATTCATCTGTTGGTAGACAGATTGCTTTCATATCTCGGCTGTTGTAAATAGTGCTACAATGAACATAGGGGTGCATATATCTTTTCAAATTAGTGTTTTTGTTTTCTTCAGATAGATACCCAAAAGTGGAATTGCTGGATCATATGGTAGTTGTATTTTTTTTTTTTGGCCGCACTGCCCGGCATGTGGGATCTTAGTTCCCTGATCAGGGATCAAACCCGCCCCCGCCCCCGCACTGCAGTGGAAGTGCAGAGACTTAACCGCTGGACTGCCAGGCAAGTCCCGGTAGTTCTATTTTTAAGTTTTTTGAGGAACGTCCTCCACACTGTTTTCCATAGTTGCACCAAGGATTTAGATTTTTTTTTTTTTTTTTTTTTTTTGCGGTAGGCGGGCCTCTCACTGTTGTGGCCTCTCCCGTTGCGGAGCACAGGCTCCGGACGCGCAGGCTCAGCGGCCATGGCTCACGGGCCCAGCCGCTCCGCGGCACGTGGGATCCTCCCGGACCAGGGCACGAACCCACGTCCCCTGCATCGGTAGGCGGACTCGCAACCACTGCGCCACCAGGGAAGCCCAAGGATTTAGATTTTTAATGCACGTGAAATAAGCCTTAAGGGAGTTTTGAGCAGATGAGTGACATGACCTAACTCAGTGTTTTAACAGTGTCAGTCTGGCCATGTTGAGAAGAGACCGTAAGAAGAAAAAGGTAGAAACAGGAGTGTCAATTATTGCAATAATCCACGCGAGAGCTGGTGTGATTTAGTTCATGGTGTTAATAGCGGAGTTGGTGACAGGTAATTCTAGATATGCTTAGAAGGTAGAGCCATAGGGATTCTGATACATGACAGTAAAGGTTGGAAGGCAAAGAAAGGAGACAAGAATTATTACATGGTTTTTGACCTGAGTAATGCAAGTTTGGAGAGGTCATTTCCTGAGATATTAAGATTGTATGTGGAGTGAGTTTGGGAGGAGTTAGATGAATCTGGATTTCAGAGAGATCTTGACTGAGAGGTCAGTTTTGGAGGCACCTATTTAAAGCCATGAGACTGAATGCATAATGGCCCATAGATAAAAGAAGTTTCTATTTTAAGCAATTTGCCAGTCTAAATATCTAGAAAAATTTCTTCTGGCGTAGAACACCTAAAATGCTAGATAAAACATAATAAACTTTAAATAAATAAGTCTGAGCTCTAGTAATGAAAACAATCAGAACCAGCAAAGAATAAAGAACGATTGAGTGGTAAGCCGAATCTAAAGTTTCTTTTGACCTGAGGGCATCTCTCAGTTCCTGAGGGCTCAGAGCCAGGCTTTTAACTAGCCACACATGTTTAGGACTGGAAACTAAGCTGCAAGCCCCTAGAATATGGTGGACAGATAGGAGATACTTTAGTACAACAGAAAACTTGAAATAACTTTCTTAGAGAGTGCATTAGGATAAATCAACCCACCACTCGAAAGGAAATATCCCCCTAAGGGGGATAGCCGGGATGGGGGGTGGGGGCAGGGATAAATTAGGAGTTTGGGATTAACATATACACTACTATATACAAAATAGATAAACAACAAGGACCTACTGCTATAGTCAGTAGGAACTATACTCAATTTATTGTAATCATCTATAATGGAAAAGAATCTGAAAAAAAATGTATAACTGAATCACGTAGCTATACAATTGAAACTAACACAACATTGTAAATTAACTATACTTCAACAAAAATATTTTAAAAATACAGTAACCATCTTACAATTAAAAAAAGAGAGAGAGAAAGGAAATAGTCTTAGACTTGGCACGGGTGGAGGCATGGATTTATGTTTAGGGGTCAGAATTAAAACTTCTTGTGTGGCCCACAGAACCCTCAGTCTGAAAGTTAAGTTTCTAACATAGTTCTGGGTTGTTGGTGACATCAGGGATACAGCAAAATCAAAAGCAGTTCCTCTCTGAAGGAGATGATTTAATTACTTACCTGTGTAAGATATTTCTTTCTCTCTGGCTCTTTCCCCTCTCCCACTTTTATCAGGACATTCTTTCCATTGCCTCTCTTGTCCTTTATCTTATTTCATTTCTATTCTCAGCAGTTTTCCTCAGTGTCGCAGTCTACTTTGGGAGAGAACCCTAGCGGGCCAGGTTTCAGAGATCACAGCAACTAGACTGCCCCAGTCCCTTGCAGTTCCATGGCAAGCTCTTACATCCACCTGCCACCAGAGTGGGTAAAACCCATCAAGGTTTTAGCAGCAGCTCCTGAAGTGACCCATTGCACTTTGTGAATATCTGTTGGCTGTTTTATAGTTCCTGTGTTCTTAGACACTGGGTTATTTCACATTACTTCTTCCTGCATAGTATGTGGATCTTAGGGATGTTGAAGGATTGTCCCTACTCACTTGTATTTTTTACTTCATGAGAATAACTTGTCTCCTAGTTATTCTAAATATTGTCTTTCATTCTTTGGTTTTGCTTTCAATTTTCTCTGTTTTTATATGGGGATTTGGGTTGCATCAGAAACTATGCCCACCACTATTACTATCTTCTGGAATCCCCATAGTACATTTTTTTTTAAAAAAAAGGAAATAGAAGAAAAGACTCAGCTTTTATAAACATATATGAATATATATTTATATATACATACATATATGAATATATATTTATATATATACATATATGCAAATATATGTAAATATATACAAATATACATATACAAAAAATCAAGACAGTTCTTAGAATAATGGTACATGAAGAAAGAGCAAGCAGAGATTGTTAAATAGTAAAATGCATTACTGGAAATAATTATAATGTGCAATGATCAGACCAGCCTCAGGAAAAATTGTCAACAGTAATAGGTTTTCTTTGGTGCTGAGCACGTCCTGATTCTGTGGTCAATGCCCTCTTCTGGCTTGCCACACCTAGCATCCCAGTAACCTATGTTTTGTGCCCATCTATGGCCTATCAATATCTTTTTAATCCTTATTTCGCATTCAACCATAATTCAGTGTTAAGAATGTTAACTAGTATTTTTGGAAAGAACAGTAGACTAAGTGGAAATCTCAGTTTAGCCATTAATTGACTGGATCAGCTTTGACAAATCAATTTATCTCTGTTTTATATATATGTGTGTGTGTGTGTGTGTGTGTGTATATATATTAATTATAGATAAATTATAATAAAGAAAAAATGAAATCCAGAGCTTATAATTCATTAATAAAAAGATAAGCATGAAGCACATACATATAGAATAGAAACCTGAGAGACATGTGACCCATTCATCCCATGTCCTTTTTTACCTGGTTATAAAACTCAATTCTAAACTCTTAACAACCAGGGTGAAAAAAGTACATTCATGGCTCTGTGTGCTTCACTCACCTGTGATGCTCTTACACAGCTAGAGTCTTCTCCTGCCATGAGATAGGCATCTCTGGCCACCCTGCCATAAATAGGGTTCCTGAGCCCCCCTTCTACCATATCTTTCTTAGCTACTTGTTTCATTTATAGAATTTATCACCTTTCCAATTATTTTATATGTCTGTGTATTTGCTCTTGGTCTGTCCTCTTTAGTAGACTGTAAGGTCCATGATGAAAAGGATTATGTCTGTTATTTTCAATAATCTGTGCCCAGCGCAGTTCCTGGAGCACACTAGGCTCCCAGATATTTTATAAATCTTAATGCAAAAGAAAAAAGTGAATGAATGGAACACTTGGTCAAAACTCTGCAGGGGACTAGTCTGTGACATTTGAAAGTGGGCGTTAGGGTCAGAAGATAAGTGTTGTGCAACAAGAATAATGTCTCTAAATTTAAGACAAAGAATAGAAAATATCAAGAAAACATAAAGCTAGCTAGGAAAGCACACTATATAGTTAGACAGAACCTGGGAACTATTACTAAATAGGAAAACAGACCTTTCAAACAGATAACTCGACCAGGTTATTGGTTAAGTAAAAATAAGCTGATATGACATTATTTGAAATAAATTTTATTATTTAAACAGTTAATGGCAATGTGAAACAAGCTAAAACTGGAAAAAATAAGAGTTGAAATTTACTGGGATGTGTCACAGTAAAAGAGACACTGAAGGAAAGATACAAAAATTCATTTCTGGGCTTCCCTGGTGGCGCAGTGGTTGAGAGTCCGCCTGCCGATGCAGGGCACGCGGGTTCGTGCCCCGGTCCGGGAGGATCCCACATGCCGCGGAGCGGCTGGGCCCATGAGCCATGGCCGCTGAGCCTGAGCGTCCGGAGCCCGTGCTCCGCGGCGGGAGAGGCCCCAACAGCGAGAGGCCCGCGTACCGCAAAAAAAAAAAAAAAAAAAATTCATTTCTAGTGAAGAATATGAAAGGTGCTACGTGGAATGCCAGTAAAAGAATCATGGCTGCAAGCACTAAAAACGTGATCATAATGAGTAATGGAAATGTCACCTGAGACAATAGAAGTTGTTACTCAAGTAATGAGTTTGAGTAGAAATTAAAAGCTAATGACTTCTTGTATAATTCTCTAGTTCAAATATCAACAAAATTATTGAAAAGTATTCCATGACCATAGCACATATGTCAGACCATATACCTGACAGTATATGCTTTATTAAAATATTAGAAACAGTTGTTCAAATTCAGGCAAAATGGATTGACAATGTGGGTAGTGCAATTTCAAAGGACAGGAAAACTAAGAGGAGGACAGAGGAGAGATGGAATGTCACATGCTGGCCTTAGGGATGGTAACAGTGGTTAATGCTTCCTCATAGGGGCAGCTTATGCTCTGGAATCAAACAGACAGACAATAAGAAAGTGCAACCAAACAGCAAGACAATTAAAATTCTTCACAACGGGAGTCTGAATCCAGCTCCTGCTTGATCCATCATTTCTCTGACTTTCAACCATTTTCCTGTGTCATGAAGAAATAGAGAAATAAAGCCCAGAAATTTCTCCCAAGGATGCAAAATGCATGCTTCTCTAGTCTCTGTGAGAGTCAATATCTTTTTTTTTTAACATCTTTATTGGAGTATAATTGCTTTACAATGGTGTGTTAGTTTCTGCCTTATAACAAAGTGAATCAGTTATACATATACATATGTTCCCATATCTCTTCCCTCTTGCATCTC
>NC_041214.2:16049656-16062502 GCF_002837175.3 Physeter macrocephalus
ATGTCCTGGCTATTGTAAATAGTGCTGCAATGAACATTGTGGTACATGTCTTTTTTTGAATTATGGTTTTCTCTGGGTATATGCCCAGTAGTGGGATTGCTGGGTCATATGGTAGTTCTATTTTTAGTTTTATAAGGAACCTCCATAGTGTTCTCCATAGTGGTTGTATCAATTTACCTTCCCACCAACAGTGCAAGAGGGTTCCCTTTTCTCCACACCCTCTCCAGCATTTATTGTTTGTAGATTTTTTTCTTTTAATTTCTTTTTAATACATTTATTTATTTATTTACTTTTGGCCGCATTTGGTCTTTGTTGCTGCGTGCAGGCTTTCTCTAGTTGTGGCGAGCGGGGGCTACTCTTCGTTGCGGTGCACAGGCTTCTCATTGCGGTGGCTTCTCTTGTTGTGAAGCACGGGCTCTAAGTGCGCGGGCTTCGGTAGTTGTGGCTCACGGGCTCTAGCGTGCAGGCTCAGTAGTTGTGGCACATGGGCTCAGTTGCTCCACAGCATGTGGGATCTTCCTGGACCAGGGCTCAAACCCATGTCCCCTGCATTGACAGGCGGATTCTTAACCACTGTGCCACCAGGGAAGTCCCGTTTGTAGATTTTTTGATGATGGCCATTCTGACTGGTGTGAGGTAATACCTCATTGTAGTTTTGATTTGCATTTCTCTAATGATTAGTGATGTTCAGCATCCTCTCATATGTTTGTTGGCAATCTGTATATCTTCTCTGGAGAAATGTCTATTTAGGTCTTCTGTCCATTTTTGCATTGGGTTGCTTGTTTTTTTGATATTGAGCTGCATGAGCTGCTTGTATATATTGGAGATTAATCCTTTGTCAGTTGCTTCATTTGCAACTATTTTCTCCCCTTCTGAGGGTTGTCTTTTCGTCTTGTTCATGGTTTCCTTTGCTGTGCAAAAGCTTTTAAGTTGCATTAGGTCCCATTTGTTTATTTTTGTGTTTACTTGCATTTCTCTAGGAGGTGGATCGAAAAGGATCTTGCTGTGATTATGTCATAGAGTGTTCTGCCTATATTTTCCTATAAGAGTTTTGTAGTGTCTGGCCCCGCACCACTTATTGAAGAGGCTGTCTTTTCTCCATTGTATATTCTTGCCTCTTTTGTCAAAGATAAGGTGACCATATGTGTGTGGGTTTATCTCTGGGCTTTCTATCTTGTTCCACTGATCTATACTTCTGTTTTTGTGCTAGTACCATACTGTCTTGATTACTGTAGCTTTGTAGTATAGTCTGAAGTCAGGGAGCATGATTCCTCCAGCTCCGTTTTCCTTTCCCAAGATTGCTTTGCCTATTCAGGGTCTTTTGTGTTTCTATGCAAACTGTGAAATTTTTTGTTCTAGTTCTGTGAAAAAATGCCATTGGTAGTTTGATAGGGATTGCATTTAATCTGTAGATTGCTTTGGGTGGTATAGTCATTTTCATGATGTTGATTCTTCCAATCGAAGAACATGGTATATCTCTCTATCTGTTTGTATCGTCTTTAATTTCTTTCATCAGTGTCTTACAGTTTTCTGCATACAGGTCTTTTGTCTCCTTAGGTAGGTTTATTCCTAGGTATTTTATTCATTTTGTTGCAATGGTAAATGGGAATGACAAACAAATGTTTTTTAGAACATATCACATTCTCTGAATTGGAGCCTTAGGATTAGTTCTTACAGAGTGAATCAAGAGTTTAAAAAGTTTCCAATAGATCAATAATCTTTCTTTTAAAGTTAGGAGAACTTCCCTCTATACGATATCATTGTACTTCTGAATTTAGGAATATATTTATTAAAGTCCTTATTGAGTACCAGTTATTACTAAGAGCAAGGTGCTGTGGTTAACTGAACTACAGATCTGCAGCCTCTACCCTCAAGCTCACAGCCTAGTTAGTGTGGGGGTCGGGGTGGGGACGGAACACTGTGGTAAAGGCTATGCCATTAAGCTCTGCCTAAGTTACCTTTGTGGCAGTGAGGGCTCCCAGAGGAAGAGATATTTGATCTGTGTCTTCAAGGATGAATAGGGATTCACCTAGAAGACAGAGGCAGAAGACATTCCAGGTTAAAGGAATAGCAATTGGCAAGATGCACACATGAAGTATGCCAGCACATTGGAAAATTATGAGAAGTTTGCTATAATTCAAATAAATGTGCCCCAAAAGATACCATGCTTAGAAAGATCATTGTTGTGGCTGTTTAGAGGAAGTATTAGAAGAGAGGAGAAAGTGGCGTTTATTGGTTGAGAGTTATTTTAATAGCCCAGGTGAAATATGATGAGTGTCTGAACTGAGGTCATTTCAATAGGGATGGAGAAGGGAAGTGAATAGGAAAGAGGGAGTACTCAGAAAGTAGACTCCTAGGTTTTGTTTGGTAAACAGAGGAGATGGTGGTTCTGAAGCCAGGATGTAAGTTATATGAGACACAACAACTTTGGGAGATTATTTTCCTCTGCATACCTGAGTTTCAGTCACCTAAAGACCATCCAATCAATAGTTGGTTATTGATATCTGGAGTACAGGAGAGATATCTGAGCTAAATCTTTGGGAGTCATGGATGTGTAGATTGAGAATCAAAAAATCAAATGTCTACAGGTTACAGCTGCTAAGTAGACAAAGTAAATGAGTAAAGTGGATGATAAGGAATGGTGAGAACTGTCATGACCTGGAGAGAGCATGCCCCGCCTATGGGGCACAGCTGCTACTCAGTTCTAAAAGGGTACTGATGTGGGACTCTGGGGGAACAGTGCTGGCAGCTTTTTTAGAAAGAGAAACCAGAAACCCGGATTTTAATGTGGGCTTTCCGAATCTCAAACTAGATTAAGATTAAAAACAACAACAACAACACAAAAAACTTTGTGAGCCAAAACAAATTAGTTGACTGGCCAGATTAAATGAATGGATACCTCTGTTGTAGATGGTAATGCAAATTGTAAACATGAATGAAATTCCTAAGAAAAAATGTAGTCTACAGTGAGAAAAGGAGAACCTCAGAATGAAACTCATAAAAACCTGAGGCTCAAGAGACAGCCTTGAACCAGGTACGGCACAATATTACTCATATTTTTAGTGGTGAAAGAGTAAAACTAACATTTTATTTTGCAGCATAAAGATGTGTCCCCTTAGTAATCCATGAGTACCAACTTAAAATAAGCAATCAATTGTGGACAGTCCTATTACATTTCTTTCATCAGCTCACCCTCATCCATCCCAGACATCATTTCAAATCTTTTCCACTATCTTAAAATCTCTGACCATCACAACTAACTCCAACCATACCCTCTTTCAGCTGGTGACCCCATCTCATAGTTTCCATAGAAAATGGAAACTGTGAGATAGGATCCTGTGTTTAGTTTCAGGGATAGGAGAAATTTTTCTCTTCTGCTGCTCTAGCCTGTTCTCTTCCCTCCAGCTTCTCATGAATCTTACACTCTCAGTGCCTTCTATGATATATTCAGATACCCCATCTTAGTAGCTCTCTAGGTTTTTAAACACATCCAGGCCTCCCCCATTAACAGGAATAAAAAACAAAACAACCACTCCCAGGCCCACTAGTTTCTCTAGGTTACTCTATCTTTCTTCCCTTTTATAGTCCAGCTTCGCGAAAGAATCATATACACACCCTTGTCTCCAGTTCCTTTTCTACACTCACTCCTTAGACTATCTGATCTAGCTTCTGTTTCAGATAGTCTGGTAGACTCTCTCCTGTTAAGGTCACCACGCTACTAAATCCATTGAAAGTTTTCAGCCCTCACCTTTCTTTTCCTCTTAGCATCATTTGACCCTGTTGGCCACTCCACTCTCCATGACCTACGTTACCCTGGCTTCTGTGATATCTGGCTCTCCTGGGCTTCCTCCTACTCCTTCTTCGGATCACATCTTATTCTTCACTTCCCCTGGGAACCCTGTCTTTACTGGTTCAAATCTCACTATTGTATGCTCTCTGAGGGCAATAAAACTCTCCTTTGTAACATTTTTCACTGTGAAATTTTATATTTTTCTGTGTGGTCTCCCCACTTGTAAGCTGAAGATAGGTAGGAAGCATGCTAGATTTTCTCATCATCATATGGGTCGTACCTGGACAGAGTCCTGGGGCTCAATAACTATTCTTCTAAAGAATGAATGACTAAATAACTGAAAATGAGTGAGTTTAAAGCCTGAAACTACAGAGCATAGAGGCTGCCTCAGTTGCCTAGCACATTATTTCATATTTGGATCATTTTCATTTTTATTAATTAAACCACAAACATATTTCAGAAGTTTAAGAAGGGTTATTTCAATCTATTTAATTTGGGGATTATTTTTAGTTTTTATTCTTCAACTCAAACTTAGTCTATAATATAACCTTTAAGTAGAGTGACACAAAATGAATAAGAGTTTGTCTCTACTCTTAAAAGGTGTAACTTTTTCCTCTTCATATATATTAAAATTTAAATTGGAAATAAAATTTAAATATCTATTCACTCAAACATCTGCAAATACAGAGAGAATAACAATAAGAATGATAAGGAACAAAATAGTTGGAAGTCTTAAAAATCTCATTGAAATTATATAAAAAGGCTTTTATTTCACCCCAAATATTTTTACATTATTAAACATGTTCATGTAAATGATCTATATCTAGAGAGATATATAAAGGATCTATGTTTAGAAACTGGTATAAATGAACACTTTCAGTATGGGAAATGGACCAAATATTATTGCTTATGATCATCAGCTATATTCATTCAACAAGCATTTATTGAGCACTTGCCATTAGTTAAGGTAAGCTAAGCCAAGTCTTCATGACCAACTGAATATGAGATTGAGCATAGGGGAGAGGAAGAGATCAAAGGGCACAGAGATTTCTAGATGTATTGACTGCAGGCAGGATGAACAGGAATTATTTCTGGAAGTTTTGAATTTGGGCTGCTGATGTGTAACTAAATTAAAACATGTTGACAATATGCCTACAGTGAAAAGTAAAGAGTTCTTGCTTATAAATATCATTTTGGTAATAACTGACACATCAATAATGGTTTGAAGGTCAGGGATTAGTCAATGGTGCTGGATGTCAGGGAGAGGTCAGGCCATATGATAAATGAAAAAGGCTTTGAGATTTCCTAATGAAATATAGATGAGAGTCTAATAGATAGATTTGGAGATTATAAAGCAGAGAATTTTCTCAGAACTGAATGTGTCAAATCAACTCAATCCATGTCAGACAGCCCTGTGTTCAAATCCCAGGTTTGTCACCTTCAATATAGGACATTGGTCAAATTTACTGAACCTCTAAAAGCCTCAGAGTTTCTCATCTGTAAAGTGGAGGTAACAATATCTGCCCCCTCTAACGTTTGGGGAAGAATTAAATACGATGCTTAGTACAATGTCTTTCACATGGTAAATGTCAAATATATAGCATTGATGATGAG
The DNA here is from genome assembly GCF_002837175.3 of Physeter macrocephalus. Classification (NCBI taxonomy): domain Eukaryota; kingdom Metazoa; phylum Chordata; class Mammalia; order Artiodactyla; family Physeteridae; genus Physeter; species Physeter macrocephalus. Next base: position 16,055,061 of record NC_041214.2, read on the forward strand.
GAAGAGGACAATGGTGACAGCCATCCTATGTTTATGAGGGCCAGGACAAATAAAAAGAAGGAAGGAGACTTTGATTCAACATAGGGATGACATTTTGAAAGACCAAGCCCTCTAGATGGAGAGGTGAACTGTAGGAAGGGTACATTTCACATCACTGGAAGGAAGGACTAGTTGGTCACTTGACAGCAAGCTGACAATGAGGTTTGAAGCATGAGATAAAGGTTGACATTCTAGTTCTATGATTCCATTATAGCTCTATATTCTATATAGTTCTTTGATTCTGTTAGTTTCCCAGGGAATGTGATAGACAAAGCAGGTGTAATTTGGGGGAAGATGGGAAAAGAGACAGCTTTCTTATAAGATTAATAGAATATCTGATATATTATTTCACACCAAAATCAAGTGATCCCCAGCTGGACAATGACAGTTTTGTGGTCAAATGCAGAGTGGCAGCTATTACAGTTGACTCTTGAACAAGACGGGGGTTCAGGGTGCCCGAACCTCTGCCCAGTGGAAGATCCGAGTATAACTTACAGTTGGCCCTCCATATCCATGGTTCCTCCATATCCAAGGCTCCGATTCTACAGATTCGAGCAACCGTGTAACACTGCACTGTTTACTATTGAAAAAGTCCAAGTATAAGTGGATCTGTGCAGTTCAAACCCGGTGTTGTTAAAGGGTCAACCGTATACTCAAACACATCCCCATGCAACTTCTGCCCACACACTGAGTTTTACTAACAGCAGCCTCATTTCTTTTCCTGTAGTGTCAAAACTTTAGGAAAACAAAAAGAATTTTGTCCTCAAAGAATGTTGGGACCCCAGATTTGTGGAAACCACAGTATGTATTTTCCTAAAAATAAAAACCTGGATTTTGAAAACAGGCTCTTTGGCGGGTGATCAGTAGCATTACCAAAGAATTACTCAAATAAGAAAATAATTACCTATAGAAATCTCTTAAGTGGCAACTCTCCAAAAACATTTCACTTTACACTTAATTTTTGAACTCCACATAGGATGAAGTACTTATTAATGTAGCTATTTCTGAAGGCTGGTCTTTTTGTTGTTTTTGGAGCAGTGGTCTTGAGTGATGGAGCCACCCCCATTTGTTCTTGTGACGGTTCATATTTACTCTTGAGTTGACTGGCTAGAACTAAAACTGTAAATTCTAGCTCTAAGCCTAAATGATATTTACAATCCTGAACTCACTCTCACAACCTCAAACAAAGAACTAAGGGACTCTAAACACTGGGATAAGATTTAGCATGACATTATTCTTCTGAAGAAAACATTTCAGATAAATCTTCCGAGTCTCTAGATGTCAGAGAGTATAGGATGCTTTGTGCAATAATCCCTCAGAGGAGAAACCTTGAAGGAGTCCTATTTTTCCTTATGGCATATGAAACCTAAGCATGTGAATTGTTCTTACACACACACATCAGCTCTAAATTCTCCAGGGAAAGGACTCTTTTTAGTTTTAAACAGACCAAAGAGACCTGTTCTGGATCTGATTTTCTCCCAGTCTAGCTGACTTAGAAAGTGGATTTACAGTTCACTCACATACAAACTGAGTGCAATGTTGTATAGAGGTCTCCAAGGACAACACTCCTTGTGTTCTGAATAAGAAATAAAATCACCAGGATAACCAGGGTCTTTTAGGGCTATCTCAGTCACACCCTGTATCTTGAGTTGTAATTATGAGAAATGCATAAAAGCAACTCCTCATTTGTGTACGAATGAAGAGAAGGGACAGGTCCCTTTTATACTTGCAGAGTAAATAAGGTCCGTGTAGCCTCATGTTAGCAGCTTGGCATTCTTGGATTTAACAGTCATGGTTCTACCTAGTCTTGTGTGATATTATTAGACCCTGACTGGCAATGTTTTATACTTCAACTGAGGCATATTTTTGACTTGAACATGCTGCAAGGCCAGAAAGTTTGGATTAACTAGTGAGCAAATGGATGACTCCAATTAACTCAGCGCCCACATCTCAAGACACATGTGTTGTCTTCCTTCTGGAACTTATTTTACAATAACTGGAGTAAAGTTATTTTATAATAAAACCTTTGTTTACTTATGCAATCTGGTCATGAAGTAGGAAAGGAGATGGTTGAATTTGAAATTGAGTTCAGTGCATGCTCACTGTAATGGAAGTGTGATTGGATCACATTTTGAAGTTTTCCAAATTTTTTTCATACCTATGAATTTAGAGAAATCACAAGGCCCCATCTTCAGAAATATGGATACAAGGAGTTAACTGTATCTATAAAAAAAGGTGTAAAACATGTCAAGGCACATGGAAAGGAGTTTGAGGATGAGAAATATAATTTAATTTCTGCCTTCCAAAAAAAGTCTTCAAGGCAATGTATCCTTTTTCCAGTGTTTGATCTTTTAAAAGATTTATTTGGAGGACATAAACATGATCAAAAAACCTTCTGTAGGATCATCTTAAATGTTACCCTACAGAGAGAAAATACCTAAAACAATTCCCCATTTCAGTCAATAAAACTCAGTTAAGTTTAGTAATATAAACTCATCCTGAAAATTCATTTCTCACAAAAATTTTAGTATAAAATGTTGATATCATTTGATAAAGAATTACTTACCATTTCATAATATAGAAAATGTGATGAATGTTTCCTACTAAAGTAACTTCTGATTTGATGTGAAATCCTTCAGTGGTTCCTCATTGCCTTCAGGATAAAGTCCATACTCGATCACGTGGCCTATGCACCCCTTTATTGCCTTCCATTGGAGACTCACCTCGAGCCACACAGCCCAGTTCATATTTCTCCGAGCACCTGTCATACTGAACTATTGGCAGTTCCCAGACCTTCTGGGCCTTTGTTTATGATGCCTTCTCTGTCTGAAACTCTATACTCAGTCTTTTGACCTTTACAACTTGCCTTAGGAGCATGTCTTCTAAAAGGCCCGAGAACTTCTCCAGTCGGCACTTAGTGTCCATCAACACCCTTTCCCAAGCACCCCATGTTTCTATTTATCATAGCAGTTTTAATGCTGCATCGTAATTGTCTACTTGTCAATTTTCCTCATTCATTCATTCAAGCATTCCACAAATATTTAATGAATATTAACTACATGACAATCACTACTCTAGGCACTGAGGACAAACAATGAACAAAAAAACTACCAGCGATCATGGAGCTTAGCTTCTAGTAGGGGCACAAATATAATAACACATAAACATATTTATAATAAAATGCCAGGCAATCTTAAATGCTATGAAAAAAAAAAACTCAACAAGGTAAGATAAACAGGGAAAGTGGGGAAACAGTTCTGGTGGGGAAAGTTGTTACTTTTAGAAAGAAAGTGGTTTATTTTTAGAAAGATGGTCTTCACGGACCCTTTATTGAGATGGCAGGGTTTTCTGTTTGTTTGGTTTTTGTTTTTTACATAGATTTGAAGTAAGCAAGAGAGCAAGCAATGCTGGTGTTTAAATGAAGTTGTGTTCTAGTCAGAGGAAACTATGCGTGCAAAGGCTGTGAAATGCAAATATTCCTGGCATATTTGGGGGAATAGCAAGGAGGGCAGAGTGGCCATTGTACATACACTGTGTTAGGGAGAGAGAGGAGTGGGAGATGGTATTAGAGAGGTGTCATGAAGTAGGACAATGGTTCTCAACAAGGCTGTACATTAGAAACAACTGGTGAGCTTTAAAAAATATAAGACAGCCCTGTCTTATCCCAAGAGAGTCTAACTTTAATGACTTGGAGTAGAGCCCAGACATTGGTATTTGTTCTTCTTGTTGTTTTCTATCACGTTTTTTTTTTTTCAAGGTTTAATAAACTTTTAATTTTAGAATAAAACTTTCTAGAAAAGTAGCAAAGATAGTACAGGGAGTTCCTGCATCTCCCCACCCAGTTTCCTCTACAATGGTTGACATTTTGCAGTACCATGGTACATTTGGTACAACCAAGAAACCAACATTAACTAAATAAACTCCACACTTTATTAGGATTTTACTACTTTTTCAGCCGATGTCTTTTTCTATTCTAGGACCACATCCAGGATTCCACATTACATTTAGTTATCATGATTCCAATAGTCACCTTTAGTCTGTAACAATTTCTTAGGCATTTTTTTGTTTTGTTTTTCATATCCTTGCCAGTTTTGAGGAGTACTGTTCAGGTGCTTGGTAGCGTGCCTTTGATGTTTTTCTCATGTTTAGCCTGAAGTCATGGGTTTGGGGGAAGGATACTCCAGAACTGAAGTATCCTTCTCATCACATTATGTCAAGTATGTGCCATCAACATGACTTAATGACTTTTCACTGATGATGTACCCTTGATCATTTGGCCAAGATAGTTTCCCAGGTTATACACTGTAAAGTCTCCCCCACCCAACCTTTCCCATTACTCTACCTTTCGGGTCAGTAATTCAATAAGCACAACCCTCGCTCAAGCACGGTTAGGGGGTGGATTTAAGGTTCATATTTTGGAGGGAGGAGGCACTGATATTTTTAGACAGATCCTGTGATAATTCTAATGTGCAGCTGATGTGTTGGGCATTTTAGGCCACTTTAGGATTTTGACCTACAGTCTGAATGAGATGGGAAGGCATTGAAGGAGTTTGGACAACTGAGTGATATGATCTGACTTGTGATTTCAAAGAATTTCTCTAGCTTTATCGTGGACTATGGGGTCAAGGACGGGAGCAATGAGATCAGTTGAGAGGTTATTACAATAATTCAGGTGAAGAGACTATGGTATTTGGGACCAGGGCTGGCTATGAGCTACCTCTACCGAAAGGGATCATGATTTCTTTATATCTTCAGACCCTAGTACATATAATAGATGTTCAATAAATATTGTATGAATGATTGTGAAACAAACGGTTTATGTATTGCCCTTTGGGAGACAGCACAGCTCAAAGGGTAGTAAGATAAGAAGTCTGGGAAGGTTCTAGAACTTAACATGACCTGGATCATTTACAACCAGTTGAACAACTGAAGACTTATTCGTTATCTATAAAATGGAAATAACAGTCCTTCAGGGGGTTATTAATAGACTAATAAAAATAATCAAATATAAGGGATCTGTTTATACTGCTAATAACCTGCCAGGATTCCCCAAGCCTTACATACACCCAGTGATACAGCAGAGATAAAAGAGTGAGATCTGGGTTTCTACAGCCTTGGTTCTTATTCCAGTACTGGTACTTATTACTTTGGCCAAATTATATCACTTCTGTAAGTCTCAGTTTCTTTACCTTGGAAGTGAAGATATTAGTTCCTATCTCATAAGATTGTTGGGAAAATAAAAAATATATAATATTTAAAAGTGCTTAGAATGATTCCTGGCATATAATAAGCTCTCAATATACAAGCTACTACTATTGCTGTATCATCTCCAGGGTATATATTTCATGTTCTCAGACCATCTTCTCACTTAATACTACTGTGTTGGATACTCTCTATTTGCCCCTCCAGATCCATACTCCATCCTGCTCTGGGCCCGGGCGGCTGACCGGTATGGGCTGTGTCAGGATGGTGTCCAGTTGGAAGGCAATCACAGGCCATCACAGGGTGAAAGGAGAATGATGGTAGGATATCAGTCCCCCTCAGCACACAGCAAGGTTGACACTGGCCGTGTTTTCCTGTGGAAACCCTCAGCTCCTGGCCAGAAGCCCTCTCTACAACTTTCTTGGCACTTCCAGTAATCACTTTCTTTCCTGCCCTTGAAGGCCACAGGGTGGTAAAGGGTCTCCCTTATTCCTGGCCAGGGCACTGTCCCTTTTTCCACATAGGTACTCGCACTCTAGTAAATCGTCCCTTTATCGGAATCTTCAGTTACCTAGTTTGGGTGTACACCGATTCCTGTTGAAATCCAGACTAATACATCTGGAAATAGGCATCATTCCCATTTTGCAGGTGATAATACTGAAGCTTTAAAAGACTATACTCAGGATAGTGGAAACAGCAGAAATTTCAAGCTAGATAGCCATGAGTTCAAATACTGTGTAAATTTGAGCAAATTACTTGAACTCCTTTTTTTGCTGTATGAATCACGTAAGCTCATTTTTAGCTCTGTGAGTCTGGACAAGTTATCTAAACTCTCTAAGGCTTACTGTTCCCTCCTAGAACATAGGATTTCTGTATTATAAGTAATATTGCATTTAAAATAATCATCATAGTATTAGCCACAGAGTGGTTGATAAAAAATGTTAGTTTTGTGTCCCAAGCAGTCCCTACAAGTCATAGTCTTTGCTAAATTTTGGATATAGTTTGGCGATTTCTGACTCAATATCAGTGGTCTCTTTGAAGGCCAAATTTTCTCATTTTTTTATTTTGCAAGTACATATTTGTATGTACTGTTATCAAATAAAATTCTTGTAGGCTTTCCTGTGTAATTGTTTTAGTCTCAGTTTGTTTTGTTTTTGCAAATTTAGCTATAGAATTATGCTTGCAAGAGATACTTCTACTTTGTATTTCACAGTGGTAATCTTAGACAAACCTTATGAAAACAAAATCTTCCTGTTAGCCTTCTAATTTAAAAAGTGTCTTGGCAAATTGGCCTAGTGTAGAAAGTTTTCATCAAAATGACATTTACTAATGATTATAGCAATCATTGATACCAAATCTCCCTTTTTGATAGCTTTTTCCTATTGGTGTAGTTGATAATTGCTTATCTTACACAGCGGGACAGATTTAATTCAAAGCTGTTTCTGAAAACTTCTCAGGAGAGGCAGAACAACTTTTCTGAACAGCATTTGGCTTGAAATAACTGTTTCACATTGGAGATTTTCACTTATTATCAGAAGTCATTTATAATCCGATTGGCAATGCAAGTGGCATTGAACGGCTTTATTGAATCTGACATTTTGTCCAACAAGTATATTGATTGGAATATGTCAGCTCTAGGCATATTACAGTTTTGTTACATTTAACATAACTGTCACTTGGAAATTTCATTACAGAGTGGTGCTCTGGGCCTGATCCTACCAGGAAAAAAATAAATGGCTTATTAAGAAAATTTTAGGCTCTCAGACTGCCAATTCAAAAAAAGAAGTTGTCTTTTTATGTTAAAGGACCCATTCCCATGGATTTTAGAGTTGAAAAAGAGGGCAGAAAGCAAGCTAATTGGCTATCCATGTGTACCAAATATTCTTCATAACTTATTTAAACGTCCCAACAATCTTACAAGGCAGGAATTACCTCCAGTTCACTGAGGGTCAGACAGGTAAGTATCTGACCATAAGTAATCCATCTTGGAAGTGATGGATTTGGGTCTGAAGTATAGGCTTCTCTGATTTCCAAGTCCACGCTCAACCCACCCCCAATCCACCGCATCTAATCACCAGCTCTATGGTGTCAGTGCAGAAATTTATTAGAGAGTGGATTTTTTTTTTTTGTGGTACGCGGGCCTCTCACCGTCGTGGCCTCTCCCGTTGCGGAGCACAGCCTCCGGAAGCGCAGGCTCGGCG
>NC_041214.2:16062648-16087870 GCF_002837175.3 Physeter macrocephalus
CTCCCGTTGCGGAGCACAGGCTCCGGACGCGCAGGCTCAGCGGCCATGGCTCACGGGCCCAGCCGCTCCGCGGCATGTGGGATCCTCCCAGACCGGGGCGCGAACCCGGTTCCCCTGCGCCACCAGGGAAGCCCGGGAATGGCTTTTTAAAAATTATTAAAAATCTCATTTTGCTTGATATTTAGACAATTTTCTCCACTACTAACTGCTCTCAAAGCTTTCTCTCATAGGGAGGGTGGGAGGGAGGGAGACGCAAGAGGGAAGAGATATGGGAACATATGTATATGTATAACTGATTCACTTTGTTGTAAAGGAGAAACTAACACACTATTGTAAAACAGTTATACTCCAATAAAGATGTTAAAAAAATTAAAAAAAAAAAAAAAAGCTTTCTCTCCACATCCTATTGCTCTGTTCTCAATTTAAGGCCTCATCATCTCTTAACCAGATTGTTGTTAATACCATTTTAACTTGTCTTCCTGAGTCTAATTTTGTCCACTCCAACATTATCTGTATTAATATTTTAAGCACAAAGACCTGATTATTAATCCCTATTGATACCCTTCCGTGGCCCCATTTCACCAATGCGGTAAAGTCAGAATTCCTCAGTACCATGTTCAAGGCATTCCTGATTACATATTTCGCAATCAAGGTAACTTCTCATACCTTTAGTTCCAGGAATATGGAATTTCCCTAAATCCACCACACTTTTCCATGCCTCCCAGCTTGGACATGTTTCCCTCAACACTCACCCTCATCTTACCTGGAGAATGTTCTTTTAAGAGCTTGATCAAAAGTTACCCTTTCAATGAATTCTTCCCTGTCCTTTCTGAATGATTTTATGCCCAAATTTTTATTTCTATTTGTAAGAACAACACTATACTGAAGGTTTTTTGTTTTGTTTTCTTTTGGGGGTTTTGTTGTTGTTTTTGTTTTTTGTTTTGTTTTCATCTCCTCCTAGCGAATTTTGCATTTTGTCTCCTCCTAGCAAATTTTGAGCTCTTTTCAAGCAGGGACTGTGTCTAGATGTTCAATAATTATTTGTGAACTAATAAATCTATTGAAACCCTTAGAGTTAGTTTCCTGTTTTCGAGCAAATATCTTTAAAAATAGCAACTTCAGGGATCTAATCCATTACATTGACGCTTCAGAGACATTTCCAGCAGACCTTACTCTTGAAATCTTCTAAACGGGCCCAGGGCATGCCCAAAAAGTGACCTCTGCTCACACTAGTAAAAGCTGGGGAGAGGGCTCAAGGAGAGAGAGAAGGAAAATGTAAGAAGCAGGGACAAAAAAAAAAAAAAAAAAGCACCCAGACCATAAGCTCAGGTGTCACACAATTGAAAGAGGTAGAAGCTGGACAAAAAGTACATATATCGCATCAGAGCCACTCGGAGATGGGTTGTGCTTTCCTGAGCGTGGAGTAATCGAGGGAGGGTGTGTTATGGATTAAGAAGGCAGTAGGCTGGGCTAAAGAAGCCGAAGCAAAAGTAACAGGCTGCTGGGGCTCACAGCTGTGTTCTTCCATCTCTCCATCCAGTATTGGGATGCTCTATACACGCTGCTAATTATAATCAAGGGCATGTCACTCCCATCATGCCTGTAAACAGATTATTTGTGAAAGAAAAAGACAATGAATTTTGGGAGCAACAGACATCTGATTGACTGTATAAAGCCCAAACAAAAAAATTCAGACAAATAATAGTATCTTTTTTTCTTCATCAGTTAGATCTCTTGTAACAAGATTTCCTTGTCCCTGTTGACACTCTGGCAAGTGATATTGACAAGCCAAGGAATGTAAGTAGCAAAATGGAAAGGAAAGAAAAGCCAGCGATGGGCATTAGCGCTAGAAGGGCTAATCAGATCCTTTGTAAGTGGAGGCATAATTTAACAATCATTAACTAATGACTTCACTCAACAGAAAATCAGATTGCCCATTTTCCCGAGCACGTATGAAAATGGTGTGAGAACTAACACTTGATGTCCTATGACAATGTCATACCCACAGGTGCAGTCAGAGCAGCCTCTGGCCGCTGATGCCTCCTGACTAGTCTACGTATCTGCAGCCTCCAGGCCTGTATTGTCCAATACAATAGCCGCTACCACATGTGGTGATTTAAATGTAAATTAATTAAAATTATAAAAAATAAAGAGTTCAGTTTCTCCAGCCCACCAGCCACATTTCACCGGCTCAGTGGCCACATGTGGCTAATATATTAAACAGTGCAGATGTAGAACATTTCCATCATTGCAGAGATTTTTATGGGAAAGCTCTGCAAGCCTCCCAATTTACCCTAAACATCCCCACTAAGTTAAGCCTACTCATGCATAATTTTATCATATCACTTCCTGGCTCATAAACGTCTGACAGGTTACTTACTGCCACCGGGACAGTGCTTCTCAGAATTTACTGTATGTCCATATTATGTGGAGATCTTGTTAAAATGCGGTCTCTGATTCAATAGGCCTGTGGCGAGCCCACGAATCTGCGTTTCAACTCAACTCCCAGGGGTTGCTGACCGTGTTCCTTCAACCGTATTTTATCACCTGCATTCCAAAGTTCTCTATTCCCTCACCAGCCCTACCTGATGTCCATCAGCTTCCAGAAAGGCCCTTCTTTGCTCCAGCGGCTAAGTTTCTCAACAGTTCCTTCTGATGACATTATTCGCTCGTGCCCCCTTACTAGGTTCCTCCAACCTCTTCATCTCTAAGGAGGTTGTCCCAAGTGGCTCAAGCCTGCTCAATCACCTCTATAGAGATGGCTTTCAAACTTCACTGTACATAGGGATCATCTCAAGGGAGCTTGAGAACTTCTCAGGCCCTACCCCAGGAGAGTCTGGTCATTAAGTTTGAGATGGGGCCCAGAACCCACCTGATTAATAGACCACAGGTGATTCTAAGTGTTTCCCTAACCAAACTCTGAGAACTATTGTCTTAGTATACTTCTTATCTACATAACTCATTTTGATACTTAAAAAACTTACAGATAACCTTATACTGATATTCAACTGCTTGTAGTGTTTTTTATTTATTGCAAAATTAAGTATAAACAATCTATTTATATCTAGAAATGTCTAGAGCTGTGGATTTCAACCCTGAGCACATGTTGTGATCCCTTGAGGGAGATTTTAGAAACCATCATTCAGATGTTCCCATCCCCAGAGGTTCTGATTTATACGATAAGGGAATAGGCTTTGGTTATTTTTGTTTGTTTGTTTTCCAAAGCTCTGTAATGAGTTTCCTGGGGCTGCCATAACAGAATACTACAAATTGGTGACTTAAGACAACAGAAATTTATTCTCTCAGGGTTCTGGAGGTTAGAAGTGTGAAATCAAGGTGTTGGCAGGGCCATGCTTCCTCTGAAGGCTCTAGGGAAGAATCTGTTGCATGCTTCTCTCCTAACTTCTGCTTGTTGCAGGCAGTCACTGGCATTCCCTGGCTTATAGCGGTATCACTCCAATTTCTGCCTCGTTCATTGCATAGCCTTCTTTCCTGTGTCTGTGTCTCCAAATCTCATTCTTTTAATAAGAACACGGGTCATGGGATCTGGGACCCAACCGTATCAGGTCTGACCTCATCTTAACTTGAGTCCATCTGCAAAGACTATTTCCAAATAAGGTCACCTTCACGGGTATCTGGGGTTATGACTTCAACATTTCTTTTTTGTGGGAAACAATTTAACCTGCAGGCTCCCCCAAGTGATTCTAAGGCACAGCCTGGCTTTAAGAACAATGATCTAGACTCAGTGGTTCTGAAACTTGAGCATACAACAGAATAACCTTGGGGGCTTGGAAATGTAAGGGTTGCTGAATCCACATCCCAAGATTTAACAGGTCTGGGTTGGGCCTGAGAATTTGCATTTTTCTAACAAGTTTGCAAACCACTGGTATAGGGGAAAGGGAAGTAAAATGGGTGTACTGTTGACCCTTAAACAAAACGGGTTTGAACTGCATGGGTCCACTTACACGTGATAGTAAGTACTACAGCACTACACGACCCGTGATTGGTTGGATCCAGAGAATCGCAGATTCGGAGGAAGCTCATATACAAAGGGCCGAGTATAAGTAATATACAGATTTTTGACTGTGCAGAGGATTGGGACCCCCAACCCCTTTGCTGTTCAAGAGTCAACTGTATTTCTTTCCTACCCTTGCAGGAGCAGCATAGGTATCACCTGGGAGCTTAGGAGAAATGCAGAATTTTGAGCCCACCCCAGACTCCTGAATCAAAGACTACATTTTAACAAGATTCCCAGGTAATTTGAACTTTCATTAAATTTTTAGAAGCACTGTTGTATACTCTTCAAAATAAAATTGCTCTTAATTGGCTGGTTGAATTAGTTAGTAAGGGGATGGATGGATAAAGAAATAAATGAGGGAATAATAAAGCAGATTCCCCAACTGCCTATCTCCCAGGAGATAGAAAGTGGATCTTCTAAGCCCTTGGATCATGAAGTTGTCTTAGCAACTGTGAAGACAGTGGCTTGTCATCATAGTGGCACCAAGGGAATCTGCCTGTTGGTTCTTCAGCAATTGAGTGTTCTCAGCTTATTTAGCCTTTTACAGGCTTTAACCAAGAAATTCCATACTTTCTCCCCCCTGCCCCTTCCCAAATGACCTCATCTTAACATTTCGTGGCTTCACTATCAGCACTCTGTCATTTGTGCCAAAGTCTGAAATAGGAGTCTGGCTGGAATACAGAGAAACACAGCACAGTGTAGATTTAGTAATGAACTGGCTTTGGGCCAGAAGGGTAGCAGGTAAGTTTCAGAGTTTCAGCTGAAAAAGAAAGAAAAGCTTTTAGAAAGCTTAGAGCCAAGTCAAAACACGCCATATATGACTTTTTTTTTTTTTTTTTTTGGCAGATATGCCGTAAAATAAGAGTAGACCAAATTCCCCATTGATAGATTGAGTTTCTGGAAACATTGTTCTAGAGCTAAAGTGCTCATGTGAGTCTCAGAAAGGAATTTCGAGTCAAGCTTTGAAAGTCCTTCTTTTTCTCTCTCCACTGCTGATTTCCATTTTTCTCTTGGAGAGTTGCACTTTTTTTTTCTTTTAAGCAAGCCACAGACCCAAGGAGTCACAAACAAACAGTTGTCTCCTAGAAGGCCAAAGTTTTCTTGGAAAAAGGTGTTTTTTAAAGGCCATTACCTTTCATTTCTTCATGGAGCCACGTCACACCCACATTGAATCGTTTAATAGAAAGAGTGAGAGAGCTCTCATTAAGGTATGCTTTTTTAACTTGACGATTTGAGGAAGAGCCGATATTTCATTTTAATGAAATGGTGTTGCCTGCAGAGGCACCGTGTGATTTCAGGAAGCAGTGCTGTGCATGTGTTGTCTCCTGCAACATGGCTTGAGGAGCATATCCCTTCAGTGGTCTGTTGCCTTCTCTTCCTCTTCTGTAAAATAGGATTAACAAAGTTATCAATCAGTCTCCCACATGTCTGTTAAGAGTTAAAGAGAACACGTCTCCTATCCAAGAAAAAAAATCTCTCATGTCTTTAGCCATATAATATTAGGTACATTTCTGTAATCACCACTTAATTTAATTTAAGTTTTATTTTCTTTTTGGTATGAACTGATAAATCAGTTTCTACATTCTAAGCGCTCGATTAAAGCAAATAGGGTTTGTTTTTTGTCTGAAATCAGCCAGTTACACACATTAGCAGCTTTGGAATAAAGAACAGCTTACTAACTGTAGATATCTCTTTATTTGTGTACAATGAGGAATGTTCCTCGCCCAAATCCAGGATGAAAAATTCTCCTTCTTCGCGCTGTCATATTTTCTACTGGTAAATTGCTGAATCACTGTGTGTGGCAGCTGCGTTCAGCTCTCAGGCATGCCTCTTAGAGAACTGTCAGGGGCGCCCAAGGTCCCTCTGCTATTTCCCGATGACGGGAATAGAAGAGCAGCCTGACGCCATACTCTAAACAGCTGTGCACACGTGTGTGTGTGTGTGTGTGTGTGTGTGTGTGTGTGTGTGTGAGAGAGAGAGAGAGAGAGAGAGAGAGAGAGAGAGAGAGAGAGAGAGAGAGAGAGAGAAATTATTTCCTTCCCCCTTGTTAAAGCTGGTGGAGACTCTGTATCTCTGCATGTTTATGCAAATCACAGATTGTACAATTTGAGCATAAGGTAGGGATCTTAAGAAATCATGTAATATGACTCTAAATTGTAGTGTGATAAAATGTAGATAGCCCTGGCCAGGAGTTAGGAGACTTGGGTCCTGTCTCACTGAGGTATATAAACTATAAGTCACTCTCTAAGACTAGTGTGAGAAAAAATTTGATAACTGAGATTTTCCTTCTTTCACTTTAAAAGTAAACCACAAGCTGCAGATTAACTCTACTTTCTTTAGTTCTTATTGGAAATAGTGCAACATTCTGGTAATAATGTTTTATTGGTTTCCAGTTCTATTACCATCTTTCTCTTCCTCAAATTAGAAACAAATCTCTTTAATCCGTCCTTGAAAAAGCCTTTGGTAACCCCTTAATTATTATCCATTAGAGCTAGACATAATAACACAGTAAAGGGCTGATGAACACTCAGTAAAATTGCAGATTATTTTACAGATCAAGAGTATTAGCCCTACGAGAGAAGGAACCAGCTTAAACGCTGCAAAAGGCCTGCCTGGATTTGATTGAATATTAATAATGTGATCCTGAGCATGTTACTTAAACTCTCTGAGTATGCGTTTCTTCCTCCCTAATAATAGACCCTACACTATAGGGTTGTTGTGAGAATGAAATGTTATAAAACACATAAAGTTTTTAGCATGGTGCTTGATATGTAGTAAATGTTTTTGAGCTGGAATACAGTCTATAAGTGTTTGTTCAATTTATTTACTTATATTGAAATACTATCTAGTTGAATGCTTCTTAAAATGCTTGCCAGCTGGGTCCTAAAATCTCTTGATTATGCAAAAAATTACTTTTTATATTTTATTTGTTATGATGGATTTTATTAGCACCTATTTGAATTTATAATATTGGGCTTTTTTTAGTTGCTGTTTATTACTGACTGATTCTTTTAAATTATATGTTACAATCTTTAAAACTTTTCGGTTTCAGTAATATGTTGTCAACCTTTCTCAATCCTCCAATTCTTAGTCAGAAGATATGCCTGCTTTTTAAAAAAACAAATTCCGGAAGAAGGTCTTATTTCCAACAATAAAGCCCTCTCTTCTACAAGCTGAATGAATGTCAGAACTTAGATATGGAAAATTCATTTTTAAAGAAAAAGATAAAAGAGCATTTAAGAAAACCTTCACAGTAAGAACATAAGGCAATTTTCTGAATTATTTATGGAGAAAATCCACTTTTTATTAAGTTATATGAAGACTCCATGTTTAAATATACTTCATCTAATGGCTTTGAATATCCAGTTTCCTTACTGAAGTAAAAAAAATGCTTTGATGTTAGGGAAATTTTGCAAATGTTAGAGCAATTGAAAAGCATGTTCTCACTACCTTCTGTTTTCTTCTGCTACCCCTATAATGTATGTCTCAAGATGTTATGGTTGATTTATCTAGAATATCTCTTAAATCTCTTAAAATCTCCAGAGGCCATTGTAGATAACAGCTGATCGTGTGTTGTGAAAGTTCATAGGTTTTATATCTTTGGAAAGTATCACATTCTTTATTTTTATCTGAACTTCAGGTTATGCCTAAAAAACACTTTCTGTTACTTGGCACCTATACTCTAAAACAGAATGAAAGTTTATTACTGTCATGATAATGGTAACTGTTAAGTTATTAAACTCAAGAATAACACAGGTGGATAATTAATAAGGTTTTTGACCATGGAATTTCAAAGCATTTGTTGAAATAAGAAGGAAACAACATTTCATATCTAAGAATTTATCCAGAAAATTCCTGATTCAAGTTATATGTATAATAATTTTCAGGATAGTGTGATGACTGTAGAGAAAACTGGAAATGACTATGACAGGAAGCTGGCTAAAGAGCTACTACACCGTGACAACCACTCATGATATAATGCCTCTAAGTAAAACTTAGAAACAGTAAAATGGGAGACTGATGGGAGAAAGACAAATGAATTTATCATTAGAAGCATAACTGCCAAAGAGACTAGATACTTGTTTTACCTGGATAGTTTTTCTGTTTTCTAATATAAGGATTTAACACTATAAATATCCCTTTCAACACTGATTTAGCTGCATTCCACAAATTTTGGTATGTTTTATACTCATTTTCATTCAGTTCTATGTATTTTTAAGTTTCCTTTGAGACTTCTTTTTCAACTCATGGATTGTTTAGAAGCATGTTGTTTAATTTCCAAGTGTTTGGAAATTTTTTTTCCTGTTAATTGATTTCTAGTTTGATTTCATTATTATCAGAGAGCATACTTTTTATGATTTCATTTCTTTTAAATTGGCTTAGGTTTGGCCTATGACCCAAGATATGTTCCATGTTAATGAATGTTCCATGGGCACCTGAAGAGAATGTGCTATTGTGCTATTTTGGAGTGAAATAGGTATAAATGCCAGTTAGATCCTGTTGGTTGATGGTGTTGTTCAAGTCTTCCTAATCTTTGCTAATTTTCTACTTAACTCTTCTATCACTAGCCAAGAATGGGGTATTGAAGTCCCTAACTGTAATTGTGGATTTGACTATTTCTCCTTTCAGTTCTAACAGCTTATTTTTATGTATTTTGAAGCTCTGGTTATTTAGTGCTATGTTTTCTTTGTGGATTGAGCCTTTTATCATCATGTAACATCCTTCTTTTTCCCATGTAATTTTCTTTGCTCTGACGTCTACTGTCTGATGTTAATATAGTTTCTCTATTAACATTGGCATGGTACATCTTTTCTGTTCTACTTTCAATCTACTTACGTTGTTATGTTTAAAGTGAGTATGACATTTTTTCTTTGTCTTTAGTTTTCAGAAGTTTAATTATCACGTCTTGGCATGGAATTCTTTTATTTTATCCTATCTAGGGTTTACTCAGCTTCTTGAATCTGTATGTTCATGTCGTTTGTCAAAGTTAGGAAATTTTCAGTTATTGTTTCTTCAATTACTTTTCCAGCCCCACATTCTTTCCCCTCCCTCTTGGGGCTCTGATAATACAAATGTTAGATCTTTTGTTATTGTTCCACAGCTCTCTAAGTGTGTGTGTGTGTGTGTGTGTGTGTGTGTGTGTGTGTGTGTGTATGTTTATTTCAATCTATTTGCTCTCTGTTGTTCGGATTGAATAAGTTCTATTGATTTGTCTTTAAGTTCGTTGATTATTTCTATTGTCATCTCTATTCTACTCTTGAGCCTATCCAGTGAGATTTTGTTTAAATTTTGGTTATTATAACCAAAAAATATATAACTCTTTTAGTTATATAATTTCCATTTTTGAAAATAAATTCTATTTCTTTGCTGAACTCTTCTATTTTTCACTTGTTTCCAGGGAGTTTGTAATTTCTTGTAATTTCTTCATGGCTGCTTTAAAACCTTTTTTCAGATAGTTGCAATATCCAGTTTCTTTCAGTTTTGGCCTCAGAGATAGCATTTCTCCTGGTCTGTCCACCAGCCACTTGGTGCTGGTGGGCTTTCAACTCAGTCTACGCAGTGCACTGAGAAAGAGAAGTACCCACCTGGGATGCCTTCTGTCACTGAGTGGAGGGCCAGGAGCTGTCTGAAATTGTGGGTTCTGGGTTGCCTTCAACCCACACTATCCTGGGTTGCTCTCTCTGGAGAGCCTATCTAGATCTTCTGCTGCTGCTAGATGGAGGGGCAAAGAAGCACTGGGCTTCTTTGTCTTGTGCCAGTGAGGAGAGGGTGAGGAGATGCCTGTCTTGTCTTCTGCTGCTGGTTGGAGGGCTGGGAGTTGTCAGGTCCAGGGAGTTCTCTGTATTGGATAGCAGATCCAGAGATGCTGGCCCTGAGCTGTCTTCTGCATCTGGGTGGAGGGCCTGGAGACGTTGGGCCTGCAGGGGCCACCAGTGTGAGTGAAAGGCTTCTTGGAGTGGGCACATACATTTTAATACCACTGATTGAGTAATTTTTATTCTAGTTGATAAATCCTTGATTTTCTCAGTGCTATTCTTGGCTTAACCCTATGTTAGTTAAGATGGCATTCTATTTATGAAAGCAATTTCTGGTCAATGGGTGTAAAGTTTCAGTTATGCTAGATGAGCAAGTTTTAGAGATCTACTGTACCACGTAGTCCTACAGTTAACAATACAGTATCATGCACTTCAAAATTTGTTAAGAGGGTAGATCTCATGGCAAGTGTTCTTAACCCACCCACACACGCATACACACACACAAAGCCAAAGGAACACAAGAACACAAGAAAAATTTGGGAGGTGTTGGATATGTCCATTACCTTGATTGTGGTGATGGTATCATGGGTCTTTGCATATGTTCAAACTCATCAAACTGTACACATTAAATAGGTGTAGTTCTTTGTATATAAATTATACCTTAGTAAAACTGTTAAAAAAGATGATTTCTGTCGAGTCTAATCTACTCCATTCTGTATTGATTCTAGTAGTTAATTAGTGTCATTTTGATGCTCTTTTACATAGTCTTAATTGCTCATTAACAATATTGACATAATAAAAAATGAGAAAAAAATTTAAAAGAGCACAACTATTTCTAGGTATTAAGCTGACAGATTAATATTAAAGACAAGAGCATTTGCTTTGGATTTCTTATAAGAATAATAGGTTTAAGCGATTAGGTTTGTTGTTATGCCAAAAAGCAGAAAAATAATTGTTCCAGTAAGATAGCCCTGCCAACTTTGGCTTGTTCACCCTGCGAATTAGTTTAATCATTAAGATCATTATTGGTTCCAGAAGCTTAACTTGACCAAAGGCCAAATAATATATTCAGTAAATATTAATTCAGCAAGTATTGACAGATTACCTGCCACTTGATAGGTTCTAATCTGCTTTAAGAAAAATAGTCCTTTTAATGGAATGAATTTTACTATCTATTGTGTTTTCCTGAATCACCCTCTCATTTGTTCCCTTGATGGAGTAATTGGCCCATTTAGCCTTGGTCGAGCCCATAGAGACTATGACATCTCAATTTCTCTCCTGGTAGAAAACTGGAGTCTAGTGCCATAGCATTGGTACCAAAGTGGCAGGTATCCTGGAAGCGACCAGGAAGCCTCCCTGACAGCTGGAAGAGCTACGGGTAATAAACACAGTCAAGCCTTCCCTCTTGAGATCAATCAATTAAGGAAGCAGGAGGATGTATCACAGTAATTACTCAGCCACACCAGCATTTGTGCATTGTTATTTCATTACCATACCCCTTGGCCTCTTGAACTTTACCTAAAACAATTATTGCTTAACCTGAATTATTACTTACACAATTAATAAGATTTGTTTTTCAGAGGCAGCACCCACACTTGTACCTAAGAGAAAGTTCTGAGGGTAGCTTTAAAATACCACACATTTCTTAACATTGGGGGACCTTGTTGAATTGAAATATAGTCACCTTTAATGCATTTAAAAGCAGCCCAGATTTTTACATCTAAATGATACAGGACATTTTATATTTGTTATATAATAGATTATTATACAGTATTTATATTTCAAAAAGTGGAATTGAATGGGGTTGGGGGGGGAATCACTTATCAGTCAAGACACAGATCTTAACAGCTTTTACGAATCTCTCAGACTATCTGAGGCTGGAGGATTCTGGAACCCTAACATACTACTTCATTTTGTTTCCTTTTGGCTCATAAACTAAGGCTGGCATCTCTTTGGGCAGGTCTTAGAGTACTGTGCAATTAGAGCTTCAGGAGGGCAACACACTGAACTTCAGACTGTGGCAGCCCCAGCACCCAGATATGGCCCGTGATTGACACAGTGTCCTCTGCTTCCAAGCTGATTCTGTAGGTCCGGGTTCCAGAAAAAACTTGGCCCAATTAATCGCATCTGTATTTCCCATTTCTTTCTTTCTCACTGCCCTCAAACTCAGCCAGTCCTGTTATGTGGAGGTTGATTCCAGCCACAGTAGGGAACCTGAGGCTTACTCCCTACAAGGTCTACCCACAGAAAGCCAAGGTAAGCCATCACTGAGCTTAAGCCTTAGTGCATAATGAATGAATGGGCTAGAAATTGACAGACTTTGTGGTGTGGTATAGACTGTAGACATTGATCTTCTATTAGCATTCATCTACATAGTTTACTTCTCTTTCTGTTCTCCCCTAAGATTCTTTAAGTAGGTCAGTCACTTCCCTATTGGGAGGTACTTCCAGGAACTGGGAGGATTAAATCAGCTGTTCCTGAGCCTTTGATGAACCAAAATCTAGAAAACTCAGACTTACAGGAACCAACCAGATAATGATTGCTGCTCTGGTAGTGACTCTGGCGAACCCCAAAGCACATTGCATCGACCTAAAAAGAGTGGCTGCTCCTAGGGTTTCCAACAGGCTCTATAGACTGAGGGGGTTTGCAAGATGTGGGATTCTCAGTACTAAAACTGGAAAAGTCCTAAGCAATGGGCATGAATTGGCCACCCTAGCTTCTACTCAACATAGCCAATTGCTACTATATTTGAACTTCCATCTTTCCATTTTTCCTTTCTTCCTTATGTAAAACCTCCTGATATTGGGAATTAATTCAGATCTAAACAATAACCTGTGAGTAAAAACACAGACTAAATTTGGCCCAGGAGCCTCCCAGTTTGTGATCTTTGTTTAAGAGATGAGAGTGTGGACTGAGGGAGGGAGAGTCAAGTGATGACCTTGGTTTGCTTTTAGTCTGGGTCAAAAATTAACCATTATGGCTCATTTATCCATAGTATTTTACTAACACTAAGGGTTCCATATAAGCTTTAAGACTGAAACCTAAATTAGTTATAAATTATGTCATTTTAATCTTTTGTTTGTTTGTTTTGCGGCCCTTGTATCTGTATATACCCTCCTTGGGAATCCACCAGAGGTATCTGTGAGAAAACGGAATTCAGAGACTCTGTTCATGCCCAAACTCTCAACACAACTAATGTTCTAATTATCACAATACTCTGCATGTTCCTCTGCCCTTTCACCACAGACCTTGTCACTCTTTCTTTTTTACCATCTGGGATTTGCTTATTTCATCGGAAAAAAACACCTTCACATCCTCAGCTTTTTGTTTTTCACAGATCACCCCCTCCCCCTGCTAGACATAAATAACTTAATAAATATAAAAAATACTTGGAGCAGTGCCTAGAATGTAATAAGTGTCAGTAAGCATTTTAATCATGGTCATAATAATTATTAACTGAAACCTGACTGTCCAGAGGATACACTTTTTTTTTGCAGTTCTCTCAAGGCGAAGCTTCCCAGTTTTCAATATTGCCTCAGCTCTCCCCAATGGGATAAAATGACCGCATTCTCCCATCTACCTACTGCTGTTGGTAGACCATTATTTTTCTATCTTCCTGTGAAAACTCATTGTGTTTTGAGACTCTTACCATCGGCCCAAACCCTGTTTTACTCATCTTTGCAGCCTAATCACAGTCCTACTGTCACTGAAGACTGGAGATGCCTCTGCATTTTCCTCCATCCTGACTCTTGTCAGAATCCTAACAGACTTCACGTCCACGTGAACGAGCCATCCATTACAGCTTCCAGCTTTCTGCACCTCCAGCTTTACTGAGTGCCTCTTCAATATCATCAGTAGGGAACTCTGAAGTCCTAAATGTCAATACGCCACTCTCAGACTACAACCTCCTTTTAAAATCTCCTCCTTTACAAAAGCCACTTGAGCCTTTTCCTTTGCAGTACCACCTCCTCTCTCAGCATCATCCTTCATAGAAGAAACTGAAGCTACCATGTGGAAACAGCCTCACTTTCCCTCCATCACACCTTGAAACTGAGGTATCTGTCTCTCTACTACCTGACTCAAAGGAAGGGGAGCCATGGCACCATCTTTATCAAGCTTAACTTGCCACTTGTGTTTTTAATCGAATCCACACTGTCCAGGACATTTCCAAATCATTTATTTCCATCCTCTCATTCTGTATTAGTTCTGCATCCTTGCTTCTTGCCTGTTAATCCATTTAAGTCTCTTCTATCTCAAAAGAAAAAAAAAAAAAAACCCACCAGAAATGCCTCTCTAGATCCTCCAACTATTACCCCACCTCTTCTCATTCCTTCACACCCTAGCTTTTCAAATGCTCTCATCCAGCATCTTTACTTCCCATTCCCTCTAAAGCATTTTTCACTTGGGCGTTTTCCATAATCACTCTAATTAACAGCCCCTACTTAGTTCACTTAACATACTTGATGCCAGGAGAATCATTTTATTTTCTAATGTACTTGCTCCTAAGGAGTATTGGACTGACCTTCACTCACACTTTTTCCTCCAGTGTTTTAATGTACTTCTTTTTAAAATTTATTTATTTATTTATTTATTTATTTTATTTTTGGCTGTGTTGGGTCTTCCTTGCTGCGTGCGTGCTTTCTCCAGTTGCGGCGAGCGGGGGCTACTCTTCGTTGCGGTGCACGGGCTTCTCATTGCGGTGGCTTCTCTTGTTGTGGAGCATGGGCTCTAGGCATGTGGGCTCCAGTAGTTGTGGCACGTGGGCTCAGTAGTTGTGGCTCACGGGGCCTAGAGTGCAGGCTCAGCAGTTGTGGCACACGGGCTTAGTTGCTCCGCGGCATGTGGGATCTTCCCGGACCAGGGCTCGAACCTGTGCCCCCTGCATTGGCAGGCGGATTCTTAACCACTGCACCACCAGGGAAGCCCCTCCTCCATTGTTTTATATAGAGAATTTCATGTGTGTGCACATGTTTTTGTCATTTTTCTAGCCATTTCTCAGCCTCCTTCATTGTATCCTCCGTGATTTTTCCCAGTTTTACAGTTACTCCTCATACGAACCCATATCCTTGTTGTTCTCACTCATGACCACAGCACAGACTACCACCAATGTATGATAACTCTCAAATCTATACCTGTGTCTCTGACCTCTCTTCTGAATTCTTTTTTTTTTTGTGGTACGCGGGCCTCTCACTGCTGTGGCCTCTCCCGTTGCGGAGCACAGGCCCCGGACGCGCAGGCTCAGCGGCCATGGCTCACGGGCCCAGCCGCTCCGCGGCATGTGGGATCTTCCCGGACCGGGGCACGAACCCGCGTCCCCTGAATCGGCAGGTGGACTCGCAACCACTGCGCCACCAGGGAAGCCCCTCTTCTGAATTCTTGATTCATAATATGCAGTTCCCTGTGGAAAATCTGTACCTAAATGTCCTAGAATCCTGAAAAGACAACATGTACAAAATTGACCTGGTCTTTACCAGGCTCTCATCACAGTCCTTGTAATTGTCACCAGAATTGATTTATTTTTTCTAGCCATTGACCTAAGAATCCTCTTAGAACCTTCCTTTTCCCATTTCTCCACATTTAATTAGTACTGTGTTACTGTGAATCCACCAAGAAGCAGACGCCAAGACAGGATGAGATGTTCAAGAGATTATTGGGGGAAATGCCTGTGAAGGATAAAGGGAAGGGAGCCAGAGTCGATATGAAGAGCCTTTAGACTGCAAAGCGGATCTCTTCTCTGTGAGGAGAAGGGGAAGGAAGATAGAGTAGGAAGACAAGAAAGTTTCAAGCAGGAGAGGGGAGTGCTCAAGACAGAGTCTCTCCTTAGAGGCATTCTGTATCCTACAGGAGTCTTGTATCCTATAGGAATGGTCTGCTCTGGTGCCCCAGCCATGCTCATTCGTTGGCTGGGAGCAGTCCGTGGGAAGCATGACCTTGTCATGAATGAAGTGGTGGACCTAGCAGGATGGATGCTGGGGCCATTGGTCAGTTATGCTACACATGCTGCAGGAGATTTGAGAGATGCATTTTCACAGCTGCCACTTTCCAAACCCTACCCATTTAACCTCCTAAATATCTATCGTGCTTCTTTCTGATCCGTTCCTTTGAACATGGCCTCATCATCTTTTGGGGGGTGGAATGCTAACTATTCTCTTGCTACCACTCTTGTCTGCCTTCCTCTCTAGTTCATTCTCCAAGCTGCTAACAAAATGCTCCTTTTCACATGCAAATTTAATTTGGTAACTCCCAGCAACCAGATTACGATATTTCAGTGGACACTCAGGGATAAAAGCCAAGCTTCTTAGCATGGAAACAAAGATGTACCAAAATTCTACTGGTCCTGTATAACTGCATCTGTCAACATTACCTCTCCAGAAATGTACCGTGTAATCCACTGACTGAATCAGTAATCCCTCCAATGCATTTTCCTCAATTCCATGCCTCATGCCTTTGCACACACAGTTTCATCTGCCTAAAGTGTCCACCCTTTCACTGCCTCCCCTTTGCCCCATGGCCTCATTATTAACTGCCACATGGCTCAGTATATTCTTCTAAGCCCACAGTTCTTGTCTTGGCTGTGCAGTGGATGGAGAGCTTTGAAAACAAAACTGAGGCATGGGTACCATGCCCAAAGATTCTTATTTAGTTAGCCTGGCTTCTTTTTCTCAGCATAGCATTTTTGAGAGTCATCCATGTTTTACGTATTAGTAGATTGCTTTAAGTAATTACTGGGTTGGTGGTAACTAAAGAGACATGTTTGTGGGGGTTTTTTGAGTAATTAGTGAGTATACATGTTGAGTTGGAGTAGTTGCTAGATTCCTTTTGCCAATAGTGCTATATTGAAAGCAGTTTGAAAATTAAGTATTTAGATGGATCCTTTGAAATAAGAGTTTAGCAAATAAAATTGGTTGTTCGAATTCAACTGATTTAAAAAAAAAACAATTGCTTCTCTGAATTATTATTTCAAAACATTTTGGAAATTTCTGTGGAAAGGTCATGTACACAAGACAATTAAAAACTACTGATTCGGGCTTCCCTGGTGGCGCAGTGGTTGAGAGTCCGCCTGCCGATGCAGGGGACGTGGGTTCGTGCCCCGGTCCGGGAGGATCCCACATGCCGCGGAGCGGCTGGGCCCGTGAGCCGTGGCCGCTGAGCCTGCGCGTCCGGAGCCTGTGCTCCGCAACGGGAGAGGGCACAGCAGTGAGAGGCCCGCGTACCGCAAAAACAAACAAACAAACAAAAAAACAACAACAACAAAAAAAAGAAGGCAAAAGGAATGGAGCAGCGTCGACATCATCATGAAGGAAGACGCTGTACCTAGCACAGTTCTCGTTTATGTAGGGTACCAGGAGAGATTTTCAAATATGCAAAGATTCGAAAAACATTTCACTCACTTGTACTACTGCGAAGAAAGTTACTTGAAAATATGTGTAGCCAACTGAAAGATGACTAAAATGTAAGACTTTATGAGAAAGTAAGCTATAAAAGATTGATGATAAGCATCAGTGTCAGTTAAATATAGAAATAGGTCAACAAATCTGTAGTAGGCCACATAGGAAAAGATAATTTATATAGGTTACATTCCCTTTCTACAGTGTAAAAAACCAAGTCAAAACAACAAAAAAACCTTGCATAAAGAGCCTCCCCAGCAATGTGTCAAATGCCTTATGAAAAATTACATCCTGTCATCCAATAATCCTTTCCCTGAGCTAGCCTAAAAAACAATCTGTGATACAGACAATATATATGCAAAGATGTTTGTCACATCATTATTTATTATAGTGAAAATCTGAACCTAAATATTCA
This sequence comes from Physeter macrocephalus, assembly GCF_002837175.3. NCBI lineage: Eukaryota > Metazoa > Chordata > Mammalia > Artiodactyla > Physeteridae > Physeter > Physeter macrocephalus. The sequence continues at coordinate 16,080,226 of NC_041214.2, forward strand.
GCAATTATAGAATGGGTACCTAATTACACATGCATTTGAAATAACTGGAGAAAAATCATAAGGCAGAGTATGGTGCGAGATAGACAGGCATCTGTTCACAAAGGATATTAACAGTGTGATATTCCTGGGCTTGCAAACTGCTGATCCAGCCTACCAGCTTCCCTGGGCCATCCCTCTTTCACACTTAAAATCTCTACTCTGGGAAGGAGTGTGCAACAATCATTCCTGTTTTTCCTAATGGCTAATTTAAACCCTGCTTGTAAAATTCTCCCCGACAGTGAATTTAAATTGGTTCCAGTGTTCATTATTTTTCACCCAATTCTGTATATCCAATCCATCTAGAAGGAAATACAAAGAGATTGTTATTGAGTTCTTTGATCACAAAATCTTCACAGAAAGGAGAGTTCCAGAAACAAGGGATTGAATAGTATTGGCACACAAGTACTTATTTATGTCCAACACAAGTATTCACTGAAAATTATTTGAATATATCTGATGAAGAGAATGCTGTATCAGTAAAGTTTTGAGAAGTTCCAGAACTGGTGTGGAAAATTAAGTGATGGTTCAGCAAATGTTCCTTCACTGCCTAATGCCCCCACTTCTTTGGGAGGAGTATCTTCCCTGTACTCTTGATGATGGGTTTGGCTATGTGACGTGTTTTGGCTCATGGGGTGTTAGTGAGATGAAACTAGCAGAGGTTTGAAATGTGCTTGTGAGTTTGGAGGTAGTCTTTTGACTTTTGCTATGAAAATTACATGCTTGGGTAGCCAGCCCAAGAGGAATGAGAGACCCATCGAGTAGATCTGGACCTATTCTACAGTTGGCACCAAACACAGCCAACACAGTCCAGATCAGCCAAATTCCAGCAACTTGAAGATGTGTGAACAAGAAATACCTGCTTGTTGCTGTAGGTCACTGAGTTTGGGGATGGTTTCTTACGCAGCATATAGTGGCAGTAGCAAACTGATACAGTTTTGTCTGTAAACTTGGAGACAAAGCCGTGAATTAAAAAAATATATTGTGAAAAATATTAGCACTTGTCAAAGATGAATATAACGTTACTCAGGAAAAAAAATTCAAGAGTAATAGTCAAGTATATTCAGAGGCTAAGCTCATGAGAGATGGAAAACAGAGGAAATAAAAAAAGAGATTATTCAGGATCTTAGCGCCATGAGCAGTTGAGTGGTTAAAACGCTTGTAACAAAACCCTCTAAAAGTTGGAAGGAAGTGGAGTAATACACATGGTCTATATTTTGACCAGGTTGCTTTATGTGTTTGGGTCTCTGTTTTATCTTCTGTAAAAGGGGAGAACAACAGTGGATAAGCTGTTTCAGCATTAAAGCTTAATAAGCCTTTGGGATGATTTTAAATCTCTTTAGGAAAATAAGCTTAGAAAAGTATGCAGAAATGGATGCATCAGAGATTTTAAGGAAATCAAATTTCATTATTTTGGTAACCCTGACTTCTTAAAGTCATTCCTTATTCACGTTACTAAAAAAGGACACTCAATATTATTCAACAAGAAATCAATTCAATAAATAGATAAGGTTCTAGTTTAATGTAAAAACTGATTTGAATAGATTGAGGTTTTTGAGTTAGATATATTTGATGCAATTACACCCATTTCCTTTTAAATTACTCCTCTGCTACTTGTCAATGTGATATTTTAAGATATCTTTTATATATTTCTAATTTCCCATATTAAAGAAATAATTTCTCTTTCAACATTCCCTAAGTGAAAATATACCCTTTAAGACATTTTCATAGTAAAAAATTATAAAAGCAGCTGAGAAACAGAAATCTCTATCAATTTTTTTCCAAACAATCAGTCAGTTACAAATTTTTATTAATTTTGTTCTATTATACAACTAAGGCTTTAGGGGTAATAGAGATTCTAACAGATTCTGGAAGGTTACCTAGTTGATAAGACTGAAAGCTTCTAATCTGTTGAAGAGTAGTATAAATATAAACTTGAGAAATTTATGACACAACATAAATCATATGTATTACAGCAATATGACAAAAGTGTCTTGCATTTTAATAGCGATTTGCTTTCAAATGGTCTCCTGATGGATTGATAGGGCTTTCCCCACGTACCATTATCTTATGTGAAGGATATTTATGAAAAGTGCAAAACCTCAGTGAGACAGGTCCATGCACCACTGATTGGATTTTACAAAAGCACTGATGATTTACATCGAAGTTTATTACATTCTACCCAGGTTAAAACTTAATTAACAATGATAAATAATTTTAAGAATTTAAATATTGCCCAGATCTCAAACTAAAATTCTTGTTGGATGTTTAACTGTGTTTTTCATATGCTTCTAATTAACAGAAAGTATTAGAAAGGACATTGAACTCATCCAGTAATTCTTATCAATAACTTCAATCATGTTCATAGCCTTGCAATACTTCCGTTTTGCTGACCTATGCATAAGAAACATGACTTTTAATTTTCATTTTTATAAACATAATTTTCACTCCTTAAAACCTTTGGTTAATCCCATTTACTCTTTATATTTAAAGAGGTTTCATCAGTTACAAACTATTTGGTAGTCATCATATTTCACAATTTATTTACTGTCCCGAGATGGAAAACCAGGAATAATTTTTAATCATAAATTAGAAGAAAAAAAATCTTTAACAGAGTTTCATGATTTAGAATCACTTGATATTTTAAAGAGTAAAATGATTAACTGCAGTGTGGGCAATACAAATGTGATCTATGCTTTCAAATAATAGGAATTATAATTGTAAAATAAAGTTTAGAAGGAAAAAAACCCATGGCTAGGCAAAGAACTACATTTCACCAAAAATCTTTCAACAAGTAAGTTTTATAATGGGTGTACAGCAGACAGTAGTTTTTACATAGAAAAACTAAATAAAAGGCACGTGAAATATGCTCTCTTCTCAAGTCTTACAGACATGAAGTTGTAGCTCTAATGTGGGAGCATTGTGATCCAGAGGAATTTTAAATGATATACCATGTGTTAGCAATGTTCAGAACATTATTTTTAAAGAAGACTAAAAGTGTATTTGTTTTATTTGCAACCCTCCAGGGGATATTTGACTTCATAGAGAAATATCCCAAAGTAAGCATGGGAGAGGAAAAACAACAAGATGGATGCTGTCCTCAAATGTATATTGATTACTTAGTGTTTGAGGGAGAGGGGGTGGGTGAATAAAGTGTGCACACAGGTAACTATAAAAAAAAGATTGAGTAAAATAAGCTACCAGAATACCAAAACAAAAAAGCAAACAAAATCAATCTATTTTTTAAAAAAGGGGGGTGGGGAAGGGAGAGCGGGAGGGGAGGAGAAAGAGAGAATAGATAAATTCATTGATTAAATATTTACTGATAGTCTCCCATGTACCAGATGTTGTGCAAGGATCTTATCAGACCATAAAGATAAAGAAATACAATTTCTGCTCCTCCTGGGTCAAAATCCAGAAGGAAAGATAAGATATGAAACATTCCCACAGCAGTCTGTGAGTTCAAGAATGGGCAGGGACTGTATCTTGTTTGTTGTGGCATCCTAAGTGATCCAGCATCTAGTAAGCATTCACATTCTAAGGAATCAATCAGTAATTTGCACGTAGACAACTTAAAACAAAGCTAAGCATTACACTTGTTTTTTTCTTATTTAATCCTCACAACAACTCGTTGAGGGAGCAACTATCAAATGATGAAACTGAGGGTTGGAGAAGCTAGGGAAATTGCCCAAAGCTACACAGCTAGTGTATGGTAGTGTGTATGCAGAATTCAGGTTTTTAATCACTTTTTTTCTTATTATTGGGTTGGCAAAGAAGTTCGTTCAGTTTTTAGCATAACATCTTATGGAAAACCCTGAATGAACTTTTTGACACACCGAATATCTTATTGAGTGTTACAATTTGTAAAAAGGTATAGCTAAATTATTGTAAGGGTTCAAGAAGGAATTATTCCAACTAGGGAAATCAGTAGAGGCATCAGAATATTGATGATTGCCCTGGGCACTGTAGGATGGAGACAATTCTGAGGGATGGAAGTAGGATCCAGACCCGTACTATCCCGTAACCATGAGCACGTGTGAAAATTGAAATTTAAATTCATTCATGTCAAATAAAATTTAGAATTCAGTTCCTTAGTTGCCCTGGCCACATGCCAAGTGTTCCATAACCACATGTGGCTTCTGGCTGTCATATGGGTCAGCACAGAACTGTAGAGCATTTCCGTTCTCACAGAAAGTTCTATTGGAGAGAGCTATTCTGGACAGAAGGGACTAGGAAAAACAGTTTTCGCAGTGAGAAAACAGCAAAGGCAGCAAGAAAGCAAAGTTCAGGTCTGTTCAAAGAAGATTAAGGTGCTGAGCTTGGTAAGAGCATAAAGTCCACATCAGTATGTAGAACATGATAAGTAAATGCCAGATATATTTTGGATGCTCTTGAATGCCAGCGAGGAGAATTTATGTGCATGGAATGCAACAAGAAACATGGAGGATTTCTCATCAAGGAAATAATATTATTGGATCTGTTCTGGAAGTGTTCATAGATCTAATGAAATAGTGAGAGCCAGTGGTTGGAAAACTGATCACGAGGCCATGGAGCTTGGGATGGAAAAACTGAAAAGGATGTGAGAAATTTAAGGTGGAACCTCTATGACTTGATATTCTGAGGAGGAAGGGAAAAAGAAGTTTGAGTAACTGGGAAGACGGTGGGGGCATGGTCAGAAATACAGAAATCAGGAGAAGGATGGGGTTTGTTTGGAAGGAAAAAAAAGAGTAACTGCAGCTTTGAACATGTTGAATGTAAGGTTCTTTTGAGACATTTATCTGGAAATGTCCATGAAGCACTAGGAAAATTTTCCAAATCCTTTCCTTATTTTCACAGACAAATCAACGGCTGGCCTGTGAAGATGAGACAGAGGGGGAGATCAAGGAAGTCATCACTGGCAGGAGGGCCAATATCCAAAGTGGCAGGAGTGGAGTCCAAAAAGGTGCCAAAGTCAAGAGGAGCAGGTATGAAAGTTGAAGTAAAAAGCCAAGATTGGGGGCCATGACTAAAGTAGTCTAGTTTGTCCCTTCCGGCTTTGGAATATTGTGCACTTTTTTAGCCCTGCTGGTTTAACATCATTCCCCAAATAGGCTACTACTAGAAAAGTTCCTAAAAGTATCAATTTCACATTGTTTGCTAACATCTTAGATGTTTGTGATAATACAACAATACCTTTAGTGTCTATGAAGTGTTATCAGAAATTCATATAGGATTCTCCTAAATTTTTCTATGGACTTTCATACATGATACAAACTGTTGGTATGTTTCATTGAAGCAAAAGCCTGGTAAGAGTTATAAACTACAGAGAATCATGAGAGCTCCCTTCACCTTGGTGTTAGTAGATTTCAAGATCCCCAGAGTGATTCTCTTTCACAAGAATTTTCCTGTTCACCATTTAGATTTCGTTAGTGTAATCGGTAGTGGAAGGAAGAAACCAGCAATGTAATTTAAGAGAAAACAGAACCCAGATGGTAAGATGAAGTTCTGTGTATTTGTCCAGCTTCATGAGCAGAGACAGGAAGAGGTAAAGATCTTTCTATCTTTCAGAAGATATTTCCGTCTTTGTCACAAACTGAGACAGGTACTTTTTTTTTGTTGTTTTTTGTTTTTTTTGCGGTACGCGGGCTTCTCACCGTTGTGGCCTCTCCCTTTGAGGAGCACAGGCTCCGGACGCGCAGGCTCAGCGGCCATGGCTCACGGGCCCAGCCGCTCCGCGGCATGTGGGATCCTCCCGGACCGGGGCACGAACCCGCGTCCCCTGCATCGGCAGGCGGACTCTCAACCACTGCACCATCAGGGAAGCCCGAGACAAGGTACTTTTGCCAAGTTTTCAGGGAAAAATAATGTAAGATAAAAAGATTGGTACTAACTCAGAATTTTGAAGTTTTACATAGTGGATTCCTGAACCTAAGGCAAGTTTTCTACCAGACCTCACTCTGTATTATTGAATTTATAAATGCTGATTTTGTTCAGTGATTTAGTTGTTTTAAAAGGTTAAATGCTTGTAATTTATACACTTCCCAAGGCTGTAATTACTAAAAAGCCATTGAAACTCCTTCAGTTAGAGAATTTTTAATGAGTCGATGCATGATCCTCCTCTGAGATATCTTGAACTCAAAGGGAAGGAAGCAGGTGCAAAACACCACGAGAGAGGCCAACTGAGTAACCTCTAGTAGAATCAGGATTGAAATGCATACCTCCCAAATCTCAGTGGCTCAGAAAAGCAAGATGGACTTGACAGCAAATGGAAGATAATTAATAGGAAGAGGAATCCTTGATGGTGTTGAGAAGCTAGTCATTAGCTATAGCAATTAAGTGCAGTTGTCGTTACTCACAAAAGGGTAAGATATTTTACACAAGCAACGATTATTCAATAAAAGATAATTTTCTCTAGTGATTATGGTTGTGTGACAGGTTGTGTGCCATAGATCAGCTAAGATAAAGTAAAAGTGAGTAATTGTCTCAGCAGCTGTATTTCAAAACACATACCTTCTACCACAAGACTAATGTTGACAGCATCTATCCAATCCCAAATATCCAAAGGAAAAGTGAACACATTTTACTCTCATCCCAACATGTGGTCTACACAATGTTAAACATACAGGTGCCTGAAAAAGGCTGTTTTTCATTTAAATAATGGAGAAACTAGAATTCTTCTACCTTTAGTATTTTGATCTGAAGTTGGGCTTTTCACTTCTTACCTTAATTCTAGCAATACAGTTAAGTGAAGACCGAAAACAAGAGCTTACAGAATCGCTCTAATGTGAACTGTATTTTTCCATTAGCACAACATGTAATTGAAAGTTTTTCTTGACTGCACATAGATAGCTGTGAATATGCCTTAAAAGCAAAGATGAGCAATTATGATAACAAGGTGGATTTAGTTCCATGTTGAGAGTTCATGTGTAATAATGCTTATGTGGCAAATTACAGGGAATATATTCTAAGATTTCTACAAAAAATTCAGAAACAATTTTTGGACTTTTATAATCTATTTTACTAGCTTTAAATAAGTAAATGAATTATGCATCCATTGACACATCTTGAAATGCTTATACAGTATTTTGTCTACTTTGTTGAAATGTGATTAGATAAAGCAGCTTTGAGTTCCTCTGATTTATGATTTCAGCTGTTTTTACAAATTAAAATTCATAGAAATGGGGCTAATTTTTTTTAATTAATTAATTTGTTTTTATTTTTGTCTGTGTTGGGTCTTCGTTGCTGCGCATGGGCTTTCTCTAGTTGCAGCGAGCGGGGGCTACTCTTCATTGCGGTGCGCGGGCTTCTCATTGTTGTAGCTTCCCTTGTTGCAGAGCACGGGCTCTAGAGCACAGGCTCAGTAGTTGTGGCTCACTAGCTTAGTTGCTCCGTGGGCATGTGGGATCTTCCCAGACCAGGGATTGAACCTGTGTTCCCTGCATTGGCAGGCGGATTCTTAACCACTGCGCCACCAGGGAAGCCCTGGGCCTAATTTGTATATTGTAAAATCAGATTTAACTATCTACATGCCAGCTATTATAATAGTAGTCTTGATTTTATAAAAGACTATTTGTGTGTGTGTGTGTGTGTGTGTGTGTGTGTGGTACGCGGGCCTCTCACCGTTGTGGCC
>NC_041214.2:16087928-16090742 GCF_002837175.3 Physeter macrocephalus
CGCGCAGGCACAGCGGCCATGGCTCACGGGCCCAGCCGCTCTGCGGCACGTGGGATCCTCCCGGACCGGGGCACGAACCCGCGTCCCCCGCATCGGCAGGCGGATTCCCAACCACTGCGCCACCAGGGAAGCCCTAAGAAAGACTCTTGTATGGTGGTAAAGAGAACATCATATGGAAGAAGACTGCCTGAGTTTGAATCCCTGCTCCTCTAATTATTAACAATGAAATCTTGGTCAAGTCATGCCTAATTATGCCTCTTGTTTTTTCCCTCTGTAAAATGAGCATAATAAAAGTACTTACCTTACAAAGATGTTGTACCAAATTAGTTAATATATGTAAAACCATTAGAATAGTACCCATTACAAGGTAAGAGCTATAAAAGTCTCACCTTATATTACTGCAGCTCTGCCTCATATTATACACAGCTGGAGGCCAATACATGAGCAACAAATGCAGGAATAAAGATTGCAAGAAGTTAAATTTTGATACTAATAAAATAAAAATTTTATAAGATATACTTTGTAAAAAAAATTAAGATTTCAAGAAAGCTCTCAGCTACCAAAAGAAGCACTATATCTAATCATTCAAATAACTTATTAAGACTAATAATTCCTTCCCTCAACTATTTATTCACTAAAAACCTTTTCTTTAAGTTTTTAAAATTTTTACACTTAAAATTCATGAAGACTAAGTTAAGCTGACTTACTTGAGAGTTTCTATTATATTATAAAACCAGTCATATGAAGAATAAAAAAGAGTACTTTAAATAAAACAGTGGATAATATACAAACTTTTAATTAGCTGAGATAATTGGGAAAATGTATCCTGGATAATTAATGTTCACAGAAAACTCTAAAAGCTCATTTTACTTAAGTCTCTTTTGTTTCCAAGTTTTTAATTTATTTTTGGTTGGAACTGCAAACTGAAAACAAAGATACAGCTACTTCTCTGTTTTATACTTTTCTACCATGATTTTTATTAGCAAAGATAGAAATGGCCAGGAAGTAAAGCTATGTGAGTTTTCGATGGTCTGTAATGATTGAATGATCTCCAAAATACATTCAAATTGGCTTCTGAAAACAAAGTTTGGGCTGATACAGACCTTAGTGTGAGTCTTGGCTATGCCATTTAACAACTATTTCATTTTGCACAGATTATTTAAACATTGTCAGCCTCAGTTTCCTCCTATGTCAAATAAAGATAATAGTAGTTATTTCTTATGATTGAGATTTAAATTAGATGATACATAAAAATACATAGTACATTTCTTGGCATAAATAGTTCAATAATTGTGAGCTGCTATGGTGGTGGTGATGATGGCTTTAATCACTGATAGGTTTCCCTATTCTAATGTTTATTTCTGTTTCTGGAAGTCTTCTTTCTCCTTTACAGGACCTTTCTCTATGTACCTCTTTTAAGTAAATATTCCTCAAAGATCTGTCTGGTTTCTATTCAACTTCTCACAATGCAATCTCTCCCAAGATATCTAAAATTCTTTACATCTTTAGATATTTTTTTCAGGTGGTTCAAAGGCCCTCTCTCTGGCCCTGACTTGTCTCCTGAGTTCCTCATCTGATTGGCACACTTTGCAGAGATGTCCCACCATTATTGCAGCCAGTGATGTGCTGGTAAAGGCTCTCAAAAAAAATTCTTTGCAAGCATTTGCTAATTTCTATAGTGTAAATACTCTCATTATGACCTCTTTCGAGCTACTATCTGAACATCATTGTATGCAGACTTGGGAGAAGATGTGTGTGCTAGCTCCAACACAGCACTGGACTTTCCCCAACTTGTAATGCCCCAAATCAAATTCATCATCTTTGCTCCAGTCCTAGTTAATAGCACTTTATTCACCAATTTATCCAGGCTAGAAACATCAGTCAGGCTTAATGGAATATGAGGTATTCCTCAATTGTCTTTTGCATACCCCTGTGGCTTAGCTGGTGCTGCCGGCTCAGACTGGACTGTCTCACATACTCATTGTGGAAACTCTTCTTCAAGTCTGAGCTCAAACATTGAATCCTTTGATAAGCCTTCCTCACTTGACTCTCCAATTAGAAGTAGTCATTTTTTCCTCTGTAATCACACTAAGCGTTTTTCTTCTTTAAGTAGAAACATCTAGAGTTGGTTCATTAAAAGCAAACCCAGATTTCTCAAGGTGAGTAAAGAAAGAAGAGCTTCACCCGTAGGGTGTGAAGATGGATCTGAAGTTCTGAGCTCTGATTTGCAGTCACTCACCTTCCTCTCAGGAGAATTTCATATGGGTTACAGCCAGTAGTGTGGGGACCTCAACAGGGATCCTTTCCCTTTAAACGTCGCAGTCTGAAGTTAGATTTTTTTACTTTCTTCCTTAATTCTGTCAACACAGTCCAATCAAGACTGGAACTTTAAAACAAAGCATTCAAACAAGCTCAAGAGAAACAGGAAGGAAACAAAGGGCAATCAGACCATGTGGCTCACTCCAACATGAAGGTTTGAGCTTAAAAATGAAGCTAATCTTTCAAAAGCATTCATTTATTTTTATTTTTTGTTATGCTAATTATAGTCTTCACCAAATACAGTATAAACTTCTATCTGCTATGACGGAGTTTTACTTGTCTCTAAACTGCTCATGCTGTAGCACTGTATTATGTATGATACCTAACTCAACAATTTGTGAGCACAATTCATGAATGCATGACATGAGAACTTTGATTTCAAAGTTTAGCTTGAGAAGACTGTGACAGGTAACAGAATATTAATATGCCACTATGGGGCTTCCCTGGTGGCGCAGTGGTTGAGAGTCCGCCTGCCGATGCAGGGGACGTGGGTTC
>NC_041214.2:16090901-16121876 GCF_002837175.3 Physeter macrocephalus
AAAAAAAAAAAAAAAAAAAAAAATGCCACTATGATGTGAATGTCCATATGTAAACTTTTGTGACCTTGTTTGACCTTAAATGGCATGTAATAAATAATTTTATTTTTGCTTCTGTTTCTTCTGAAGAAAAAAATAGATAAATATACATTATTCAAAACACACACTAATCTATTAAAGGGAGATAACTTTTAGCCTTTCTTTGTCCTTCCAGAAACACTGAGAGCTATGACTTTGTTTTCCCATCCTTAATTTGCAGGCAATTGCTTCTGAAGAATCCAACCTCAGATTGACATTAGGATTCTGGAAGAAGTATTTGTCCTTTGAACTTTATTTCAAAACATCTGAAAACGTAGATGGTATATTTTTCTTAACTGCAGAGCCTTTGAACTTCTGGGACAAAAGAGGAAGAGAGTTGTAGCAAAGACTGTGATTAATCCTTAACCTAGAAGACAAACTGGCCAGACATGGATGCATGTGCTAGTTTAGCTTGTTCAGACTTGCTACTCGTTGCATAAACACTCCCATTCTGTCCATCAGACCCACCCATCTCTCTCTAGTAGGAACCAGTGAATCATGCTGAATCCTGAGTAGGCCATTGTGATCTTTACCTTTTCAAGGTCTGTCTATTGCTTTTGCCTCTGATCACCTTTTCTTTGCCTCCTGCCTGTTTGCCTGACATCACTGTCTACTGGGCATCTGGATAGGGAAATAGGTTTAGAAGGAGATTTGGAATGGAGTGGTCTTTTGGAAATCATTAGGCAAGAATTCAGGAGACCTGGTTTGGTTTTAGTTCTAACTGCTTTTGAGTAGCTATTGACCTTGAATAAACCCCATATGTTTCTGGATATAATTTATAAAATTATTGAACTGTAATAAATAGTATTCATGAATTTGTACTATTCTTATATGTTAAGGTTCTATGTAGGTTGCTTTTTTAAAAAATAGACTTTTAGTGATATATACAATGCACTAATAAGCACAGAGGTTGCTATAGTACAATAACAAGAAATTAACAGGATCAAAACAGTTGATAGGGGAAGAGAGGAAAATAGGGAAGAAGATATAGACCTAGGTACAGTGATGGGTAGCGTTGCCCTCCAGATTTGTCATGTAAAATTAATTTTGCACAAAGGAAATGGTTTTAAGGGGCAGAATGTGCTGATAATTTATAGTGTTACTTAGTTATAGACATTGGTTGGTTGCTATTTTACACTGATAATGTCTGCTTCGGTGTTTTACTTTTAGTCTGTGTCTTTTGCTTCACTTTTTATTTATAATTTTTCTTTACAATTAAAAAAATTAAAACATACGGTGAAGAAAACATATAAAATAACAATTATACTCATTACCCGAATCATTTTGTCACACTTTTGGAATTCTAATGTTTATTTTTATTTTTTGTACATGATGTATGTATTAGTTTGTGTTCTTTCAGAAGAAGATCCTAAGGCAATAATTTGAGTGCAAATAGTTTATTTGAGTGGAGCAGGGGACACCAGCAGGGCAGCTGGATAGTGGGAGAAGGGAAAGCAGCTAAGAAAGACTACTTTAGTCAGTCCATTTCTATGGTGGGTAACTGGAATTCATCCCTTGGAAAGACTCTGGGAAATGGTAAAAAGACACAGGTCGCAGTGATCCCACTGAAGTTCAAGGGGGCTGGTTTTAGGGCTGCTGGGAGTGGTTGTTAATATCTCAGTACCTCTGGATCATTTTCCGTGTGTAGAGGGGCTACAGTAGCCTTCCACAGTTGAGCGGAAAAGGCACTTGGGCACAGAAATGTGGATAATGGTAGTAGGGGGTCAGCTGGAGCACACAAAAGGGTTAGACAGATATGGGTGGAGTACAGACGACGTCTAGTATATCACCGAATTTTTAAGGTAAATCAATTAATTTTTTAATAAAGATGAAACGTGTTTATCTTAGAAAAATTAAAATGATATAAATATTTAAAAATCATTCTAAATTTGACCATCTGGTAGTAGTCATCAGTATGTTTAGATGAACACCATTCCCGTTAAATAAGTGTGTGTGTGTGTGTGTGTGTGTGTGTGTGTGTGTATATCTGTGTGCATGTGCACATATGTGTGTAGAGAGAGAAATTCAGTGAATTCTTCATTTCAGGAAAAAATTTTTGTATCGACTGAAAGAAAAGTGCACAATGTAAAAGTTGCAAGATAAGTTTCATTCTGGGACCTAACTGAGGACTATAGCCTGGGAGACAGCCTCTCAGGTAGCTCTGAGGAGCTACTCCAAAGAGGTAAGGGAGGTACCAGGATGTATATGAATTTTCTGCTGGAAAAAAAATCATGCAGTTGAATATCAAAAGATTACTCCTAATCACAAAGAACAGACATCTCAAGTTAATGATTTTAGTGCTTTTCTAAGTATGGAAAGATACAAGAATCTGGGGTCATTGAAATTTTCCTTTGATATGCATCTTAACTATCTAGGGACCAGTATATATCCAAAGCACAGAAGTCCTCCTGTTTTTCTTCATTGTGTATTCTCCTCAGGGTGCGCTTGTCAGTAGGTAGGTGACTGCAGTGTCTTATGGCTTGATTCTTGTAGAACTGGAATAGCAAGCAGCATTCTTTTCTTTATAGATACATCTGCTTTTCTTTGGTCAGATTCCTTATTTAAGGAGTGCTGTATAGTCATATGTTGGATTTTATTTGTCTTCAATATCTGTTAGCCATCCTGTGATTGCTTAAAATTTTTTTTTGCCTCTTTCCTATGCATTTATTAAAATTATCTCAAACTTTTCTTCTACATCAGTATTTCAATTTTTAGTGAAGTTTATTTTTTACTTTGCCTTCTTTAATTTACTTATTTCTGTGATTATGTTTATAGCCTTCTTTTATTTTCTTAAATCTACATGTCCCCTTTTCCTCTATTTTTATGGCTCATCATCTTATCTTTGAGCTCTTGAATTCATGTTCTCACTAGGTTATTCTCTAAGGTAAGATCATTGTGGTGAATTTTCTTGTGCTTTGAAGTGTGTTTTGTTTCACATTTAGGGTGCTTATTTTTCCTTTGAAAGTCAGATTCCTTTCTTGCTTGCTTTCTTCCTCTTTCCTGCATATTTTGTTTTGCTATGATATGTTTGCATATTCGCCATGGCACTTTCTTTCACACTGTTCATAATTGAGCAGTTCTATTCAGACATTTTTTCTGAAATAATGCGAGTACACTCATGATTCTTCCTAGTATAGCTGAACCAAGTTTCTTTTGCCCTTCTAGCTACTGTTTAAGAGATATTTTGTTTTCTATTCATTTTCAGTAGATGGATAGAATAGCAAGGATGGCATAAGAACTCAGTTGAAGTGGTATGCCATCTTTATAATACCATGGCTCTGGTCTCTCTTCTGAGATGTCATTAAATATGCTACCGAAGGAGTCAAACCATCTAGTTTGGTAAGTCACATTCTTATGGGGGGCTATACTTGGGTTTCATACTATTTCCTCAATTCAGTGTGTTTGCCTCACTTTTCTAGGATAGTAATAGTTCAGCTTCTTGGCTTCAGGATAAAAAAAAAAAGTTAGTATGTCAGTTTACTCTCTCTTAAATTCAAAAGTGCTTAGCTACTGATATTTTTCAAACTACATCTTTAGGTGGAAGAATACCCAAGAATTGACTGGGGTAATTTACTTGTAATGAGATATATGGTTATATGCCATCCATGATGGTGCCTGTAATTGGGTGAGCCAGTTTTTGGTTTCTTTTAACCTTCATGACAGGTCAATAGAGTTTGCTATACTACCATTTTAAAGCTTTGCTTGTTTTTTTCTGGCATTATCAGACCTGTGTTTATTGAAATATAGTTGATTTACAATATTATATTAGTTTCAAGTGTACAACACAGTGATGCAATATTTTTATAGATTAAACTCCATTTAAAGTTATTACAAAATAATGACTATATCTTCCTGTGTTGTACTTTGTCGCTTTTTTATTTTATACATAGTAGTTTGTACCGCTCAATCTCCTACCCCTCTCTTGCCCCTCCTCCTTCCCTCTCTCTACTGGTAAACACTAGTTTGTTCTCTATATCTGTAAGTCTGTTTCTGTTATATTCATTTGTTTGTTTTATATTTTAAGTTCCACATATAAGTGATAACATAGAGTATTTGTCTTTCTCTGTCTGACTTATTTACTAAGTATAATACCATCTAGGTCTATCCACATTCCAAATGGCAGAATTTCATTCTTTTTTATGGCTGAGTAGTATTCCATTGTATGTATACACTACATCTTCTTTATTCATTCATCTGTTGATGGACACTTAGGCTGCTTCCATATTCTTGGTTATTGTAAATAATGCTGCTATGAACATTGGGGTGCATGTATCTTTTTGAATTACTGTTTTCAGATTTATTCTTGAATGATACTAATAAATTATATAATTACAAATTTAAAAAATTCTTACAGTACACGGAAAGAATTCTTGTATTGGAGAAGTTAAACTATCTGGGCATTATGATAATTTCCAGTTAATTTATTTTATAATTCTAAATAAGTATATTGTGATATAAAATATGTAACTTAGAAATAGGACAATCAAAGATGACCTCTAAGAATACTATCAAACTCGATAAACATAGAAGTAAACAAAAGGTGTCTGTATCAGTCAAAATCCATAGCAGGTGGAAAAAAAATTGAATAATATTTAATATAATAGTTAACAAAAAGACAAGGGAACAAGGGATTATGAGGCACCTTGACTCAGGGACTAGGAACAGTGGGCTAGTGTTACCACCCCTAAATTGGAATGGACAAAAGAAGGAAGGCTTACAGACCAGGTGTTGGCCATGTGAAGAGGCCGCAACTCACAGGGAGGAAAACGTTCACAACTGAAACCTTACAAACGGAGAGGAAGAGACTCTGATCCTTTTCTCTTTCCAACTTCTAATCTCCCACCAATGCCTCCCATTGAACAAACCCACAGAAAACCAGAGGGCGGGAGGCCAGTGTTGAAAAGAGGAGAGGTTGATCTCCTGGGGCTTAGTAAGGCAGGAAAGAGTGGGGAATGGATCTGGAGGGACAAATGGAGGCCAGCCACGACAACATCCTACCCTGATTCTGTCTTTAAAGATCATTTAAAGAACAGGAATGAGCTCTTTAGCTATAGAAGTAAGGGCTGTAATTTTCTGCATTTACATAAACTTACAAAGCCATAAACGTACAACACCTGGTCTGTAAGCCTCCCTTCTCTTGTCCATTCCAATTTAGGGGTGGTAACACTAGCCCACTGTTCCTAGTCCCTGAGTCAAGGTGCCTGATAATCCCTTGTTCCCTTGTCTTTTTGTTAACTATTATATTAAATATTATTCAATTATTTTTTTCCACCTGCTATGGATTTTGACCGATACAGATACCTTTTGTTTACTTCTATGTTTATTGAGTTTGATAGTATTCTTATGAAATTGAAAATGAAATTGTTTCATGCATGTTCTACGTATGTAGGCACTCACATGCAGAGTTGTTCCTACTACTTTCATAGCTAACGTTTCTTGAGTGCCACATGCGAGGAACTTTTCCAACGGCTTTATGTGCATTTACTCATTTACTCCTTAGTAGTAGGTACTATCATCCCCATTTTGCAGGTGAGGAAACAGAAGCTCAGCTAGGTTGCCTCAGGTTAATAACATGAAGTGGGATTCTAAGCTGGGATGCTAGCTCAAGCATCTGGCACCAGAGCAGTTCACTGTAACTACCATTCCTACAAGAAGTCTATGCTGTGAGCACACAGACTCATCAGCTGCTTAATTTTGGAGTCCCCTGAGTTTTTGTGTCATTTTTATTACACTTGAGTAATAACTACTCAGTTGGCAAAGTAACTTAATCTGAAAGAAATGACCCACTTCCCAAACTCTGCACATAAAGTCTGAGAATCAGATTCCAAGATGTCCTGTGTCAGAAGGGAACTTAGCCAATCCTCTCTTTAGTTGTGACCAGAACAGTCCCCTCTCTAACCTCATTAGCATCTTGCTGATTCATTTACTAGAACAGATGTAACTCCTGTTTCGTAAGCTTAAAAACCATCCTCCTGAAATACTGCACAGCTCCTGAACGGTGGCATTATGAAGATATTTTGCATCAGATATGATTCTAATAGCAATGTGTGGCAACTGTGTCACAGGGAAAGAAATCTAACTAAGTTTCTTCTTATGAAATGGAATAAAGAAATGGAGATTTTTGTAAAAGAAGTAATGATTTCAGCAGCTTCCGAGAGTGAAACTAGGAATTAAATACAATCACATAGAATTTCTCTCTTTAAATTGAAGGTCAATTTGGGAAAGAGTTAACCCAGGCTGCCATAAAAAAATACCATAGATTACGTGGCTTAAACAACAGAAATACATTTTCTCACAGTTCTGGAGGCTGGAAGTTCAAGATCAGGGTGCATAGTTGGTTCTGAAGAGCGTTCTCTTCCTGGCTAGCAGATGTGCTCACATGGCCTTTCCTCAGTGTGTGCCTGTTCTTGAAAAGAGAGAAAGATCTCTTCCTCTTCTCATCAGGTCAACAATTCTATCCATTTAGAACCCCATCCTTACGGAACTCATTTAACTTTAATTGCTTCCTAAAAACCCTATCTCCAAATATTGTCACACTGGAGGTTAGGGCTTCAACATATGAATCTGGGGGGGACACATTCAATCCATAGCAGGAAACTACTTTTTTCCCGACTAGATGAGTAAAATAAAATTATTCTGGACTTTATTCAAGAATAATTTTATCACAGCACATTTATATTTAAAATAGAAATAATAACCCAAGAAAGTTTATTAAAAAATAAACCAGCAATTACTGCTTTATGCCTTTCTAAATGTAGGCCCTAACATAGAATTCTATTAGCATTCTTAGCTTACTTCAAATTAAACTGATGTCATATAGCTTCTAAAATAGATTGGACATGAAATTGCAAAGATAATCAATATTTCCCTTAACGTTGCCTCCTTCCCCAGTCAGTGTAAATGCAGATGACTGTGGTAATTGGAGTGATGGGAGGAGGTGAAGATTATATTGTGTCCCTTCCTTTGGAGCTTCTGTTCTATTTGCTTAGGGCAGTGAATCAGGGCCGCCATTAACTGAGGGAAAAAATGATGTGTTAGCGCATTTGTGTCAAAAAGACTTAAGTTTCAGATGAATACAATCAACCCACAATTCCCACCATCCCTCAAATGAGTTACTTCATTTGTCCACCTATAAGAGGCTTGGTGGTGTTCTTATATTACTTATTTCCACTCTGAGTTCCTTTAGATATGGCACTTAACCGGATTTCTTAGGAACACTAATATCTGGGAATATTAGGGTACAGTGGTTTAGGGGCATAATTGCTCCGGGTCCTATACAATTCCGAAGATAGCCATACTGCCTC
The DNA here is from genome assembly GCF_002837175.3 of Physeter macrocephalus. Taxonomy (NCBI): domain Eukaryota; kingdom Metazoa; phylum Chordata; class Mammalia; order Artiodactyla; family Physeteridae; genus Physeter; species Physeter macrocephalus. The sequence continues at coordinate 16,098,281 of NC_041214.2, forward strand.
AGAAGGCTGGTTAGTGAAGAGATTTATGAGCATGGATAGATGAGATACATTTTTACATGACAAACTATGCCTTTCGCTTAACAACTTATATAACTTTATGCAACTTTCTAGACTTCAATTTACTTATTTATAATATAGGTCTAATAATAGTACCTAATAGCATTATGGTATTATAAGTATGTATATATGATGTATATTTATATCCACATATGTATGTGTGTATCTATCTAGAGGGAAAGAGCCTTTCAATTGGGACTGCTTAATACGTGTTGGTTGTTCTTATTTCTTTTGAGTTGGGGTTATAATTTCTGTTTAAATCTCTTTAGGTAGTGTTTTTTTTTTTTTTTTTTTTTTTTTGCGGTACGCGGGCCTCTCACTGTTGTGGCCTCTCCCGTCGCGGAGCACAGGCTCCGGACGCACAGGCTCAGCGGCCACGGCTCACGGGCCCAGCCGCTCTGCAGCAATGTGGGATCTTCCCGGACCCGGGCACGAACCCGCGTCCCCTGCATCGGCAGGCGGACTCTCAACCACTGCGCCACCAGGGAAGCCCATAGGTAGATATTTTTATCACTGGTCCAATTTAATTAAATAAATTTCTATGTATTTTTGAAGGGCAAAAAGAATAATTTTGAAGTTATAGAAGAAAGTATAAAATTAATTTATAAAATTGGATTGGGCTGGCAAATTAGCCAAGGTTGCAATATATGTCTTATCTGGCTCTGATTTCTTTAATGAGTAAAAATGACCTTTTTTGAACATAAGACTGAATTTGAAAGAAAATCACATGCTTTCAACTACAATACTGAAAATAAACTTACAATACTAAAATCATCCCATTTTCTATTTAACAATGCACTTGATCACCAAGATGTTTTCCCCTTTTTTAAAATGGAGAAAGAACATGCTACATGACCATATGAATACTAATAAAACCCCAGTGACAGTCTGAGCTGTCATCATTGTCAGGCGGTCAGATAAAATGCTTTACAGTGCCCCTTGGATTGCCTATTTAAACAATGTGATATGTACACCAACGGTGTACCTGTTCAATACTGAAGGATTGCCACTGGTTGTAAAAGCAAATTCAAAATTATGATTTTAAAACAATCACAAACTGACAGAAAAGTTGGAGGTAACAGTACAGGAAACTTTTTATGTTCCTGAGCCATTTAGGACAAGCCTGATATCCAGTTACCCCAGAATGCTATGATGTATTGATATATTTCTTACAATCAAGAACCTTTTCCTATACAACTATAATACAACCAGTGAAATCAAGAAATTACCACACAAACATTACTAACATTTAATCCTCAGACCCCGTTTAACTTTCACCAGTTGTCCCGATAATGACCTTTATAGTAAAAGGATCTGGCTTAGAATTACAGGGTACATTCCGTTGTCAGGTCCTTTTACTCTCCTTTTCCTGGAACAATCACCTATCTTTCTTTGACCGTCACGATCTTGACACTCGAAATTTAAAGGCCAGCTATTTTGTAGAACGTTCTCGTGTTTTGTAGAATGTTTGGGTTTGTCTGATATTTCCTCATGTTTAGATTCAGATTGTACATCTTCGGCAGGAATATCACAGGAGCAATGCTGTGTTCTTCTCGTTTCAGTTGGCACACAATTTTGATTAGTTCCATTACCAAAGAAGTTCATTAAATTAAGGTGGAATCTGCAAAGCTTCTCCACTATAAAGTTAGTTTTCATTTTAGTAATCAATAAGTATTGTGTGGGCTGGTGCTTTGAAACTGGGTTACTATCTTATTCCGCATCCAACTTTCAACGTGTTCATTTATTTATTTGTATCTGAATGGACTCATGGTTTTCTATATTATTCAGTGGGTTATAGTTGTTCTTTGCCATTTTTATTTATTTTGGTGTCGGTATTGATCCTGATTGGGCCTTGCAGGGACAACCACTCCTACGGACACCCTCATCACTCTCCGTAAGCTTTTACACACCGTGCCCAGCTGCCCTTCTGCACAGATGCCCTCTCAATCCGCTGGGGCTCTGGCACCCCGGTCCGGACCACTGCAACTCCCTCAGACTGGCATGGATGCCTGCCTCACTCTGTTCCACCTAATGGCTTTAGGAAGGAAAGGGCGAAAGGAGTGGAGGGAAGGAGAGGGAAAATGAGCCAGAGTTTACCATTTTATAATAAGCTGTGTAGCTTCAAAATTCTGCAACTTAAAAAAAATTTTTTTTTTCCTCTGATGTTTTTTCAATTTCATATAAGGAAAACATCAAGTCACCCTCAGGCAATTCGAATCTCTATTTGAGCATAGTGGTCAGATATCTATTTAAAATTTCTTTTAAATAAATCTCAGTGCTTGCCCATGGCTGCCTCCCGAGTCTGCATTAAAGAACATTGAGGGAGGAGCTAGTCCTTTGAAGGAGAAGAGACTAATGATGGATTTCTGAAAGGCTTCTTTCAGAAGCTTTACAAGTATGCAATTTAAAGTGTCTGTTCACTAAAGAAAATAATAGAGCATGGAATATATGAAAGATCTTTTTGATTATGGGTGAAAAAACATTCCCTTTTAAGGATATGGAACTGTTATTGTGAAACTGACTTGGGACCTGTACATTTTCTGCTGTTCAAATGTAAACTTTAACCCCGATCTGACCTCAGTGAGGTGTATACTGTTGAAGAAATCTGTCTACACACTTGGAGAAAATGTCCAGACAGGAGGGAGCCCAGCTGAGTGAACTCAGCTTTCGAAAGGCCCCCACTGCCTAAATGGTCTGTAGTACTATCTGGTATTCAAACCCTGTACTACCTTGTGATATCTCTTTCTACTGCTGTTTCATATGAATTCTCCTGCACGTAAACATTTTATATGTTTCTGCTTTGCTTCATCAGCTAGGCTGTAAACAACTTGATTATACAGATGATACATTTAATGAATTTTTCCTGGATATCATCCAAAATAGCAGTAGGTGTGTAACTGTTTGTAGAATGAACCAATGGTCCATTCCATCAATTAATTAACTCAAGTACCTGGCATTAACCATACTTTAAAAACATTTTTCCACCCTAAAAGTCCATGGGTTTGGGTTTTCAAGAGAGAAGAAAAATCTCTTGCTTTTAATGATCCCATTTTCATTGTTATAGATTCTGTAACTTAAAAGAAAAAAACAGTTGTCTCCTGTATTTTCCCAATATCGTTTAAGAAAACCCTCACGTTGTTCTCAGGCAATTCATTCCTCTACTTGCACATATGATCAGAAATTGCTAGAGCAGGGGAGAGATTTCCCCATATTTGTAAAAAAAAAGTCAAGGAACAATTTTAAAGTGGAATAGTCCTACTCTGCCCCAAGGAAAATGCTTCGACATCATCAGATACTTGGTACCGTTAATGGAAGAGCATTACCGATGTCTTGAGGCAAATACATAGCTTCCCCAATCACAGAGTTTGTCTGTTTTTTCAACTTGCTTTAGGTACACCAGTCATCTTTAACAAGGAGTTCAACAAATCTTAAGTGTATTGTTATTTCATTGACGACCAATAGAACATCTCTCCAGAACATGAGTTAGGTATACCTTTCAGTGTCAGCAAATGCCATTTTGAGACAACGCTATATTTCTCCTCCTAAAGACTAGCACTTTACACACATTTGGAAGGTGTTAATGGTAAGCAGTAATATGGCATCTCTTAGATACAGCCTGAAGAAGGCGAGTATTTTACATAAAAATATTGAAAGTATAGCAACAAATACTTTGTGCTGCTTCTTTCTAAACATACTGTTTTACTATCAGTGTATACTAAAAACAGTAACTGCACCAAATGATGACTTGAGGATTTAATATAAGAAAACAGAAATTACACCCCCATCACTTCCCTGCTTAGACCCTCTACCCCTCTTACCAGGGTCTGCCAGGCCAGGCGTTATGTGGCCCTGCCAGCCCTCCGCTCCCTGAGCTCGTCTCTTACTACTCGCTCCTCTGTTTCTTTACCTGTTCCAGCCCCTGTGAGAGCCAAGCTAGTTTCTGCTTTTGTGCCTGTTCTTTCACTCTTCTCTCTGCTTGGGACTGCTGGTAACCCAAAGTACCACTTGGTAGGTGTGAAGAGAGTTTTTTGTATCAGCTCCTTCCATCTCAAATAACTATACACTGTAACTAAACAGTAAAACTGTGTTTTCTCTTCAAATGTCACTTCCAAAAAAGTCCCCTCAAACTTCTTCCAACCAGATTGCTGCCTCTTTATAGGAATTCTGGAATCTACTGTCTAAGAGGTCTTCTCCTATTTCTCTGCAGAGCTGGCTCCACATCATTCAAGGCTCAGCTCAAATGCCAGCCCTTCTGAGAGGCATGATCTCGTGTTCTTCTTCCCCACTCTTTCCTTACTGTGTTCTATAATGTTTTTATTTTCTTCATAGCATGTGTAACTTTCTGAGATGAATTTATCTTCGTTGGTGTCTACTCATCATTTCTATTTTTGCAGTAAACTGTAAACACAATGGAAGCAGGAATTGTGCCTGTTTTTTTCCCTCCTATATCCCCAGCTTTCAGTGGTGCCTGATACACAGTAGGCAGTCAAAATCTATCTATTGAATGCAGAAAAAATTATTTCTTTGCTTGAAAAAATTGGATACTTGGCCCGATTCTGAACCACATGACTCTAGCAATCATATTTAGCAATCGTATGACAATTTCAACTGCCCTCTCACCAGTATTTCTTCAGAATATTTAAATCTTGCTCTATTTATAACAAGACACTTTTAAATAAAAACGAATGAGTAGGCTGGAAAACACAAAATTATATTTATTAGAGCTCCACTTTGGGACCCAATTAATCAAAAGAGGAAGTCGATCAATTCCCCATCCCCTTTCTCAGGCTTGGTGAGAAGCTCCACCCTTCGCCCCATTCATTGCTCAAGCTAGAAATTTGGGAGTCATATGAGGTCTCCCTCGTGCCCTCCGTCTTCAATGAGTTCTATTACTCATGCCTCCTATTAATATTTTCTGGTCATTCACAAGGGCACCCACTCAAAAGTTCTGGTCTCATCATGTCTCAACTAGTGTGCACTCAATATACTTGGTTGAATTTGAAATATTCCCTATTTGGGCTTTAAAAGCCAACATTTTCATACTTTTAAATGTAGTTTAAATTTCTCATCTTTTTGCAATATTTTTAAAGGAAGAGTCGTAGTGAAAAATCAAAGACCATTCTAGCTATCGTTGGTAAAAATGTACAAACCTTTAGGCAAATAGATGTCAAGTATAACTTAATTTTTAAGAAAAATGCAGTTTGTTTATCCAAAAGGTCAAAGAGATCTCTGAGATACATTAGTGTTCAAAGAATTTGAACGATTTTTCTAAATGGTATCAAATATCATTGCAAAAAAAGTTTAATTTAAGCTTTTATTTGTTATAGATTTGGAAACTGTGAAGTTTCTTCAGTTTTGTACTGAAGAACATATTCTGCTGTTAGCGAGCAATGTAGTTATTTTAAGAATTGTTGTCTAATATTCCTAAAACAAACAGTTGAAAGAGAAAATTACTTGAGGGTACTTTTCGTGACAAAGGCAGACTTAATTTTAAGTAATATTGGAAAAAATAATAGTAGCAATATGGAGCTAAATGCACTATGGGAAATTGTTCAAGTGGTGTAATTAGGCAGTTTCAGGGTATTATCACTTGCATATAATTAGGATCAACTCTAGTTTCACTCCAAATTTTTTTTAAAGCAATTTTGAAACTTCTAGATATTTGTGGTATTAAATATTATCATTATTTTTATTTATTTGCTCTTTTGGCAGATCAAAAGAGATTCATGAACACTTCTGATGTGAATTAAATATATAGAAGACAAGGAACTACTTGAAATACTTTACAAATTTACATTAAAGTGAGCTTAAAAAATCCACTGTTGTCATTTCAATTTTTTTTTTTAATTTACAAGGAGAGTTTACTTTTTAAATTGCTAAACACCTAATAAAGTGAAAATTTTCTTATTGTGGAGAAAAACTTCAATATAAGATTAATACTACTTTCAGTAGTTGATTTTAAAACTGAGGAGATGTGAAAAGAAACACAGCAACCTACAAGTTAAGATTTGCTGTGCCATATAATGGAATTTGACAAGGCTGAAAAGATTTCAAGTCCTAATGAGTACTGTACGAACGCTAACAGGAATACCACGGGGAATGGCTGCGCTTGCCAGAACTGGATTTGAAAACAGCAGGAACAATATATCCTGGCAACCAGGGTCTGCCTGTTCTTTCAGAATCTGAGATTTGAACAGCAGTATAAACAAAGACATACTCAACAACATCACACTTCAGAATCAATACATTGTGCTACTTGACCTCTCAGGGCCACTGCTTCTGTTGACCCATCCCTGAGAACTCAATGTTTCTTAATATTTCATTCTTGACCCTCTGCCCTCTGGCTTACTTCCCCTCCTCTCTAATCCTCTCCTTATTGCTCAGTCCATCTCTTTTATCCCTCGAAACTCATTCTCTTTCCTCAGTTACCCCTGCTTGTAACTACTTCTTTATGGGTTTCTTAGATGCCGTTATTTCCTCCTTCCCTTCTTTGCTTCCCTGGATAGTCTATCCTGGTCTCCTGAGTCCTTTTAGTTTGACTCCAAGCCTCTCAAGTTTCCCTCTCCCTACAGCTGATTCCATTGACCATCTCAGGCAGCCTCTGCCCAATTCCACTTCCTAGGTTCCCAGCCTCACTTTCCAGCATTACTATTCATTGAGCACTTACTAAGTGCCAGGCAGTCGTGCAGAGTTTCAAATAAATGATCTCATTCCTACCCCACAAGAACCCAATGAGATAGGTATCACTCACTCTATTTTTGGATGAGAAAACTGAGGCTCAGAAAGGTTAAGTATCTTGCCCAGTTTCTCATGCTTAATAATTGTCTGTGCTAGGATTTGAACCCAGTTGGGTCTCACTCTTAAACACCATAGAATATTAGCCTCCAATTTGTTAAGCATTCATACTACAAGACTTGCACTAACCTTATGCTGTGATTTTCTTCATTCTCACCTCACTCAAAAAGTGTAGTTTCCATCTTGTACCGGTGTCTGGGTTCCTCTATATCTGAGTTTCTGCATTGTAACTCCTCTTCCTCTTAGCCTGGCCAAGGGCGACCAGGGAAAGTCGGGAAAGAGAAGGACACGTAAAGTCTAGCCTTTCTTTGCATCTTCTAGGTGTTTGATGAGCTGAGTCCTGTCTTGTAATGACATTTCACGGTCTGGAAACCCAGGTATGAACTGACAGGTGTTGCCTCACAAATCAGCCTCGTAAAGTGGACAGACTATCTGCCTGATGCAAAACTGACTGGTAAACTGGGGAGAGGTCAATGTTAGACTCTCGGAAGGGACAGCTTCAGTCTTGGCACAAGTGTCCCCACAGAGCTTTGTGACCGAATATGGCAGCATGGCAGCATGGATTTTGTTACAACACCCTCTTCTTCCCGACCTTCCCTAACTCTCTCCTGATCTAGTCGGCTGGTATCTCACGAGCTGGTTTCTCCTCCTGTGTCATGTCTTAGTTCGGACCTTACCCACACTCCTGGCTAGGTCCCTCCCTGGCTAGGTTTCCTCTTCACCTGTCACTCCCATTGCAGGCTTGACTTCACCATTCCAGTCCACCCCTGGCTGGCTGTCCTCACAGGTACCACGAGTTAAAACCTAGCCATCCCACAGATAATTTGCCTGCAATTGTGACAATCAACCTCGTTAGGCATTCCGCATGACCTGCCCTCCCCACATCTTCCTCACCCATGGACAACTCTTTTAGCCCTCAGCCTCCTAGCCTACCCTCCACCCTAAGGTTAACAGGCCAATCTGTTAGAAGAAGACAGGCCTCTCTTCCCCAGCCCTTGAAATGTATTTGCTAGCATCTTCCCTGCCATCTCCTCATTTGCACACATCTTAGCGATGGTTTCCTTCTCATGATGTTCTCATCACGTACAAATCTATCTAGCTTTGAGTAACTGTCTTAAAATCTTTTTCCTACGCTGAGTCTTGCTGCTCTGAAAATAGATTCCTGGGTATGCTTCTGTCTTGCTATAGCTTCTGACCAAAACAAACAAACAAATAAACCCCACAGTATCACCTCTAATTTCTCAATTGCACACATTCTTTCTCTTTCTTTAAAGTGAGCTTTGTACCGACAAAGGTGGCTACCTGTAACTATCACGGCAATCACGATATAAAACGTCACAAACTTTAGCCCCAGAATTCCCTTACGCAGCTTTGCCGCCGTTCCCTTACACCCGCACAGTTCTGGCCGTAGGCAATTGCTGGTCTGTTCTAGAACGTAATCTTGCGTCTGGCTTCTTTTTCTCAGCATAGCATTTTCGAGATTCATCAATGTTGTATTCGTGGATTGCTCTCTTCTGTTGCCAAATAGGCTCTGTCACAATTTGTTTTGTCATTCATCTGTTGATGGATATTTGAGCTATTTCCAGGTTTGACGATTCTCATTCTCTCTCTTTTTATTTAATTTAACTTTTATTTTAAGGTAACTGTAGATTCACATGCAGTTATTAAGAAATAATACAGAGAGAGCCCACGTACCTTTTACCCAGATACCCTTAAGGGTAACATGTCTATCACTGCAAGAATCCCTTATGTTACCATTGTATAGTTATATTCATTTCCCAACTTCCCTCTTTAACCCCTGGCAACTACTCATCTGATTTTCTCATCTCAGGAATTAGATAAATGGACTAAGACAGCACCTGACCTTTTGAGGATTCTTTTGTCTGTTTGTTTTACTCAGTCTATTTCTATGGAGATTCATCCAGAACATTGGCTGTATAAATAGTTTTTTTCCCTTTTTCTTGCTGAGTAGTATTCCATGACATAGTTTGTACCACAATTTGTTTAAGTAATCACCCACTGAAAGATACCTGGGTTGTTTTCAATTTTTGTCTATTATGAATAAAACGTGTATGACATTTTTGTACAGCTTTTGCTGTGAATATGGGTTTTCATTTTTCTGGAAAAAATGTCCAGTGGACAATTTCTGGGTCATATGGTAGTTGCCTGTTTAGTTTTTTAAAGAAGTTGCCAAACTGTTTTTCAGAGTGGTTGTATCATTTTACATTGCCACCATCAATGTATGAGTGATCCAGTTTCACCATATCCTTACTAGTATTGGGTGTTGTCACTATTTTTTATTTTAGCCATTTTGATAGGTATGTACTGTTATCTCATCCTGGTTTTAATTTGCACTTCCCTAGTGGCTAATGATGTTGAATGTACATTTTGTGCTTATTTGCCATTTCTACACCCTTATATATTTTTGCCCACTTTCTGCTTGGATTATTTGTGTTTTTACTCTTGAGTTTTGAGAGTTCTTTATATATTCCATTCCTTCTTCTTTGTCAGATATAAGGTTTGCAAACATTTTCTCCCAAGCACGTCTTTCATCTTTTTAACAGGATCTTTTACAGAGCAAACATTTTAAGATTGGTGAAATCCAATTTATCAATTTTTCCTATATGGATCATGCTTTTGATGTCATCTAGAACTCTTTTCCTAGTCCTAGATCTTTAAGATTTTCTCCTGTGATTTTTCTAAGTTTCATAGTTATATGTTTTACATTTAAGCCCTTGCTCCATTTTGAGTGAATTTTTCTCTAAGGAATGAGGTTTACAGTGATGGCTTCTCCTTTCGTTCTTTCCTTCATTCATTGCTTTGTTCCTTCCTTCCTTCTTTCCTTCCTTTATCCCTCCCTCTTTATTTTCTCTCTCTTTCTTCCTTCCTTCCTTCCTTTGTTTCTTTCTTTCTTTCTTTCTTCCTTTCTTTCTTTCTTTCTTTATCTTGATAATGGATGTCCAACTGTTTTAACACCATTTGTTGAAAATATTATCTTTTATCCATTTAATTGTTTTGGTACCTTGGCCAGAAAGCAACTGGATATTTTTCTGTGGATCTATGTCATCATTCTCTATTCTATTGCATTAATCTATGTGTTTATTCCTATGCCATTAGCAAACAGATTATTATAAATATATAAGTTTTGAAATCAGGTAGTTTTGATTTCTCCCACCTTATTCTTCTTTCTCATAAATGTCTTAGCTATTCTAGTTCCTTTGCCTTTCTATATAAATTTTTCAGATAATTTTGTCTATATCTACAAAAAGTCTTGTTGGACTCTCAATAAAAATTGTGTTAAACCTATATATCAGTTTGGGGAGTACTGATACCTTTATTATATTGAGTCTTCTAATCCAGTAACATGTTATGTCTCTTCATTTATTTAGCTTATTGATTTCTTTCATCAGCATTGTATAGTTTTAAGCATACAAGTCCTGTACATGTTTTGATAGATTTCATTTCATTTTTGAGCTATTATAAATGGTATTGTATTTTTAATTTCAACATTCATGTGTTCATTGTTAATATATAGAAATACAATTGATATTTGTGTGTTTGTTATGTCCTGTGACATTGCTGAACTCACTTAACAAATTCAGGACTTTTATTTTGGAGAGTTCTAGGGTTTTTCTACAGGGCAGTCATATCATCTGCAAATAGTGAGGCAGTTTTATTACTTCCTTTTCAATCTGTATATCTTTTATTTGCTTTTCTCACCTTATTACACTGACTAGAACTTCAAGTCCTATGTTCAATAAGAGGGGTAAAAGCAGAACTGTTTGTCTTATTCTCAATCTTGGGGGAAAATCATTCAGTCTTTCACCATTAAGTATAATGTTAGCTGTAGTTTTTGTTTGCTTGTTTGTTTTATGTTGTTTTGTTTTTAAAGGATGCTCTTTATCAAGTTGAGGAAATTCCTCTCTTTTCCTCTTTCACTGAGAATTTTTACCATGAATAAATGTTATATTTTATCAAATACTTTTTCATCAATGATATGATCATGTGATCATCTTTAGTCTGTTAGTCTAATGATTATATAGATGGATTTTTAAATATTAAATCAGCCTTGCATCACAGGTCCCACTTGGTCATGAAAATTCTTTTTATATATTCTTGTATTCTATTTGCTAATATCTTGTTAAGAATTTTTGTGACTATATTCATCAGGGATATTAGTCTATAGTTTATTTATTTATTTTTTTTTTTATTTTTTGGGGCTCTTTGTCTCATTTTAGTATCAGGGTAATACTAGTTTCATATAATAAATTGGTAAGTGTTCCCTCTTTTGTTTTCTGGAAGAAATTGGGTAGAATTGGTGTAAATTTTCTTTAAACATTGGTTCAATTCACCAATGAAACCTACTAAGCCTGGAGGTTTTTTGGGGGGGGAGGGGCAGGATTTAAGTTACAAATTCACTTTCATTCATAGTCTCAGGACCACTCAAATTGGGTGAGTTGGATAAATTAGTATTTTGGGAGGAATTTTATCTAATGTCAATTTTTTTTTCTTTTCTTTTTGGCTCTTCTTATTCTAGATTCTTGAGATGGGAGCTTAGATTATTGATTTGAGGTTTTTCCCCTTTTCTAATTAATACTATAAATTTAATGCTATAAATTCCCCTCTTACTACTGGTTTAGCACCAGTTTTGCCTTGTTCCTCATCTTAGGGAGGGAAACATTTAGTCTTTCACCACTGAATATGATGTTAGCTGTAATTTTAAAGAAAATATGCTCTTTACCTGTGTTCTGCAAATTTTGATATTTTACATTTTCATTTTAATTCAGTTCAATCTATTTTTTTTTATTTCCCTTGAGACTTCTTCATGACCCATAGGTTATTTATGGGTTATTTGTAAGTGTATTTATTAGTTTCTAAGTGCTTGGATTTGTTATCTTTCTCTAATTTATTTCTAGTTCGTGTCCACTGTGGTCAGAGAACACATTTTATATACTGTCAATTCCTTTAAATTTTTTGAGATTTGTTCTATAGCTCAAGATGTGCGTGCTTACAAAGAGTATATGTTCTGCTGTTGTTGGGAGGAGTGTTCTATAAATGTCAATTGGATCCTCTTGTTGATAGTGTTGTTGATAGTGTTGTTAAGTTCTATATCCTTGCCGATATTTGGTCTAGTATTTTATCAGTTGTTGAAAGAGGAATGTTGAAGTCTCAAACAATATTTTTTGATTTGTCTATTTCTCCTTTCAGTTCTATCAGCTTTTGCCTCACACATTTTGCAATACACACACACACACACACACACACACACACACACGTTTAAGATTGCTTTGTCTTCTTGGTGGACTGACCCTTTTATCATTATAAAACCCCTTGCTGTCTCTGATAATTTTCTTTGCTCTGAAGTGTAATTTATCTGCAATTACTATAGCTACTCCTGTGTTTCTTTAATTAGCATTTATGTGACATATCTACATTCTTTTACTTTCAATCTGCTATATTGTTATATTTGAAGTGAGTTTCTTACGGAAAGAATAAAGTTGGGTCATGTTTTTAAATCCAGTCTGCCAATCTGTGCATTTTACTTGGTATATTTAGACCTATTTACATTTATTGATATGTTAGTATTTAAACCATTGGTTTTCTGTTTATTCTCCGTGTTTTTTTGTTTCTGTTTTCTTTTTTATGCCTTTCCATGGGTTACTTGAATGTGTTTTTAGAATTCCATTTTTGTTTTGTCTACATTGTTTTTGAGTGCATTGCTTTGTATAACTACTTTTTATTTGTAGCTCTAGCTATTACTTTATATGGACATAACTTTTCCTATTTACTGTTGACATTATTTTACCAGTTCAGCTTAAGGGTAGAAGCCTTAACTCTCCTTTATGTCTCTTTACCCTACCTCATTTATAATTATCTTAAATATTTTCTCTACATATATTTAGAACCAAATCAAATAGTATTATAATATTGCTTCAATCATCAAACAATTTAGAAAACTGTAAAGGAGGAAAAATACATATATATTTTTTATATTGAAATATGGTTGATTTACAATTTTGTTTTCGTTTCAGATGGACAGCAAAGTGATTCAGTTATACATTTATATGTATAACTGAATATATATATATTCTTGTTTTACATTCTCTTCCATTACGGGTTATTACTGTGCTTTGCAGTAGGTCCTTGTTGGCTTTATATTTTATATATAGTAGTATGTATACTTTAATCCCAAATTCCTAATTTATTCCTCCCTGTCCCCCTTCCCCTTTGATAACGATAAGTTTGTTTTCTATGTCTGTGAGTCTATTTCTGTTTTGCAAATGAGTTCATTTGTATCACCAAGATGAATTCTTTTTACATTTTCCTGAGAAGCAGAAAAACCCCTGAATAGAAATAGCTATGTGGTATATCTAAGGTGATGGCCTAGGAGAGCTCACAGGATGCCCCATGAAACCTCATGCCCCAGCAGTAAGATGCTATTCCAAGAAGGGCACGGTATCTGCTCAGAGAGCCATAAATGAAGGGCTCATGCGAATGGCAACAAGGCGGTAACTAAGCAGTGCACTGCAGACACAGGCCGCTTCATGAGTGCCAGTGTTGAGAGATGATGGTGTGGACCAGATGCTCTCCTTTCAACAACTAAATTTCCTTATGGATTTAAGTCACAGCTTCAAAGAGAAGGGCAGAGGAACTGAACAAAGTGAAGTTAAATTTCTGCCAGATTAGCAGAAGAGAGGCTCATAAATATTAAGTTGAAGTATAGAAAAATAAATGGAGTGCTATATCTTGCACAGGGGGCTTCACATCTTACACTCTATTTTCATGCTTTTTTTTTTTTTTTTGTACTCTCCTGCTTCCCTTTCCAACATCCTAGTTCCATCAGAATCACTACCATTATTCCTAATTCTCCAGATGGAACCTCAGGAATTTTTGACTTTTCTTTTTCTCTTCTCCATTTTATTCATATACCCCTATTTTTTCCTTCCCAAAAATCTTTTATGCTTCTGCCTCCTTAATTTACCATACCACCTTTGTTTGAATGTCTTGCTTAGAGCAACAGTGTCTCTGCTCCCCTTTGCTGAATTCCCTATGATGTCATTCTCTTGATTTAAAACTTATCATGACTTTCTGTTGCCTTCTGTAATGAATACAAACCTCTTTGCCTATTCCATCACAGTGTGGTTTTATTCTGCCTACTTAACCTTAATTTCTCGATCCACTGAGCCACAGTGAATCTGTTTTCTCCCTTTCTTCTACCAAAGTTCATCCTGTTTCCAATCTGCTGCCTTTGCTCATTTTTCCATTACACCCAAATGAATAACAAGCCTGGCATACTTTCCCCTCCTGAATATTAAATTCGATTCTACTTTTAAAGCCAACTTAATAACAATTGCCTTCATGAATATGCTTTCTCAGTCTACTCGAGTTAACTGAAATTCTCTTCTCTGTGAAATCCTTTTATACTCATAGCTTCTTGATACATTTTAACTCTTCTCCATGTGAGATGTTTTTTGGTGCCAATTTAAGTGCCTTCTAAATGGCTGGCACTGTTTTGGAGGCATGGGTTATAATAATAGAAATATTTAGCCACAATTAGGCACTAACTTTATCCAATCTGAATGGACATCTGGCCAATCATCCAGTTCTCTTGATGCATATAACTGAATATCATCCCTGGTTGAGGATACACTATATATCCCTAAATCAATCCCACCCCTCAACCTCTATCACTACCTTGGCCACACCTATGTAAAGACAAAAAAAGCAATTACCATGAGAGATAACACTGCATTGGCAGTCACACTCCAATTGTAGTCTAACTTAGGCTTTTCAGGTTACCTATTGCTGTGTAAGAAACTACCCCCAAACTCATAAACAACCACAATTTTATTTTCCTAATAGATTTTGTGGGTCAGGTTTTCACACACGCCTCGGTAAAGATGGATTATCTTTGCTCCGTGATGTCGGAGGCCTCAGCTAAGAAGAGCCAACCAGTTGGAGGGATTAGAATGGCTGAGCGTTTGGATGAGGCTTCTTCATGCACGTGTCTGGTGCCTGGGCTAGTATGATTTGCATGCTAGAGGATCTTGGGTTCTCATTTTCTCTCTCTTTCTCTCTCTCTCTATCTCTCTCACAAACACACACCTCTGCCTCTCTTTTCAGGGCCTTGCCAAGTAACCTCTCCATATGGTCTCTCCAGCATGTGGCACCAAGGTAGTCAGCTTCTTATACTGTAACTCAGAGCTCCAAGAAAGAATGTTCCAACCAACAAGGCAGAAGCTATGTAGTTTTTTGTGACCTAGTCTTAAAAGTCACAATGCATCACTTCGCCATATTTTGTTAGTCAAAATAATTACAGACCCTCTCAGATTCAAGGGGAGGGTACATAGACCCCAATTCTTTTTTTTTTTTTTTGGCTGCATTGGGTCTTCATTGCTGTGCGCGGGCTTCTAGGCGCGTAGGCTTCAGTCATTGCAGCACGTGGACTCAGTAGTTGCACACGCAGGCCCTAGATCACGTGGGCTTCAGTAGTCGTGGCGCACAGGCTTAGTTGCTCCGTGGCACATGGGATCTTCCCAGACCAGGGATCGAACCCGTGTCCCCTGCATTGGCAGGCGGATTCTTAACCACTGTGCCATCAGGGAAGTCCCTGTAGACCCCAATTCTTTTCTTTTAAATTTTATTTATTTATTTATTTATTTTTGGCTGTGTTGGGTCTTCGTTTCTGTGCGAGGGCTTTCTCTAGTTGCGGCAAGCGGGGGCCACTCTTCATTGTGGTGCGCGGGCCTCTCACTGTCGCGGCCTCTCTTGTTGCGGAGCACAGGCTCCAGACGCGCAGGCTCAGTAGTTGTGGCACACGGGCCTAGTTGCTCCGTGGCATGTGGGATCTTCCCAGACCAGGGCTCAAACCCGTGTCCCCTGCATTGGCAGGAGGATTCTCAACCATTGCACCACCAGGGAAGCCCCTGACCCCAATTCTTAATGGAAAGAAATGGCAAGGAATTTATAGCCATGTTTTAAAACCACCACACAAGCTCTCCATCACTGTCTAAAGCCAATCAATTTCCTTCTTCCCTGATTCCATCCATCTAAAGACAATCTGTCTAGACTATGGGAAAACTTACTGCCAAATTTCCTATTGAGATATCAGTTATTTCCACCCTGGGATCTTTCTACAGCTTGCCTCTTTTATCCTCATGATCTCACATGACCTCCTGAGTACAAGTTTTCTTGTCACCAAAATTTTCTTCTCCGTCCAGTTCATTTCCCTCTCTTCCCATTTCTACCCTCTCTTGACCATGCTTCCTACCCTTTTTCTTTCATTCTTTTTTTTTGTTTTGCTATGTATTCTGGAGACACAATTCTTTCCAAAGGAAACTTCTGTACCCTCAACCTTCTTTTACCAAAACCTGCTGACAACTTTCCAGTAAAATATTTTGCTCGCTCTTTTTCCCAGTAGAAGCCGTTTCTTTTATCTCACTACCCTAACCTGCCAGAAAAGGGATAGGCATTCTCCCAGATCCTCACTGCATCTTAACATTATTCCTCCACCACTATGTAACTCTCTCTTTTGAGAGTAATGCCAACTAATTCTTGCTAGCTGTCCCCTACTTAGTGCTCTTCTTGTGCACCAACTTTTGAATCAGTTTCCTCCACAACTCCTACAGTCTTCCTGTCACTCAGTTACCCATCCAGTGTCCTAACCTCCTCTACTGTGACAGCCTTTACTGCCATTCAACTCCAGGAACCACAGCCACTTCTTCTCCTTTGTCCTGTTGATGTCATCCATCTACTCCAATTTCCCCAAGGACCTTGTTTCCTCTGGCATTATAAAGCAATCTCTTTCTTTGTATCTTTTTCTATCTCTAATCCCTGTCTTCTCCTCAAACTACTAACCTCTTTTCCTCAATACCATCACCAAAACACTTCTTGGGTGATCAGTAATCATTGCTATTTTTATGGTTTGAAAATGCTCTCAATTAAACACCAATGCTTTCTAATTTCTAAATCCAGCAGACTTCTTTATGGCCCTTGCTGTAACAAGGGACACAGATTTACCTCCTCCCTGAAATCCTCTTCTGAAACTGATTTCTTCAGGAGGCTGTCAGGGATCTTCTATGAGTCCATTTCTTCCTGCTCAGTATTCTCTGTCCATCCCACCAATGCTGGTGTTGCTTATGGTTCAACTCCACCCGCCTGTGCTGGCCTTTTTTTTTTTCTGTGCCGACACATTCTCCCTGAGTGCTTACACCTACTTACTTGGTTACAGCTATCATTTGCACATGGACAACCTCTATCTCTTGCTACAACACTAGAATGGGCTTTGTAATGACATATTCTACCTTTCCAACTAGATGTCTTTTAAGTATCTCCAACTTAGCAAGCACTGAAATGTTCTTTACCACACCCCTCTTCCCACACCACCATTGGGAGACATTACTACAACATAATTTGCAAGTAAAGACGTAATAATGGTGGTGACTGATTTTAAAAGAAAATAAGCAGATGTGAAATTTTCTACTTATGTGCTTGCTAAGCTGTCACAAGCAGGCGGAATTTCTTCAAGTACAGGGTAAATGCTGATTGTCATGACCAATATCTCTAGGGATAAGCAATTCTTTTAGCTTCTCTATCTTATTGAAAATAGTGCCTCTCTTTGTTCTTATTTTAAGCTCTGCAGGCAACTTTCTGATACATAATTAGATTAAACAAAAAGGCAGATGTCTGTTATTGTGACTGAGATATAGCTGTTGTATACTCATAAGGTGACATTCTAGTTGGTAAATGATTTTCTTATCAGTTTGCTTGGTGTTAGTGCCCTAGAGTTGGTGACCTCTAGGTGAACTGTTGAGATCAAGTTTCTAGATCTGCAAAACTGAAGACCAGGCTCTGGACTGTGGTGACTGAAAATAGACCATGAATCTGAAGGTGAGGCCCAGTTAAGGAGGTCAGCAGACTGTTCTTGAGGATATATTTTTAGCTGTACATACTTGGCCTTCTATATCTTTGCCCCACACAGTGAATATCATGGTACAAAGCATCAAAAAGTTGAATACTTGCCTATTATTTGACCTCAGATATTCAGTGGAATGTCCAAAAGAGCAATTAAAATATATATATATATATATATTTCTCAGATTCTTTTCCATTATAGGTTATTACAAGACATTGAATATAGCTCCCTGTGCTATACAGGAGGTCCTTGTTGGTTACCTATTTTATATATAGTAATGCATATCTGTTAATCCCAAACTCCTAATTTATCCCTTACCCCTCTTTCCCCTTTGGTAGCAATAAATTTGTTTTCTCTGTCTGTGAGTCTATTTCTATTCTGTAAAAAAAGTTCATTTGTATCATTTTTTTAGATTCCACATATAAGTGATATCATGTGATATTTGTGTTTCTCTAAAAAGAGCAATTTTAAATGCACTCAATCCCACAGCATGAATTTCTAAGACACCCACTCTCAATCCCACGATGTAAATTTCCAGGAGAACCACAAAGCCTCCATGGCATGAAAGAAAACAGAAATTTTAATATCCCTATTAGTAGAAATAATATTTGTATTAATAAAAAGAGAAATAATAATAACAATAAGAAAATGGCATGTGGAGTGGCAAAACCTTAGCAGCCTCAAGAATGGTATACCTACCATTTATTAAGTGTGCATTATATGGTAGGGGCTTTGCATATTTTATTTCACTTAATTCTCCTAACATCCTTTGAGTTGCAAATTTTTATGCCCATTTTATAGTTGAGAAAAACAAAACCAAGAGGATTTAAGTAACTTTCCCAGGATACAGAAGTAGTAAACGGCAGCGATAGGTAGCTTCAAACCTAAGGCATTTTGACTGCAAAGCCAATGCTCTTACACATAGTGGACATTTGCTATTTTGCTGTTAACTGTTCAACCCAGAGGGAATAGAATGAAGAATTAAGCTGTTAAAGTTTACATAAATATGAGTTTCAATTGTACTATCTTAAACTAAAATTAACCATCCATAGATGTAGGCTAAATGCTGCTTTAATCATTTCTTTGGGAATTCCAAGTGAAATCTTCAGAAGAAAATAACATTTAAAAAAACGAGAACACATGTAACAAAATTAACAACTAAGATTCTTTTTTTTATTCTTTAACATGTTTATTGGAGTATAATTGCTTTACAATGGTGTGTTAGTTTCTGCTTTACAACAAAGTGAATCAGTTATACATATACATATGTCCCCATATCTCCTCCCTCTTGCATCTCCCTCTCTCCCACCCTCCCTATCCCACCCCTCTAGGTGGTCACAAAGCACTGAGATGATCTCCCTGTGCTATGCGGCTGCTTCCCACTATCTATTTTATGTTTGCTAGTGTATCTCTGTCCATGCCACTCTCTCACTTTGTGCCAGCTTACCCTTCCCCCTCCCCGTATCCTCAAGTCCATTTTCTAGTAGATCTGCATCTTTATTCCTGCCTTGCCCCAGGTTCTTCATGACTTTTTTTTTTTTAGATTCCATATATATGTGTTAGCATACGATATTTGTTTTTCTCTTTCTGACTTACTTCACTCTGTATGACAGTCTCTAGGTCCATGCACCTCACTACAGATCACTCAGTTTCATTCCTTTTTATGGCTGAGTAATATTCCATTGTATATATGTGCCATATCTTCTTTATCCATTCATCTGTCAATGGAAACTTAGGTTGCTTCCATGTCCTGGCTATTGTAAAACAGAGCTGCAAAGAACATTTTGGTACATAATTCTTTTTTTTTTTTTTTTTTTTTTTTTTGTGGTATGCGGGCCTCCCCGCCGTTGCAGCCTCTCCCATTGCGGAGCACAGGCTCCGGACGCGCAGGCTCAGCGGCCATGGCTCACGGGCCCAGCCGCTCCGTGGCATGTGGGATCCTCCCAGACCGGGGCGCGAACCCGGTTCCCCTGCATCGGCAGGCGGACGCACAACCACTGCGCCACCAGGGAAGCCCACATAATTCTTTTTGAATTATGGTTTTCTCAGGGTACATGCCCAGTAGTGGGATTGCTGGGACGTATGGTAGTTCTATTTTTAGTTGTTTAAAGAACCTCCATACTGTTCTCCATAGTGGCTGCACCAATTTACATTCCCACCAACAGTGCAAGAGGATTCCCTTTTATCCACACCCTCTCCAAACACCCTCTGTTTGTAGATTTTTTTGATGATGACCATTCTAACCAGTGTGAGATGATATCTCATTGTAGTTTTGATTTTCATTTCTCTAATGATTAGTGATGTTGAGCATCCTTTCATGTGTTTGTTGGCAATCTGTATATCTTCTTTGGAGAAATGTCTATTTAGATCTTCTGCTCATTTTTGGAGTGGGTTGTTTGTTTTTTTGATATTTAGCTGTATGAGCTGCTTGTACATTTTGGAGATTAATCCTCTGTCACTTGCTTCATTTGCAAATATTTTCTTCCATTCTGAGGGTTGTCTTTTTGTCTTGTTATGGTTTCCTTTGCTGTACAAAAGCTTTTAAGTTTCATTAGGTCCCATTTGTTTATTTTTGTTTTTATTTCCATTTCTCTAGGAGGTGGGTCAAAAAGGATCTTGCTGTGATTTATGTCATAGAGTGTTCTGCTTATGTTTTCCTCTAAGAGTTTGATGGTGTCTGGCCTTACATTTAGGTCTTTAATCCCTTTTGAGTTTGTTTTTGTGTATGGTGCTAGGGAGTGTTCTTGTTTCATTCTTTTACATGTAGCTGTCCAGTTTTCCCAGCACCACTTATTGAAGAGGCTGTCTTTTCTCCACTGTATATTCTTGCCTCCTTTGTCATAGATTAATTAATGATAGGTATGTGGGTTTATTTCCAGGTTTTCTATCCTGTTTCATTGATCTGTATTTCTGTTTTTGTGCCAGTACCATACTGTTTTTATTACTGTAGCTTTGTAGTATAGTCTGAAGTCAGGGAGCATGTTTCCTCCAGCTCTGTTTTTCTTTCTCAGGATTGCTTTGGCTATTCAGGGTCTTTTTTGTTTCCATACAAATTTTAAAACGTTTTGTTCTAGTTCTGTTAAAAATGGCACTGGTAATTTGATAGGGATTGGATTGAATCTGTAGATTGCCTTGGGCACTACAGTCATTTTGACAATATTGATTCTCCCAATCCAAGAACATGGTGTATCTTCCCATCTGTTTGTGTCATCTTCAATTTCTTTCAACAGCATCTTACAGTTTTCAGAGTACAAGTGTTTTGCCTCCTTAGGTAGGTTTGTTCCCAGGTATTTTATTCTTTTTGATTCCAGGCTTTAAATATCTTATTGGGTATTTATTCTGTCATCCAACATGTTCAACCTTTCCCCAGGTTAGACTTATCCACAAACTTAAACAAAACATGATTGCAATGTCTTCAATG
The DNA here is from genome assembly GCF_002837175.3 of Physeter macrocephalus. Lineage (NCBI taxonomy): Eukaryota > Metazoa > Chordata > Mammalia > Artiodactyla > Physeteridae > Physeter > Physeter macrocephalus. The sequence goes on from NC_041214.2 coordinate 16,119,469, forward strand.
AAGTGATCACATAAATGTAGACAGTCCTATAACACAGCACTAGAATCTCTGTCTTGAATTCTCATATTTGGATTCTTTTTATTTCTTTTTCTTCTCTGATTGCTGTGGCTAGAACTTCCAAAACTATGTTGAATAAGAGTGGTGAGAGTGGGCAACCTTGTCTTGTTCCTGATCTTAGTGGAAATGGTTTCAGTTTTCACCATTGAGAACTATGCTGGCTGTGGGTTTGTCATATATGGCCTTTATTTTGTTGAGGAAAGTTCCCTCTATGCCTACTTTCTGCAGGGTTTTTATCATAAATGGGTGTTGAATTTTGTCAAAAGCTTTCTCTGCATCTATTAAGATGATCATATTTTCTCCTTCAATTTGTTAATATGGTGTATCATGTTGATTGATTTACGTATATTAAAGAATCCTTGCATTCTTGGGATAAACCCCACTTGATCATAGTGTATTATCCTTTTAATGTGCTGTTGGATTCTGTTTGCTAGTATTTAGTTGAGGATTTTTGCATCTATGTTCATCAGTGATATTGGCCTGTAGTTTTCTTTCTTTGTGACATCTTTGTCTGGTTTTGGTATCAGAGTGATGGTGGCCTCGTAGAATGAGTTTGGGAGTGTTCCTCCCTCTGCTATATTTTGGAAGAGTTTCAGAAGGATAGGTGCTAGCTCTTCTCTAAATGTTTGATAGAATTCGCCTGTGAAGCCATCTGGTCCTGGGCTTTTGTTTGTTGAAAGATTTTTAATCACAGTTTCAATTTCAGTGTTTGTGACTGGTCTATTCATATTTTCTATTTCTTCCTGGTTCAGTCTCGGCAGGCTGTGCTTTTCTTAGAATGTCATTTGTTTCTGGGTATTTTTTGATTTCCTCTTTGATTTCTTCAGTGATCTCTTGGTTATTAAGTAGTGTGTTGTTTAGCCTCCATGTGTTTGTACTCCTTACAGATTTTTTCCTGTAGTTGATATCTAGTCTCATAGCGTTGTGGTTGAAAAAGATAATTGATATGATTTCAATTTTATTAAATTTACCAAGGCTTGATTTGTGACCCAAGACATGATCTATCCTGGAGAATGTTCCATGAGCACTTGAGAAGATTGTGTATTCTGTTGTTTTTGGATGGAATGTCCTATAAATATCAATTAAGTCAATCTTGTTTAATTTATCATTTAAAGCTTGTGTTTCCAGATTTATTTTCATTTTGGATGATCTGTCCATCGGTGAAAGTGGGGTTTTAAAGTCCCCTACTATGATTATGTTACTGTGGATTTCCCCTTTTATGGCTGTTAGTATTTGCCTTATGTATTGAGCTGCTCCTATGTTGGGTGCATAAATATTTGCAATTTAAGGTAATTATCGATATGTATGTTCCTATTACCATTTTCTTAATTGTTTTGGGTTTATTATTGTAGGTCTTTTCCTTCTCTGTGTTTCCTGCCTAGAGAAGTTCCTTTAGCATTTGTTGTAAAGCTAGTTTGGTGGTGAATTCTCTTAGCTTTTGCTTGTCTGTAAAGGTTCTAATTTATCCGTCAAATTCTGAATGAGATCCTTGCTGGGTAGAGTCATCTTGGTTGTTGGTTTTTCCCTTTCATCACATTAATTATGTCCTGCCACTCCCTTCTGGCTTGCAGAGTTTCTGCTAAAAGATCAGCTGTTAACCTTATGGGTATTCCCTTGTGTGTTACTTGTTGTTTTTCCCTTGCTGCTTTTAATATTTTTTCTTTGTATTTAATTTTTGATAGTTTGCTTAATATGTGTCTTGGCGTGTTTCTCCTTGGATTTATCCTGTATGGGACTCTCTGTGCTTCCTGGACTTGATTAACTATTTCCTTTTCCATATTAGGGAAGTTTTCAACTATAATCTTTTCAAATATTTTCTCAGTCCCTTTCTTTTTCTCTTCTTTTTCTGGGAACCCTATAATTCAAATGTTGGTGTGTTTAATGTTGTCCCAGAGGTCTCTGAGACTGTCCTCAATTCTTCTCATTCTTTTTTCTTTATTCTGGTCTGCAGTAGTTATTTCCAGTATTTTATCTTCCATGTCACTTATCCGTCCTTCTGCCTCAATTATTCTGCTATTGATCCCTTCTAGAGAATTTTTAATTTCATTTATTGTGTTGTTCATCACTGTTTGTTTGCTCTTTAGTTCTTCTAGGTCCGTGTTAAACATTTCGTTCGTTTCTCCATTCTATTTCCAAGATTTTGGATCATCTTTACTATCATTACTCTGAATTCTTTTTCAGGTAGACTGCCTATTTCCTCTTCATTTGTTAGGTCAGATGGGTTTTTGCCTTGCTCTTTCACCTGCTGTGTGTTTCTCTGTCTTCTCATTTTGCTTAACTTACTGTGTTTGGGGTCTTCTTTTTGCAGGCTGCAGGTTCATAGTTCCCATTGTTTTTGGTGTCTGTCCCCA
>NC_041214.2:16122267-16122917 GCF_002837175.3 Physeter macrocephalus
TAGTTGTTGGGCATAGGGTGTCCAGCACTGTAGCTTGCTGGTCGTTGAGTGAAGCTGGGTCTTGGTGTTGAGATGGAGATCTCTGGGAGAATTTCACCGTTTGATATTACGTGGAGCTGGGAGATCTCTTGTGGACCAGTGCCTTGAACTTGTCTCTCCCACCTCAGTGGCACAGCACTGCCGCCTGGCTGGAGCACCAAGAGCCTGTACTCCACACGGCTCAGAATAAAAGGGAGAAAAGAAAGAAAGAAAGAAAGGGGGGAAGGGAGGGAGGGAGAGAGAGAAAAAGAAAGAAAGAAAGAGAAAAAGTAAAATAAAATAAAAAAAATTATTAAGAAAAATAATTTTTAAGTAATTAAAAAAAACAAACAAAAACGGACGGACAGAGCCCTAGGACAAATGGTGAAAGCAAAGCTATACAGACAACATCTCACACAGAAGCACACACATACACACTCACAAAAAGAGGAAAAGGGGAAAAAATAATATATCTTGCTTCCAAAGTCCACCTCCTCAATTTGGGAGGATTCGTTGTCTATTCAGGTATTCCACAGATGCAGGTACATCAAGTTGATTGTGGGGATTTAATCCGCTGCTTCTGAGGCTGCTGGGAGAAATTTCCCTTTCTCTTCTTTGTTCGCACAGCTCCC
>NC_041214.2:16123316-16137275 GCF_002837175.3 Physeter macrocephalus
GTCCGCGCTGGTAGCCGCGGCTCGCGCCCGTCTCTGGAGCTCCTTTAAGCGGCGCGCTGAATCCCCTCTCCTCGCGCACCAGGAAACAAAGAGGGAAGAAAAGGTCTCTTGCCTCTTAGGCAGCTCCAGACTTTCCCGAACTCCCTCCCGGCCAGCCGTGGCGCACTAGCCGCTTCAGGCTGTGTTCACGCCGCCAACCCCAGTCCTCTCCCTGGGGTCTGACCTCTGAAGCCCGAGCCTCAGCTCCCAGCCCCCGCCCGCCCCGGCGGGGGAGCAGACGAGCCTCCCGGGCTGGTGAGTGCTGGTCGGCACCGATCCTCTGTGCGGGAATCTCTCCGCTCTGCCCTCCGCACCCCTGTGGCTGCGCTCTCCTCCGCGACTCCGAAGCTCCCCCCTCCACCACCCGCAGTCTCCGCCCGCGAAGGGGCTCCTAGTGTGTGGAAACCTTTCCTCCTTCACGGCTCCCTCCCACTGGTGCAGGTCCCGTCCCTATTCTTTTGTCTCTGTTTTTTCTTTTTTCTTTTGCCCTACCCAGGTACGTGGGGGAGTTTCTTGCCTTTTGGGAGGTCTGAGGTCTTCTGCCAGCGTTCAGTAGGTGTTCTGTAGGAGCTGTTCCACGTGTAGGTGTATTTCTGATGTATTTGTGGGGAGGAAGGTGATCTCCACATCTTACTCTTCTGCCATCTTGAAGCTCCTCAACAACTAAGATTCTTTGTGTTGATTTAAAAATAGTTTCTGAAAAACAATCTCTCATGCCCTATTCCATAACTCCATGCTACCTTTTGCTGCGTAGTGTCATTTTTTAACTTTTTTGACCAGGTCCTCAATAAGAAATCAAATGTCTACTGTGACCCAGGGCACAAGTACACGTAAATATATGTAAATATATGTGTTGTGTAAGTGTGTGTGTGTGTGTGAGTGTGTCTGAAGTTAAAATCACAAAGACTTGCTCACTGATTACGGACTGTGATCTATAATGATCCATTATGTGAATGAGTGCCTATCATAACCCACTCTCTCTACTCATTTTCTGACCCACCAATGGGTCAAGATCCACAGTTTGAAGAGCCCTGGGATGTGGGATAATGTGTTAATAGGAGTGAGAACCCTCAGGGTTTTTTTGCTACTTCCACCTTTGAACGTGAAAATTTTACTCTCAGGAGCAAACTGAGGTGACTGGATTGGATCATCTCCAAGGCCTCCTTGTGTTTTAATCTATCATCAGGGAGTTTCCACCTTCACGCAGATGATCTCCCTTCATCTGGTAAACAGGAAAGGCAGTGCATTTTCCCCCCTCTGTGCAGTACTGACTGCTCCCACGTGCCTCCCATCACCCCTACTCCTTACCCACGTCCATTTCTATGGGGCTTCAATGCTGTCAGCTGCTCAGCCCAGGGGCCTGACTCCATCCACAGCTGTTGTTTGCATTATTGGTCCCAGAAACCACGCTGGCTGGGGATGTTAGGCTCTAGGGTCTACCCCAAAGCAATATAACCTTGCAGGGTTAAATCAAGTAAGCACAGTATTAATATTTACATGGATTTCTAGTGACATATGTTGTGTCTTTAATGGCCCATCCATCAGACTTTTAAACCATAACAGATCTACTTTGAATTTAGGACATGTTTTTTACATTTGGAAATAGAAACTCTGACCATATCTGGTAGCAGAAGTCTAAACCTCCTGAAAAGAAAATATAAACTTCCCAGTTCATGAAAGTAAAAAAGAGAATTTAAACACAGTATATTTACTTGTGGATAGAGAAGTTTCTCTGACTATAATCCCAAAGTGATTTTGAAAATCACAGGGTGCCCAAAGCGTTATGGTAAATTCTTCTTAAGTCAGAAAGATAATTATCTGTATAATTTCTGTGTATGCACTAAACAAACATACACACACGCACACACACACACACACATACACATATACATAGCCACAAAACTCTACCAAAGCTGATGTTAGTAAGTGAGGACTCCTGAGTGGTGAAGTCTGGATAGTACAGTCAATTAAGGAGTTAAAACTGAGTGACAGTATCTTAGGGGCTGCAAGAGATTTGCATTTTTCTACCCACAGGATTCTGTGATAGGGCACCTGTCTCAGTAGACAACCAAAAAATCCAGTGCAGGACCCTAGTGCACTTACCTTCCCCACTAAGGAAAAAAAGTAATGCTTTAAGCATGTGTCCATTCCAGGTACAGCTTTTCACTGCATAGCAACATATATATGGTGCGTGTGTGTGTGTGTGTGTGTGTGTGTGTGTGTGTGTGTATCAATATATAAACTTGAGAGAAGTAGGCAATGTAGGCTAATAGATAAACAGAAACCACAAAGGATTATTAGAATGACTACCTCCATCGATTAAAAAATTAGAGGAGGCATTACGTTACATTAGATTACAGCTAAGTTTAAACACAGAACACTAGTATGAGAAATATGTATTATGTTCCATATTTTCCTCAAAAACTTAAATCAAGTTCCTATTAATATTTAAATATCAAATAATGATGATCTTATCAGTTACCTTGCACTAGGATTCTTTCTTTAACACTTCACTTCTTCCAGTCCAGGCTACATGTTAAGAGATGCCTGCGCTGATTCAATATATCCTAGTATTAGGAGGATAGTAGTAAATAGTATTGCCAATATTTGCCAGCCGGTATAATGGTACATGTCAAAATTTGGAGAAACTTGTAAGTATTAGTACTATAATAACATAGAAGCCATCAGACCACATTTCATAGTTTTATTGAGACTTTTTCAGTTTTAACTGTCTATGGTAGGTACAATTCTAATGACCATGATTATATCAAAGCTCTTCTGTTATTACCAACAGCAGATACGAAGTTGGCTGCCATGCCATGGACACACACACACACACACACACACACACACACATTCCAAGCTGTATTGAGACTTTTTCAGTTTTAACTGTCTATGGTAGGTACAATTCTAATGACCATGATTATATCAAAGCTCTTCTGTTATTACCAACAGCAGATACGAAGTTGGCTGCCATGCCATGGACACACACACACACACACACACACACACACATTCCAAGCTGTACACTCCTGCATGCAAACTTATAGGAAATGTACATTCCTTTTAAAACACAATTATGCACAATTAGTCTGGAATCTGTTAAGCTACCATTGATTTCGATAAACCTGAGAAAGCTCAAAATGTCAAGTAACACTGTTTCCATACTGCTCATTCAATGGCACTATTAATCACAAAGAAATCTAGTTCAATTATCTATATTAAAATTACAGATAGTATAAAAATAAACATTTTGGCAAAAGCACTAAAACATACTAGAATTCAAATTCACAATTTTTGATATATAACATATATTCCCCTTCATATTAATTTGTAATGATGTGTATAATACAATGTACAACAGAACTAAAAAACTATAACAGGATTCAGCAGCCAAATAATATACAGTTATTACTGTAAAACTTGGAATTAAAGTTATCAAATGAACAAAGAAAACAATAAAATTACTAGCAGTGTTGAACTTGCTGGTAGTGTGTTACTTAGAAACTCCATCTCAAAGAAATTAAGATTATACTATTTCACCTTGAGAAGAGACACAAAATAAAAATTGAAGCGGAATTGAGCACAGTAACTGATTACACCAGCTGCCTCTTTCTCTCCCCATCTCCCTAAAGTATTTCCTCAAACTCTAATGTTGTATCTGTCATGCCCATCTCACCAGACTTCTAAAACGTAAGAGATCTCCTTTGAATTTAGGACAAGCCTTTTGCATTTGGAAATGGGAAGCTCTGACTGTATTTGGGCACACAATTCCAGATGTATTAAAAAGACAATATAAACTTTTCTACAATAGTATATAAAATGTAGACAATACAGACCCAGTCTGGCTAAGATATTTTGTATTTACTATCGATTGACACCGAACTGTGTCTATGTAGAAAGAACCCTAAATAAAAAGATAAACGTGCAAAAGCATTTGTAGAGAAAATGAATCACTTGTATCACAAAACAGATTTTCGTATTTTAGATAAAAGAAATCTGAAGACTTAAACATTTCAAGATACTGATATTTGGAAAGCATCATAATATACAGTAACTCTCATTTGTTATGCATCATATATTATGTAAAATACACCAGTGTGACATATTAATATTATACATTGTAATAAATATAATTTACCTCAGTATGTTGGAACTTTCAAGAAAGATCTTCAATCTGTACAATGGAAGGGCTGTGAGCTTCATCAATAAATACTATTATGATAGTTACAACTTGACCAGCAAAGTTAAAGCTTCACTATATCTCTAACTAATTACAAATCTTTACTGTCACCAGTCCAATTCCAGCTGCTACAAGCTGCTACAGCGCTGTCAGCACTGACCTCTCTTGTATCCAAAGGCAGTGTAGTGCACTGCCCTGAGGAGACTGAGAAAACCTACAGGTCATGTCCATGTCACAGTCGGTGCACTTTGTATGAATTTTCAGTCAAGGACTGGAATTGAACAGTCCTGGAAAATACAGTAGCAGACTTCATGCACCTCTGGCTTTACCACATCCCCTAAGGCCCCAACAGACGGATGTAGTCCAACCCTTTTAATCCACGGAGAGTGGTCTTGCCAGGGTCAAGAGTTCCACAGCTGGCCAAGTGGCAGTGTCACCATTTTAACTCCAAATCCTACTCTCATGCTGTATCTCTTCTTGGTCTGTGTTTTTAGCATTTCAGTGCAAACACTGATGCAAACAAGTGCAAACATTGCAAACATTGTTTGCAAACAATTGCAAACATTGACGTTCAAAGAGTCAAAGATGCCAACTGATGAGCCATAGAACGCCTTGAGCTTGGCATTCAGTTTTGTAGTGTGAAATTTAGTTAACTGATAAGTTCTGTAATTTTGACTCTTTCATCAAAATGCCAGTAGATTTCTGCCTTTACTCTTAAAATACCTACTCTTATCATATATCATGAATCAGATCTTCAGCCAATAGATCACCGCTTTATCTTGACCCTCTGTATGTTTTCATCATTAGCAGACTCGTCCCAGAGACCAGTTTGTGCCTGGAAGGGGTTGGAGAGATCATTCTTGTCACTATTAGGCAGGCATCTGCATGTCATGATTGTCTAGCACGTGATGTATGAAGCTAAAGAAGAAACACTCTGGAAAAAGCATGCCAAGAAGTAAAAGGGCATTTCTAGTCACTGTTCACCTCCACACTGGACCAAAAGAAAGTTCTCTGGAAGCTGAAACAATGTACTTAACACATACTGTAAATCAGGCTGGGCATCAGACCTAAAAGGAAGAACACTAAAGTAAATGGTGAGGGGATATTATAGAAATGTGTACCATTAGCCTTCGAGTTTAAGGATGATACAGGCTTTGACATTTCCATTTTGGCCAATTTAGTGAGATTGTGTCTCACTGAACATGATATTTGACAGGGGTAACACACTCATGACATATCTTAGTCTTTTTCTTTTAGGATTCCACAACAGACAACACTGCAGGGCCCTAACCAAATGAGAACCTAGCTAACCCTTCTCTTTTCTCAAAATGAGGAGGTGTAGGTAGGGCATCTAGAAGGTTTCTTCTTGATTTGGTTTCTATAATTCTGTGCTTTAAGACTGAACATGTGAAAAAGCAGCACTCTTTAGGATGGCTAAACAGCTCTTCTTCATTGATCTTAGTGGCTGGAGCAAGTCTAGGAAGAAACTTTAGGGCTCACAAATCTGCAGTCCACTGAGGCCCTGCAAGAACTGAAGCCCGGCTCTGACTTCCCTGCCACCAGGTCGCACAGGGCGCTAAGGTTCTCACCTTGAGACACAGCCCTAAACTGCTCTACATATAAAGTGCTTTCAAACAAGTTACCCCACCATCAGTTGCAGACTCTGATATTGGCTTTGTTGGGGGTACCTTCACAATTGAAAATTCCTTTGACACTGGATTTATTTATTTGGTGTTGGAAATTGTCACCTCGCCTCATTATTCGGCATTAAATCGAATTTGACCATTTCAAAGGCTAGCAATGCCACAATTCAATATTCACTGAAAATCGTTATTAAAGTTATTGAAGTATTTTACAGATTTGTCATTACTGCCTGGCAGAGGGAAAATATAAAAGAAAACACTGTCTGGTGGTCTTCTCTTAAACTATTACTAGTCTGATTAGTAGTTTCTGTACCTTACTTTTTAGTGCTGTGGTACTTCAAGTACTTAAATTTAATTCCTCAAATTTCCCTTTCCCATATGTTTGGAGTTTTTTTCCTTCAAATATGAGGATGTAAGATCCAGTAAAGCATTATAGCATTTCATTCTACCAACACAACCCATACAAATTCTGCCTCCTTCTTTTTATATTGCATTTAATGTTTTCCAGCATTTGGAAGGAGGAAAAACAAAACAAAACAAAAAAGGGGCCTTTACACCATAATTAATTTAAACTAAAGTCCTTATTCTAAAAATGTCTTCTCCCCACTCCCAGTTGCCTCATACATTGGAGAATATGTTTGCAGGCTATGCATTATGGATGACTGTCAGCCACTCTCCCGCCTGCCTAACATTCCTCAACTTGCTAACAGTTATTCAACTTCGGTCTGTAATTTATCCGTGATTTTTAAAACTGTTTTTACAGATGGAAGTGAGCATTTGTACTGGAACACAAACACACTCCTAGGGCACTGCACGGCAGTGGTGCAAGTAAATGCTCTTTGTCACAGGAAGTCTAACAGAGTTCACGGTGTTTACAAAGGAAAACACATGCACTTCGATTATTTTGAAGGCATTTTACCTGTAAGATAATATATACAGGATTCCACCACCAAACTTTTAGCACCCAACACAGAGTGAGCAGTTTTCTAGAAATAACTGGGAGATAGTCACTTTTTAGACTTGTAAATTCATTGACTTGACTTTTCTATTTAATTCTCCAAAGTAATTCAGCCAGCCATCACCTATGCTTACAGGACCAAGAGACACCCAGCTGCAATCTGTTCATCTGCTACTGAATGAACCGAGTTTAGTATTTTGCTGTACTACAGTAATTTGAGAATGTGAAGTTTCAATTTGTTCCTACCTCAGATTATTAAAAACAATAAAGACTACATGAATCACAAACTCAAGTTTCAGGTGGTCAGTTTTCTTGGTGAAGTTATTAATATCCAAATAGCTCCAGTACTCATGTAAACTTTAAACAGAAGAGCTTGCAAATTTTAAAGGCAGAAGAGAAAGTAAATATTTAAGTAGGATAGTATTATTTTATGTTACATACCCAAACAAGCTAAGTGTGGGTGTAGGCATTTCCACTTCTTTTTTTTTTTTTTTTTTAACTCACTGCTTTCTTGGTTTGAATTTTCTCTAATCTTACTAGAAACTTAAAGGGGAAAAAAGCACTTGGCTCTATTAAGCATCCTACCATGTTACAAAAGTGGGCGTTTGGGGATTCTTGCGTCTTCACAAGCTTGTATCTCCATTCTGCTTGAGCTCGGATAAAATATTGAGAGTCATGTCTTCACTCTTGGACTGCAAATTTGCCTCACTTCTTCTGGAAGCTTTCCTGGTGGCTCGGGAGAGTCTCCTTCTGAAAGTGTCTCCTGCCAAGAAATAGAGAATGGGATCCACGCAACTGTTGAGACTTGCTAGACCTCGTGTCACCTGATAGGTGGCATAAACCCTGTCATTGAAAGCACACATTTCTGGGGTCTGAAAATCCAGCCGGGCCCTCAAATTCATTGTTTTCATCACGTGGAAAGGGATGTAAGACACAGCAAAGACGGTCAGTACAATAATCACCAGGTAAATGGATTTCCTCCTCAGAGGCGAATTGTCCAGGTCTTTGTAGATCAAAGCTCTCACAATTAATCCGTAACAGCCCAAAATCAGCACCAGAGGGACACAGAACATGGCCACGGTCGTGCACATGCTGTAGATGAAATAACTTCGCAGGTACTCGTCTGAGGTGGTGTCATAGCAGGTGACGGTCTTGTTTTTCCGGATCCCGGTGCCGGAATAGAAGAGGATGGGGGAGATGCCCACCACCACGATGAGCCATACCAGCGCGCTGACACAGACCGCGTTCTTCTTCTTCAGCCTGCCCAGGGACTTGAGCGGGTACACCACACCGCTGTACCGGTGCGCGCTGATGCAGGTCAGGAACAGGATGCTGCCGTAGAGGTTCACGTGGAAGATGAACCGCTGCAGCTTGCACATGGCATCCCCGAAGATCCAGTCGGTCTTACTGAAGTAGTAGAAGATAAGCGCCGGCAGAGTCAGCACGTACAAGAAGTCCGCCAAGGCCAAGTTGAACATGTACACCGAGATGCCGCTCCACGGCTTCATGTGGAAGACGAACATCCAGATGGCCACGCTGTTGCCCAGGAAGCCGACGATGAACACCAAGATGTAGACAGCTGGCAGGTAGTAGAACTGGAAGCCTGTCTTGGTCAGCGCGCATCTGAACGGAGAGGCGCCGGCGGCGGTGGAGGCCACTGTGCTGTTCCCCCAGGGCGAGCCCGGGCCGGCCAGGAAGGCAGCGTCCGTCCCATTGGGGACCGCCGGCCACAGCACCTCGGTCATTCTCTCCTCCCCGACTTAGGCGGCGGCTCCAAGGGGCAAGCGGCGGCAAGAGGAGGGCGGCGGCGAGGGGCGCAGCGAGCATCGGAAAGGCGGGCGAGCAGACGGGAGGGGGCGCCGGGGAACTCTGCGGGGGGGCGCCAGCAGGGGCTCACCCGCGCCGGCTCGGGCCCCGCGTTCGCCGCGGGCCATGAAACCTGCCCCGGGCCGCGACCGAACCGGGCTGCCCGGAGGACCAGCAACTTCCCGGTGAGGCTGGCGGCGCCGAGGTTACACAACAGGGCGCGAGGGACACCGCCGCCGACGACTTTCCGACTGCGCTTTCCCGAGGGGCCGCGGGTTCGCGCCGGAGAGCGCGCCGGCGGCTCGGTGAGGTCGAGCCAAACTCGCTGCTCCGCGCTCCGAGGTGGGGAGGGCGCGCCCCGACCTCCTTCCCCCAGAGATCAGCTGCGTTTGGGCATCTTCCTGCTCCCTACCTTTGCAAGCCGGCAGCTCGGCTCTAGGGCCCGCGCCGCTGCCTCCGCGCCCCCGGCGCTCAGCCTCTGGGGGCCATCGGAGCGCGCGTGGTCGCAGACTCGTGCGCTTGTGGATCGCGGCCGGCGCGCCGTCGGTGTCGGCTCGCGGGCTCTTCTGGAGACCTGCTCGAGTGCAGGCGGCGGGAGGGCGAGCGGGCTCCCCGCGAGGGTGGGCGGAGTTTGGGCACCCGGGCGAGTCCGCGCTCCTCCGCGAGGCGAGGGGCGTGCCTCCGCGAAGTTCGCCCGGGGCCGGAGGCGTCTTCTGGGAGAGCCTGTCTTCACCAGAGTCGGCGGTCAGGGCGCGCTCGGTCGGGGTCAGGGGTAGGGCTGGCTGCTGGAGAGCGATTGGCCCGAGAGCGCTCCTTGGCTCTTCCGCCAGCTATCTCGGCAGGGTGATGTTGCTGGCACACAGGAAACCCCGCTGACCGCTCAGAGCCTTCTGCCTACAACCCTGGAGCGGAGCGGAATGAGACTCAAGTCTCCAGGGCCCTCAAGAGCCACGCCAGGTGTTTGCGCGTTCCGAGCAGCCTGTAGTCCCCAACTGGGAAAGCCCTGGCGTTGCAGGGCTCCGCGCTTCACCGAGACCGGATTCCTGGCACTTGGCAGGAACCTGCTGCTCCCAGAAAGCTTTCAAAGGAGGGAGGGTGGGGAGGGAAATGGGGAGAGTCTCTTTCTGTCCTTCTAGTCTGCCTTTCCCCTTTTATTTCAATACGGTTTCTCTTCATCAACCGCATGCTAATAAACCGACGTCAACTGGTAACATCAACGTGAAAATTTCTAAAAGGGCTTTGTAAAAGTGTTAGTAGTTGATACTTGACGTTGCTTCAGCACAATTTGTTACCTACCACTTACAGACAACGCAGGGTCCCCAAATCCTCCTGTCCAGTACATTTAATGAAAGATCAAAGGCTGCAATAAAAAAATAAATAAAAACATATTGTTCAGGAAATAACTTGAATATTAAATATAAATTTATATAGATAGATGTAAAGACAAATTTCAACTCCAAAGTGATTAAGGTGTGGTTTGGGGGTTTTATTACCAATCCTATTTCTTTAGGCTAAAGTGATTAGTCACAAATATCTCTGGTAAGTACCCTAACAATACTGGTTGAGGCTTCCTTGAATGCTACATTTATTCAAAAACTCGTTTTCATGGCTTGAATGTATCAAATTTTAGAGCAATGCACTTCAAAATTGTAGTTGAGCAAGTTTGGTTGGAAAATGAATGATTAGCTATTGAGGGACATATTTAAATGGGCCCTCACAGGGATGGAATCTAGCAATCTTGACAATTTATTAATTAACATATGCTTTATGTGAAATATTCACAAAGGCTTTTCTCTTTGAAGAAAAAAAATCCCAAAGAAAATATCTGTAAAATACATACCATAAAGATTTCTTTCTGGTCCCAGATGTTACATAATAATGTTCTCTTAAAAAATGCTCAGAGGAAAACCTGGAGCTCCTGGCTTTGATACTACAAAGGAAAATTCCCCACAAGGACCAGACAGTCCTTTCCAGGGACACATGTAGAAAGGACCATATCCCAACACATGGCATTGTGAGCACACTGGTATTTTGTGTTGCGGTCAATATAACAGCATGAAAATAAATGATAAAACTAGGGTAAGTAAACTCAAGGGCATGAACGTTGTTTTGAAAACAAGTCTCAATTGAAATGAATGCTACAGGCCTCAGTTTTCTCAGCTACAAAATAAGGGAGTTGGATTTGATTTTTTTCCCCATCCATATATGATTCTATAATTCCAAGTCTTAACATGAAGCATTTTCATATTCTTTGATTAGGATGGTACTGACTGGGATTATTTTCTATTAAGAGAGAGAGGGAAGTGGAAGAAAACATTGACTTCCACTGGTACTCAGTAGGTCCTAACTCCTCACTCTTTTGCATTTTTCATTTGCAGCATAAGCAATATGTAACCTCATTCAGAAGTCTGTTGCAAATGCATTAACCCATAACGTGAGTGTTTGGAAATGTACACTTAGTCTAAATACCATTAAGTACTTTCAGAAAACTTCACACTGTATTAGGCATTTGGAGAAAATAGTTGTCCTAAGTGGACCACAGACTTTTTAAAATGAGATAAAAAAGGTTGATTTCGTAAACACTGCTTTTACATGCCACATATTTCAGATTTGAAATATGTTTAAGGTATATTTTAAATCAAAATTGTGCTTTTGAGAAATAATTTATATATTCAGTTATTGTTTGTTGACTATGTTAACTTTCTATTTGTAATACATTGGACTAGATTTAATAAAGGAAAAAAATAAAATACCATCTAAAACCCAATAACATGTATTTATTGATGCTTAAATACCAAATATAAATGCCTTAAAGTTATGAAAAGAATATGTTTCATATCTTTAAGTGACTTACCTCAAACATTTTGTATTAATTTGTTTTTTATTTGATTAATAAGGTAAATGTCTGACTTTAAGAGATTAACAATTTAGTTGGAAATGCAAAGAACTTACAGGGTTAACCATGATAATAACATATAACAATAGCAATAATAATAAGCCTTTCCCATATACTCAGCACTATGCACAGTGCTGAGTCCTTTAATCCTTAAAATACCCTGTGGTAATTGACAGTCATATCCCTATTTTATAAGTGGTGAAACGAAGGCACAGAGAGGTTAAGTAACTCATTCAGAGTCATACAGTAGAAACTGGGATTTAAACTGAAGCCATCTATCTCTAAAGGCCATACATTTAACCACTATTCTATGATAAAATACACACTAGTACAGGGCATTGATAGGAAAATTAACTGTTAGTGGCCACTACTAAAAAAGATTGAGTATAGAAAGTGTTATTCCCAGAAGCCTTCTATCAAGAGAGAAAATTTTGAGCCAGGTCTTGAAGGTACTGATAGAGTATTTCAGAAGCTTCCCAAATGTTCTGCTCTCCTTAGGCTTTTAAAAAAAATAGCCTGCAATTTATATATAATTTGAGAAGTGACAGACAATTCTAGGAAAGTCAAACCTGTTCAGTTTCAGACTCATAAACAAAAAGGCCGCCCTGCTTGTTACAAAGTTTCTAATAACCATCTTTACAAAGGTTCTTTGCAAAGGTTCTTCTTTCCCCTTTTTTTAAAGTCACTGAAAATCCAACAATCATTGAGGATGGAAAGACTATTGAAAAAATTTGAATCGAGGGCTACAAGCATAAAAAGAAAAAAACTTCTGATAAACATAGCATGTAAAGGGTGGCAGAGAGAAGGGAGAGCTAATAGGTAGGCCAACTCAGGATTTTGCAGTTGAGAGAGGATGAGACTCTGCTTTGGGAGACAAGGGAATCCTTTGAGACATCCCTCCAAGAATAATAACTAAAGTGTGATAACTTCTGAGATATACCTTAAGAAAGTGAGGAGACTGTTCTATTCTCCAAGAACAATATAGGAGAAAGAAAGAAGAAAGAAGCCCAAGGGATTCACAGCTGGTATCCTCCGGTGAGTTAGAGGCGAGGGGGCTAAGGGGGAGCAGGAGGGGGAAGAGCACACAGAGAAAAGGATGAAAGACGGTCCTGTGCCGTGGAGGGCCCAGCTGCTCCTATAAATGATTCACTTGTCATGGATCCCATCAGTAGGGTTCCTGAAATTTATTTCATTAAGAATCACCTCAGGAGTATAGGACACAGAATAGGAGACAGCCTGGTTGCTCCAGGGTTGGAATGAATAAGAGGAGAGGAGAGTCAGGGACCAGGGAGGCTGAGGAAAGAGGGTGGGGAAAGGAAAGGGAGGAAGGAGACGGAGGTGCAAGAGGGGAACCGTGTAGGGGAGAAGAGGAAGCAAGGTGCTTGCCCAGAACTTTGGAAATCTCACAGAGCGTTGCTTTCCAATTATTTAGGTTTGAATCTGGGTAGCTGTGGGGGGAGGGGTCTGGGAGGTGGTGAGATGACACAGGCTGAGGGGTCCCGTGGTTAGAATAATGTGCCGTTTGAGTATCTGCCCCTTGGCAGATGACATTGAGCTCGGTTTTCTTTTCTTTCTTTTTGTTTCAGTTCAATGAAGTTTCTTTTTTTTTTTTTTTTTTGGAAGTATAATTGATGTGATTTACAATGTTGTATTAGTTTCAGGTATACAGAAAAATGATTCATATATATATGAATATATATATATATATATATATATATATATATATATATATAGGCTAGGTTTTCCATCTGCGTGCTGTCACTTACGAGGACCTGTAAAATCCCAGCCCACCTAAATCTTTTCATCCTTCACAAAATTTCTTGCTCCCAGACGTTAAGAATATTCAAGGAAACTGCTTCTCTATAATAGTGCCCTTTTTAGTATTTACTTTCCTTATTCCCATCCACATGAAGCCCTAGTCCCTAGTCTTGGTCACTTTGTAATATTTTTTAAAGAATTTATGTTAAATCCAGAATAAAAATGCCAGTCCTGGCTTGTCGTCTTTCTCTAATCATTATATCTGATTAATATTCCCTTTGCTCTCTTTGTATCTGACCTCTCTGGTTTCACAAAAGCATGTCTCACAACATTTACTGATAATAGATTGGAAATGCTATATTACATGCCAGTTTTTCTACAATTTTCTTATTTTAAAATAATTAATTAATTTATTTTTGGCTGCGTTGGGTCTTCGTTGCTGCACGCGGGCTTTCTCTAGTTGTGGCCAGCGGGGGCTACTCTTCGTTGCAGTGTGCGGCCTTCTCATTGCGGTGGCTTCTCTTGGTGTGGAGCACGGGCTCTAGGCGCGCGGGCTTCAGTAGTTGTGGCTCTCAGGCTCAGTAGTTGTGGCTCGCGGGCTCTAGAGCACAGGCTCAGTAGCTGCGGCGCACGGGCTTAGTTGCTCCGTGGCATGTGGGATCTTCCCGGACCAGGG
>NC_041214.2:16139829-16150103 GCF_002837175.3 Physeter macrocephalus
TGATAGGAAAATTAACTGTTAGTGGCCACTACTAAAAAAGATTGAGTATAGAAAGTGTTATTCCCAGAAGCCTTCTATCAAGAGAGAAAATTTTGAGCCAGGTCTTGAAGGTACTGATAGAGTATTTCAGAAGCTTCCCAAATGTTCTGCTCTCCTTAGGCTTTTAAAAAAAATAGCCTGCAATTTATATATAATTTGAGAAGTGACAGACAATTCTAGGAAAGTCAAACCTGTTCAGTTTCAGACTCATAAACAAAAAGGCCGCCCTGCTTGTTACAAAGTTTCTAATAACCATCTTTACAAAGGTTCTTTGCAAAGGTTCTTCTTTCCCCTTTTTTTAAAGTCACTGAAAATCCAACAATCATTGAGGATGGAAAGACTATTGAAAAAATTTGAATCGAGGGCTACAAGCATAAAAAGAAAAAAACTTCTGATAAACATAACATGTAAAGGGTGGCAGAGAGAAGGGAGAGCTAATAGGTAGGCCAACTCAGGATTTTGCAGTTGAGAGAGGATGAGACTCTGCTTTGGGAGACAAGGGAATCCTTTGAGACATCCCTCCAAGAATAATAACTAAAGTGTGATAACTTCTGAGATATACCTTAAGAAAGTGAGGAGACTGTTCTATTCTCCAAGAACAATATAGGAGAAAGAAAGAAGAAAGAAGCCCAAGGGATTCACAGCTGGTATCCTCCGGTGAGTTAGAGGCGAGGGGGCTAAGGGGGAGCAGGAGGGGGAAGAGCACACAGAGAAAAGGATGAAAGACGGTCCTGTGCCGTGGAGGGCCCAGCTGCTCCTATAAATGATTCACTTGTCATGGATCCCATCAGTAGGGTTCCTGAAATTTATTTCATTAAGAATCACCTCAGGAGTATAGGACACAGAATAGGAGACAGCCTGGTTGCTCCAGGGTTGGAATGAATAAGAGGAGAGGAGAGTCAGGGACCAGGGAGGCTGAGGAAAGAGGGTGGGGAAAGGAAAGGGAGGAAGGAGACGGAGGTGCAAGAGGGGAACCGTGTAGGGGAGAAGAGGAAGCAAGGTGCTTGCCCAGAACTTTGGAAATCTCACAGAGCGTTGCTTTCCAATTATTTAGGTTTGAATCTGGGTAGCTGTGGGGGGAGGGGTCTGGGAGGTGGTGAGATGACACAGGCTGAGGGGTCCCGTGGTTAGAATAATGTGCCGTTTGAGTATCTGCCCCTTGGCAGATGACATTGAGCTCGGTTTTCTTTTCTTTCTTTTTGTTTCAGTTCAATGAAGTTTCTTTTTTTTTTTTTTTTGGAAGTATAATTGATGTGATTTACAATGTTGTATTAGTTTCAGGTATACAGAAAAATGATTCATATATATATGAATATATATATATATATAGGCTAGGTTTTCCATCTGCGTGCTGTCACTTACGAGGACCTGTAAAATCCCAGCCCACCTAAATCTTTTCATCCTTCACAAAATTTCTTGCTCCCAGACGTTAAGAATATTCAAGGAAACTGCTTCTCTATAATAGTGCCCTTTTTAGTATTTACTTTCCTTATTCCCATCCACATGAAGCCCTAGTCCCTAGTCTTGGTCACTTTGTAATATTTTTAAAAGAATTTATGTTAAATCCAGAATAAAAATGCCAGTCCTGGCTTGTCGTCTTTCTCTAATCATTATATCTGATAAATATTCCCTTTGCTCTCTTTGTATCTGACCTCTCTGGTTTCACAAAAGCATGTCTCACAACATTTACTGATAATAGATTGGAAATGCTATATTACACGCCAGTTTTTCTACAATTTTCTTATTTTAAAATTGCTCTCTTTGTATCTGACCTCTCTGGTTTCACAAAAGCATGTCTCACAACATTTACTGATAATAGATTGGAAATGCTATATTACATGCCAGTTTTTCTACAATTTTCTTATTTTAAAATAATTAATTTATTTATTTTTGGCTGCGTTGGGTCTTCGTTGCTGCACGCGGGCTTTCTCTAGTTGTGGCCAGCGGGGGCGACTCTTCGTTGCAGTGTGCGGCCTTCTCATTGCGGTGGCTTCTCTTGGTGTGGAGCACGGGCTCTAGGCGCGCGGGCTTCAGTAGTTGTGGCTCTCAGGCTCAGTAGTTGTGGCTCGCGGGCTCTAGAGCACAGGCTCAGTAGCTGCGGCGCACGGGCTTAGTTGCTCCGTGGCATGTGGGATCTTCCCGGACCAGGGCTCAAACCTGTGTCCCCTGCATTGGCAGGTGGATTCCTAACCACTGCACCACCAGGGAGGTCCCTTCAATTTCATTATACACTTAGCTTTTTCAGGAGATAGGAAATAAGTGTTTGTAAAGCCTGTAGGTGCAGAAATATCTTTAAAGCCAGTTACCCATATCCAAGATCTTACACCATACTCATGGACCCATGGAGCGTTTCCATGGTAGCACAAAGGGTAAAAATATGACATTATTTGAGTGTTATTTGTCATCATTATTATATCCACCATAAATAAATTGTTGATTTCTGATACATCCATGTTTTGAGTACATAAGCTAAATCCCAAATAGGTAAATGAAAACCATGTGTGAAAATAAAGAAATACCTGTTTTCCTCATGTTAAGTCACAGATTCCATCAGCTCACTCCTGGGATGTTGATCTCAATTATGTCCTGAGAGTTTCACATTTTTCTTTTCTTTTTTAAATTTAAACATTTTTTTAATTGAAGTATAGTTGATTTACAACATTGTGTTAATTTCTGCTGTATGGCAAAGTGATTCAGATATATATATATTCATTTTTTCATATTTTTTCCATTATGGTTTATCATAGGATAATGAATATAGTTCTCTGTGCTGTACATATTTTTCCAGATTAAACTTAATAGCAGTTGTTGTCATTCAAACTTCAGATTTTGGAATTTGGCTTTCTGAAAATTTGATAGGTTTTCACCAGTGGCACTCAAAGTGTGAACCAATTTTAAGCAGATGAGCATTGTGTCCATTTTTATAATTTTTAAATTTAGATTCTTGTAGAAAAGCTGGCAGGATGGGCTTATCCAAGAGGGTCTTCTTACAACAAGCATAAGATTGGATACTCTGCTGGAAAGACACCGGGGTAGCTAAAGAAAGCATCTACTATGTCAACATACTAAAGTGAAATAGACCCATGTTTTGTCTATAAAAACAATACAATGGAATAAAATATAATTCAATATAGAAACAGTTATTTATAGTTGACAGAGAGCTCAAATAGTCTAGGTTATGCTTCAAGTGGAGAAATAATCAGTTACTCCTTGACAAATTCTTACGTTTTCAATGATAGGGTTTAGCAGAACCTCAACATTAGTTCTGATTTTCATCTTTCAACTTCAGTTCTAGACACCTGATATTGCAGCTAAATATTTATCTTAGAGACTGTATCATAGTTATAATAACCATGTAAGTAAAATACTATCTTAGCTCACCAGCAATGTCTGCTATGAGTCTCTAAGCACAGTTTCTCAAACTTGACTGTGCATACAGATCACTTGCAAGATCTTGCTAAAATGCAGTTGTAGGTATGGAGTGGAGCCCAAGACTTTGCATTTGCAACAAGTTCTGTTTGATGTCCAAGCTCCTCATCCAACCACTACACTCTGAGTAGCAAGATTTTACATGATCCTGCCTGACATTGCTTTACTATGCCAATTTAAAAATGCTGTAGCTCCTCCTATCCAGTGACTAAAACACCTTAGGTTTAGCAATCTTGAACTGCGGTGTGCATGTGCCACGTGCTATTTGGAATGCTTTTTATGTATTAGCTCATAGCACGTGGTTTTGGAGAAGAAGACAGAACTGGGTTCAAAGGTCAGTTAGGGCCACTTAATAGCCGTGCAACTAGGCACGTGGCCAAACCTGTGTCCTGTCAATGTTCTTATCAAATAACTCCTATATCACAAGATAGCTGTGAGAATGTGATCGTGTGAGTAAAGTGTTTAGAACTGTGCCTGGTACGTAGTAAGTGCATAATAAATACTAGCTATTCTTATCATTATTATTTATAATACTATCATTTTTACCTTAACGGCTATAACTTGATAAGTGGGCATTTGGATGTAAGAAACCAAATTCATCAAAACCAGCTTGAACAAATAAAGTGACTTTATTGGAAGGGTACAGGAGTTTGGGCTTTAGAAGAAAGAAGGTATAGGAACTTGAAAATCATGTATTTTGCCTATTCTCTCTACTTCTTTAAAGACATGGGGTCTCTGTTCTCTGCCTTTCTCTATTCAACCACTGATTTTCTTTGCCTCCCTCCTTCTTTTTCTTCCTTTCTTCTTCCTCTTCTCCTCTTCCCTCTCTCTGCAAAACAGTTTTCTCTTCCTACATGGATATGACTCAACATGGCAACTCAAAGCCTAGCATTATTTCCAATAATAAATTCCTAGGGAAACATTCTGGACTGACATGGTCAAATTCACTTTGGCCTGGAGGTGAAGGGAATGAGCCAGGCGATCAGAGCCTTCCTCCAGGGCTGAGTGACAGACTCCAAGAAAAAGAGAAGGATAGCCTACCTGTCTTAGGAGGAAATATGGGGACAGGGAGTGACATTGTTGTCACCTCTGGTGTAGAAGGCGGTACAACCATGGATGTGATTGATGGGTGGGGAGGAAGAGGAAAACAAGGGTTTCAGGAATACAGTTGTGACAGGCAAACTCCAAAGCTTCAAGGAGGCTAGAGGATTGTGCCTGGGAGCCTCCATTCGGAGCCTGATGGAGAAAACAGTGCTCCAAGATTGGTGAGAACAGGCCCTGAGAACCTACTGCTTTGGCAGGGAAGTTGCGGAGAGTTAGGTCCCAATGGGAGCACCCAAGTGGAGATCTACAGAGCATATGGAAAAACTCAGCAGAATGAATGACCTAAGGAGGCAGAAGGCAGAAAAATCCTGTCTTACCTCTTTTGTCTTTGCTAAGGACGTATAGAAAAAAGGATGGAAAAAAAAGAAGGAACAAAGAATCTTTGCATTCCTGCCAGGAAAATGAAAATCATCCTTCAATCAAAGATAAATTAGGAGGTTCTGCTTCCATGATGGAAACCAGCCCCAAGGTATGGTAATTTCTCCCGAGACCTTCATTATTAATTCAGTTGGGAGGAAACCAAGGGACATACTTACAGTAATTTGAGTCTTTGGAAATAAGGAGTTTGACATGAGCTTCGGAGCAGCAGAGAAATTGAATTTGATTTAGAGAATGAGCGCCTCAGAAGAAAGTGGAAAGCAAGTCTGGAAAAACTTTGTGGTGATTGCGTGAACACCTCACAGCTGAAAGCTCTGTTCATTCTCCTCGGGCATGAAATTTTGGCTGTAGGATACATTATAATTTGCTTTAGCAAGATAGCATGAGAGATTAGATTAGATTTCATCTCCAATGAAGGTGGCAGACTGGTAAGGGTTTGGATCGAAAGTGTATGTGTAAAGGACAGGTGTGGCAAGGGGAAGCTGCGTTGGACTACCCACCTAATACTTTTCATTTAGAAACAGGCAAAGGTTACTACTCGCATGGGGATCCTCAGGAATTGGCCAAAGATAGACTTTACAAAGTCATGAAATGAGTGTTAGGTAACTAAGGAAAAGTGGTTTAGCAATGGAGGATAAGGTTGATTTCCTTAATTACAAAAAAAAGGGAGGGGAGAAGCAAAAATTTGTAAATAGTTCTTCTGGGGAAGAAGGTCAACTTTATAGCATTCACCCCAAAGCATTCTGTATGTTATAATAAAATATATTTTATATGCTATATTATACTCAATGAAAGGGTTATTCCTGCTCAGAATAACTGCAGGAAAAAGTTTTGGAGCTCTAAGAGAAGGAAATGACGTGGGACAAGCTTTTCAAGAGCAGAAGGGGAAATAAAGCAGTTCTACTCTGGCCATGGAAGGTAAAAGGCAGAGGGAAACAGATATAGTAGGTACGATGAACGAGAGCTAGGTCTGTAAATCAGCTGGGCTCTGAGGAAAGAGACAAAATCTCCTTACCTCTGAAAAGACCATTTTGATTAGAAGTCCTTAGAAGTAATACATGGGGAAGGGAAGGGAACCCACTGCTTTTTTCTCATGGAGTAAAAGACTGAAGAAAATGAATATAACATCTCAAAGATGTAAATATACAGTATTAAATATATTAAGTATAAAAAGATTATATGAGGAAATTGGAATATGAGGAATATGGTATATGGTGATATAGGAGGAAATATAGGAGGAAATACAGTGTAAATTTTCAGGCAGTGAGGAGAGCCGGAAGAAGAAGAAGGAGAAGAAGAAATCAGTCAATGATAAAAGAAACATTGGTCATCAAAGAAACCTTTAAGGATTGATACACTTCCTATAACTCTGGATAAAGCATAACTTAAAGTTACAATATGTAATAAAAAAAAAGTCAGGCCTCAGAAGATTGATTATATAGCATTCTGAAGTGAAAAGCATATATGTATCTGAACATATAAACACACACACACGTATGTGTGTGTGTATTAGAGAAAGGAGCAAGATTGAAAATGAAGGAAGGAAGACTTGTGGCTCTTCAGTTAGGGAAATTGAAGAAGGATTATCCATTATCATGTGGATAATCTGAAATGTGATTGGAAAAAAAATGTGGCTAATGCCACGGTGACAACACTGAAGAAAGAAATAAGTTAATTATTACCAGACTTCAACATTCCAGAAGTGAATGACCTGATGGCTTTTTTAGAGAGGAAACTCTTTCTAGGTTAATGGCCTCAGCTGAATTCCTTCTGTAGACTGCCTGACTGACTTGTCTCCTATATTGTTGGTTTATGGGAGGCTATTAGAATAACAAGTATGATGAAATAAAGAGACTCACCAATCATTTAAAAAATGTATTTAATTTCTAATAAAAATTACTCAACTACCCAAGAACAGGATTATTGTGGGAAGAAAAGTTACTGCAGATAAGTCTCACACACAGACACAGACACACACACAAACACACACACACACTCAGAAAAAACAGAGGCAAAATTCTATACCTTGGGACAACCAATATTAACATTTACTCATTCAAAGATTTTTCCTTTCAAATATAGACATGTGAATATATATTTATATGTATATTTTAAATTAGGGTACTATATAGTTGTATCCTGCCTTTCTGCCAGGATGTCAATATATGTATATATACCTATCTTACCATTTCTTTCCATTTTCTTAATGGAGACAGAACACTGCTAGTAGTTGAAAGGATAAAGGAAAGAAAACTAGATAAATAGTTTCCTGGCATTACTAAACAGGAAAGTCTGACACAATAACAGAGGGCTTGATACATAAAATACAAAGATGCCCTATAAAGGGACAAAGGAAACTTGGTTTCCTTAAGAGATATCATGGTACATTAATTAAGTTTAGATCAAGACTTTGAATCAGGTAAACAATAATTTTCTTTCCAGTAACAAAGGTAAAGCACTTACCTCTTAAGTTACTGCAAAAACTTTATATCTCAATATTCCCTGGTCAGAAGTTTTCAGATAGAAAAGAATCAACACGGCAG
Organism: Physeter macrocephalus; assembly: GCF_002837175.3. NCBI lineage: Eukaryota > Metazoa > Chordata > Mammalia > Artiodactyla > Physeteridae > Physeter > Physeter macrocephalus. Next base: position 16,147,323 of record NC_041214.2, read on the forward strand.
ATGGCATGGATATGTAGTATTTTAATGTAGTTCTAAATGAAATGAAAAAAAAGTCAAACACAAAAGAATTAGCATTTAAGGTGCAAAAGTGAGATGGATATTTAGTCTGAATTCATTAAAAGGACAAAGATGAAATGTTTAAGATAATAAAAAAATAAGGAAGAAGTATTTACTACATTAATAAACTATACAATAAGTTGTAGTAAGAGACATTAAACCCAAAAGAAGAGCCAAAAAATTGTATTTATATGGAAAATATAAGGAAGATTCAAAGCTAAATTAGAAGTTGGAAACAGGAAAGCGAACATAATGAGAAATTACAAAAAGTTGTTTTTGAAAATAGGGTGATTCAGGATGTAGTAGTTATTCACAGCCATCACCAGGATAGTTATAAAAATAATAGCTGATATTTTATGAGCACTTACTGTGGTAAGTCTAAGGACTTAATGATAAAAAGATAGTTCTCTGCCAAAGAGTCAGGGTTTTTTAGAAATGGAAAAGAGACAAAAACAGAAAAGGTAAGGGAGAATAAAAGCACTGAGACACAGGAAAAGACCCTAAACTTAAACAGAAACATAAGGTAAGTAAAATACAAGGAAATGTCAAAGTAAATCAGTATCTACAAAATAGAGGCTGCTGAATTTGATGATGAACGTATAAAAAAAATCCATTAAGAAGCTACAGGAAATAAAACTAGGGCAAAGCAGAGCTACCACACAGAACGCTTAGTAAAACCCCCAAAACTCCTAATTAAAACCAATATAGGAAAACATGGCAGTTCTCCAAAAGAAGCATGTAAGTATAAAGTACCTCCTAATACGGGAATGCACTATAGGAAAAGATTTGAGAGCCAGATGGCCAAAGTTATTAACTGGAGAAGTCACATCAAGGAGCTGGGAGAAGCAGGCAAGAGGGAGGTTTAAATACAAATTCATTGGGTATTATTAGAAGGAAAAGAAAGGATCCAAAAGGCCTAATCATGGGGATAAAATCCTTCTAGGAGAGCAGAAATGCAGGAGCCTGTACATGAGAGAAGGAAACAGGAGGATGTGCCCAATGGGAAAAACCACATCATAGAAAAGAGGAGGAAGAAAGAGTTGAAGGGAAAAGAAAATATAAGAAATTGATTTTCAAAGCCATGCAGATTGTTGGTTGGGGAAAAGTAATAAATGCATACATAAGTAGTACTTTTAAATATCATCTGTAACTGTGAATATATGAAGTGAATTTCATGTTCATTCAGTGAATATATGAAGATAAAATATTACATATAGAAAATAAACATCAGAACACAAACACTATTTCATTCGCTAAATTCTGGAATATGAGGAAGTGGGATCCATTAGGCCCAAGGAATTGAAGATGCAAAGGGTAATTCCAGTGGCTTCCTTGTAATGGTATTAAATTAAGACCTAGGAGGGGCTTCCCTGGTGGCGCAGTGGTTGAGAGTCCGCCTGCCGATGCAGGGGACACGGGTTCGAGCCCCGGTCCGGGAAGATCCCACATGCCGCGGAGTAACTGAGCCCATGCACCACAACCACTACAACCCACGAGCCACAACTATTGAGCCCACGTGTCACAACTACTGAAGACTGCACGCCTAGAGCCCGTGCTCCGCAACAAGAGAAGCCACCTCAATAAGAAACCGGTGCACCGCAACCAAGAGTTGCCCCCGCTCGCCACAACTAGAGAAAGCCCGCGTGCAGCAACGAAGACCCAACGCAGCCAAAATTAATTAATTAATTAATTAATTTAAAAGAAAACAAAAAACGACTAGGAGACTCACAAATTGGTTCTCTCTGGCTATTCCCCTTGAGGCATAAAGACACTGAGATAGAATGGCTGCCTTCTTTTCTAGCTAGGGTAAGCAACTCAGTGCTTTGAATGTGATGTTTGCTTTTTCTCAGTAACGGAATTGTTATATTATGTATTTTTGTGCTTTTCAACAGTTAAAGACATTGGGGCTTCAAAAATGATTGAAGTTTCCGTTTCATCCTCAGAGCAGAGAGTGTGCCAATACTTATGTAATAATTCTCCATTTCTCAGTAACCCTTAAACATTGCTTCTCTAAAATCAGCAATTTGATCTTCCAATATAACTCATGTCTCTTTTCCTGTGAATTTTTAATCCGTTTCATCCTCAGAGCAGAGAGTGTGCCAATACTTATGTAATAATTCTCCATTTCTCAGTAACCCTTAAACATTGCTCCTCTAAAATCAGCAATTTGATCTTCCAATATAACTCTTATGTCTCTTTTCCTGTGAATTTTTTAAAATTGAGACAAGTAACAAGATGAGGTATTTTTGATGTAAATTTGGATGACTTTGCAGGAAGGATAAAAATGAAAATTACCTAGAACTCAAAACCCTTGGTACACAAATATCACCTAAGTGAGTACGTGAAAAGTAGAGTCAATATTAGATTTTAACCTCAGCTCTCCTACTGCCTGACAGTGGGCACTTAACCTCCCTGTGCAGCTTGAGAGTATTAATTTCTATATCTAGTCACTTCTTTGAATATTTTGAGAATTAGATAATGAACTTGCTCTTTGAGCTATTTAGAAAAACCAATGGTACATAAAGTTTTTTAAGTGTTGTTTAAAATCTTGTGTTTTGCAAAGAAAAAAAAACCTATTTAGCTATTTGAGATGCTATATTCAGTCAAATATGTATTCTTTTTTTTTTTTTTTTTTTTTTTTTTTGCGGTACGCGGGCCTCTCACTGCCGTGGCCTCTCCCGTTGCGGAGCACAGGCTCCGGACGCGCAGGCTCAGCGGCCATGG
>NC_041214.2:16150362-16153997 GCF_002837175.3 Physeter macrocephalus
TTTTTTTTTGCGGTACGCGGGCCTCTCACTGCCGTGGCCTCTCCCGTTGCGGAGCACAGGCTCCGGACGCGCAGGCTCAGCGGCCACGGCTCACGGGCCCAGCCGCTCCGCGGCATGTGGGATCCTCCCGGACCGGGGCAGGAACCCGCGTCCCCTGCGTCGGCAGGCGGACTCTCAACCACTGCGCCACCAGGGAAGCCCTGGAGCCAATTTTTAAAAAGTCAACAATGAGATGTTTATTGTAGCTAACATTTTCATTTTGTCTTATAAAAAAGTCATTTATTTATAAAATACAGGTTATGTATGGGAAATTAAATAGCTTACATATTTTGAACCCTCACTAATATATATTTAATGTATTTTTATTAAAATGATAATTTACATTTTTACATAAAAGTCAAAATCAAGAACTAAAATTTAAATAACTATAATGATAGTAGAGAGAATCAAGAGTAATAGTATATTCAGAACAGTGTTATAAAAAAAATCGACAAGAGTTGACCTTAAAATTATTTTTTAAATATTGTAGATACTTCCTTTCCTTGGCCATACACTGCTAAAATAGTTACAAAGGATAAAAAATGATTAACCCACAAAAGTTAAAAAAAAGAAAGAAAGAAGGCTGAGACATTAAGAGATGAGAGATTTAAACACATTTTTGGTACTGGTGTTAACTGACTTAGGAGAGAGAAGAAAGCTGTATCTTGAAGTGGAGAATTTCTAGAGGAAAGTAATGAATTTATCACTTGAAGGGGCACTGTTTGGAAACATCAGGTACTGAGAGAGGGTGAGAACAGGGGGATTGGCGGAAAATCTGGACAAGACGGAGGAGGGAAACCTAGGCTCCAATTCTTCTGCACAGTGAGGAACTTTCATCTTCCACCAACTCCTTCTCTTCCTGCCAACCACCAGCTCTGAAACTCAGCACCAGGAGACATCAGGTTAAATAGAAAACTGTGGTGACATTAGGTCTGAAGCCACGACGCTTAGTTCAGAAACCATATTGTGAACTGATGGGCCTTTGGCCTCTTTGCAAGCACACTAGCAGGCAGCGTGGGTGTGCCGTCCATCCCTGGGCCCCCACCTGCACTCCAAGCACGTGATGCACTGATTCTTCTCTAGTGTCCAAAAGGCCCTTCCTTCAATCCTACTCCTCACCCAAAAGAACGATTTCTAAATATTGACATTTCTCAATTTCAAATCTGACTATATAGTCAAGGTACTCCAATCCCTTGAGGACAGCCTTCAGTTTGAAAGGAATGGATCAAAACAGAGAAAGAATTTCTACAAAAAGAAGGATAAAGATAGTGAAGGAATCAAAAATGTGAAAGAAAACCCCTAAACTGTAACATCTTCAGCGAGTTAAGAGAAAATATTCTACCCATAAAAAAGGAATGTAATACTACAAAAGAATGATATAAAGTATGCATAAACTACTTGATAGTAATTTAACAGTAATAGTCTACATAAAAAATTCTAATAGGGATTTTGGAAGCCAATATGCACAGTGTAAAAATTGAAAAAACAGCACTATAGACATTACTGAATATTGAAATAAATACCTAAAGAAAGAGCTTAAGAAGTTGAAACTGTTTCTGGAGAGAAGGATTTAAAGTTTGATAGAAGACCTACTGTATAGCACTCAGTACTTTGTAATACCCTATATGGGAAAAGAATCTGAAAAAGAATAGATATATGTGTATGTACAACTAAATGACTTTGCTGTACACCTGAAACTAACACAACCTTGTAAGTCAACTATACTCCAATATAAAATAAAAATTAAAAAAGAAAGTTTGATAGAGTTTACTATGCACCCTTTAGCTCTGTGTTTGTTTTACCTGCTTGCATGAATGACTGGTAAACAAACAAAACAAAACAAAAGAAACAAACAAAAAACCAATTAAAACAAATATAATCAAAGGGAAAAGTACAGACTGCAATTTTTAAAACTGAAGCCTTTGGTGAGTTTATTAAAAGCAAAATTAGTACACTGTGTAGAGCAAGTAATTTTATTTCTGATGATTCAATACTCAGTAGCAATTCAGGGTCAGTCATTATAGGATGTTAACTTGGTTATATAAATGGAAACTGTGTAAGAGACTGTAACAGATATGTATCTAATCTAGAATGTAAGAGAGAAACAAAGCTCAGACATTTTTCTTTTGATCAGTGATTTACCTATTTTTATTTTCTCAGATTGCAGAGAAGCAAATAAGTAAAGTAAGATTTTTGAGTTGATTTAGCTATAGAAAATTTAAATCAAAAGACTCATTTTGATATTTATTAAGGAAGGAGTCAGTTTTGTTATTATGAAACACTTGAGTTTTACCTTCGTCCGTTGTGCATAAAGTGTTTTTAAGATTCTGTCTAGGGGCTTCCCTGGTGGCGCAGTGGTTGCGCGTCCGCCTGCCGATGCAGGGGAACCGGGTTCGCGCCCCGGTCTGGGAAGATCCCACATCCCGCGGAGCGGCTAGGCCCGTGAGCCATGGCCGCTGGGCCTGCGCGTCCGGAGCCTGTGCTCCGCAAAGAGAGAGGCCACAGCAGAGGGAGGCCCGCATACCACAAAAAAAAAAAAAAAAAAAAAAAAAGATTGTGTCTAACTGCAAAATGTATGTACTTAGTGTATGGTTGACTACTATTTTAATCACATACTGTGTTGATTTTACTCTTCTATTTAATACAGTACATAAAGAGTTTTGTACTTTGTTGTATTTGGATCAAGTGGGGATTAAGTCTTACACACTATGTCTATGAATATTTCTTTGGTGGTTTAGAGATTATCCATTTATGATCTGAAAATTGTATTTATAATGGAAACTTTCATAAGAGCAAAAAAGAATACTGAAATTGCACTTATAAATCCCAAGTGAAAGAGTTCTCAATCACAAAACTTAGAAGATGTCTCTAGGAACTGGCAAGTTAATGTTTTCAAAAAGCCACCTGGGAATGAAGCTGATAAATTATATCTCTGGTATTTGATAACCCAGTGGTCACTTTAAAGTAGATATAGAAAACAACATATTATTTCTCTGTATTTAATGAAAGCATTATGATCTACTTCTGTCAGCTAATGAAAGAGCACAAATCACTTCAGCAAAATGAAGTTTGATTTTTTAAGAATATTAAAAAGTTCTGAGTTGATGGGTAATTCCTAGCTACTTTGAGTCCCATCTTTCCTACTTTCCAGAGTAATTGTGCTATACTCTCCTACCTTTACAAGGGAAATGGAATCAATATAATATTACCAACCACCCTTGAGTGTGAATCCTTGATTTGCCACCGGTCTGTACTCCTCGACCTCCTCCTTTGTTTCATGTAATTGTCCATCTAGATGATATATGATCAATACTCAGTTATATTTTGACAGAAAAAAATAGATTTCCACTTGCTAACTTTTTACTAATAAAGAATGGCCTCAATGAATGGAAGGCTTAGAACAAAAAACCTTTTGTACTTTTTCAGGGAGCAATAAGTGTTGCCGTTTACTAATAATTGCTATCATATACGTTCTGCAAAGCAGGTAGTAATCTGAAAATCAAATGATCAGGGAAAGTTAAGAGACCATGAGTGATTGGTTTATATAATATTCATATTTTCAAGCAAACTCTTTTTTTTTTTTTTTTTTTTTTTTT
>NC_041214.2:16157820-16158973 GCF_002837175.3 Physeter macrocephalus
GCTCCGCAAAGGGAGAGGCCACAGCAGAGGGAGGCCCGCATACCACAAAAAAAAAAAAAAAAAAAAAAAAGATTGTGTCTAACTGCAAAATGTATGTACTTAGTGTATGGTTGACTACTATTTTAATCACATACTGTGTTGATTTTACTCTTCTATTTAATACAGTACATAAAGAGTTTTGTACTTTGTTGTATTTGGATCAAGTGGGGATTAAGTCTTACACACTATGTCTATGAATATTTCTTTGGTGGTTTAGAGATTATCCATTTATGATCTGAAAATTGTATTTATAATGGAAACTTTCATAAGAGCAAAAAAGAATACTGAAATTGCACTTATAAATCCCAAGTGAAAGAGTTCTCAATCACAAAACTTAGAAGATGTCTCTAGGAACTGGCAAGTTAATGTTTTCAAAAAGTCACCTGGGAATGAAGCTGATAAATTATATCTCTGGTATTTGATAACCCAGTGGTCACTTTAAAGTAGATATAGAAAACAACATATTATTTCTCTGTATTTAATGAAAGCATTATAATCTACTTCTGTCAGCTAATGAAAGAGCACAAATCACTTCAGCAAAATGAAGTTTAATTTTTTAAGAATATTAAAAAGTTCTGAGTTGATGGGTAATTCCTAGCTACTTTGAGTCCCATCTTTCCTACTTTCCAGAGTAATTGTGCTATACTCTCCTACCTTTACAAGGGAAATGGAATCAATATAATATTACCAACCACCCTTGAGTGTGAATCCTTGATTTGCCACCGGTCTGTACTCCTCGACCTCCTCCTTTGTTTCATGTAATTGTCCATCTAGATGATATATGATCAATACTCAGTTATATTTTGACAGAAAAAAATAGATTTCCACTTGCTAACTTTTTACTAATAAAGAATGGCCTCAATGAATGGAAGGCTTAGAACAAAAAACCTTTTGTACTTTTTCAGGGAGCAATAAGTGTTGCCGTTTACTAATAATTGCTATCATATACGTTCTGCAAAGCAGGTAGTAATCTGAAAATCAAATGATCAGGGAAAGTTAAGAGACCATGAGTGATTGGTTTATATAATATTCATATTTTCAAGCAAACTCTTTTTTTTTTTTTTTTTTTTTTTTTTTTGCGGTACGCGGGCCCCTCACCGCTGTGGCCCCTCCC
>NC_041214.2:16159092-16185886 GCF_002837175.3 Physeter macrocephalus
CAGGCCCAGCGGCCATGGCTCACGGGCCCAGCCGCTCCGCGGCATGTGGGATCTTCCCGGACCGGGGCACGAACCCGTGTCTCCCGCATCGGCAGGTGGACTCTCAACCACTGCGCCACCAGGGAAGCCCTTCAAGCAAACTTTTAAAAATATATTAATATCTTGGAAATTTCCACCACTCCATTCCCACTATTCCTACTTAGAACAATCATGTCTTGGAGATAATAAAGAAATAACCCTAAGAAGATTGTATCCTACAAAAACTGCAGGTACAGTGTGTGGATCATCTTTCCTGTCTCTTAGCTAATGTGGAACATATCCAATACTTTGACGTCAAGTAATTTACTTCACCATAGGAACATTGCAGACTCCAAAGCCTACATCAAGAAACGGACTTTTAATTTTTTAATGCAATATTCACTCTTTGCATGGAAGAAAAATGCTCTATGCTAGCGGTAGGTGGGGGGAAAACAAAAGGTAATCTTCTTTATTTACTCTGGGATTGAATAAACTAAGCAGTACCAAAAGAAATTCCTAAACAGGTATTTAATACCAGAAAAAAATCAATGCTAGTTAAAGCAATATTTTATTCATAAGATCAAATCAGTTGGGACTGAATAATGTCTGGATACTTTAGGTATGAGAAATTTGAGAGACCCATAGTAGAATTTGGCAAAAAGATCCCTAACTAAATAGGGCTGAAATTCTGCCAAGTGAATTAATCCCCTTCCTTAGGCTTTGTCTTCCCAGCTCTCTCCCTAAGGATTATTTGGCCAGCTCTAATATTTATTGCTTATAATATTAAGTACATAAGGTGTGCTTGCTAATGTGACCTCTAATTATATTTACATACTGAAGTACACATGTTACCAGTCATAAAGTTGTACTGACCTTTGTCATTAAAGAAACAAAAAAACCCTAAAAACTCAAACCTAAAAGATGTGTCCAAAGAACTTTCCCTTACAATTGGCAGAAAATCCAGCCCAAACAGGCTTTTAAAAAGGAGCTGATTCACTCGCTTAACTAAAACATATAGGGGAGGGCCGGCTCCCCCTCTCTCTCTCCCTGTCTCTCTCCTCTCCTTCTCCTTTTCCTTTGCTTCCTCTATTATTTCCTGTTTCCTCTCTTTTGCATCTCTTCCAGGTCTCCATTTGCCTTCATACTTGTGCAGGTTTCCCACCTTGAACAGAAGATGGCTTCAGCTTTCCCAGATCTCACATCCTCTGAGATTCAGTCTAGCAGGAGGGAGAAGTCCCCTGTCTCTTCTCAGCATTCCTGGTGAATGCTTACTTACTGAACTTCTGATGGGGTAACATAAACCATTACTGAACTATCCATGGTTAGGAAGAGGAGAATGAAGCATACTGATTGGTTTAGAACTGTCACTCATTTCACTCCTGAACCCCATCTATATTAGTTTCCTATGGCTGCTCTAAAAAATCACCACCAACTTGGTGGATTAAAAGAATATGTTTATTCTCTTACAGTTCTGGAGGTCAGAAACCCAACATCAATTTTACTGGGCCAAAATCAAGTTGTGGGGAGACCCGTGCTCCTTCTGGAGGCTCTAGGGGAGAGTCCATTCGTGAGCATTTTCCAGCTTCTAGCGCTGCATTCCTTTGCTCTCTGCCCCTTCCTCTATCTTCAAGGCCAGCAGCCTAGCGTTATGCTTGGTCGTATCGCCGTCTTCTTCTGTAATCAACTCTCTCTCTGCCTCCCTCTTGTAATGACATTTGTCATTACATTTAGGGCCCATCCAGGTAATGCAAGATAATCGCCCAATCTCAAGATCCTTAGCAGTCATACCTGCAAAATCACTTTTGTCACATAAAATAGCATTCACAGGTTCCAGGGATTGGGACCTGGGTATATCTGAGGGATATTATTCAACTTACCGCACACAATATAAGAATAAAAACAGAGAGAAGGGAAGATGGAAACCCAACAAATGTTGGGAAGATAAGTCACAAATATCTAATACTGATGTGTTTTAGAAGCTGTTTTTATTTTGTTCCTTTGTCTTGTGTAATTATATTAGCAAAGCAAGGGTCTTCCTGTGCTTCTAATTTTAATTTAACATCAATGGCCAAATTATCAAGTGTACAGAAAATATAAGTGGGTATTGGGAAGCTAGAGATCCAGTTGTGACTTGAACTTTTCATGGCATGAAATTATCTACTCTAAGGATAGTTTGAGCATTAGACGTTTCTTCAGCTATAATAATAGTTCCTTTCTGTGGCTCGAAGACGGAACTGTGCTTTGTTCACCTCTTAAGTAAATGAATCAAGTAAGATTTTTAGTCAAGCATGATAAAAGCGCTATAATATAGGTCGGTTGAAGATGAATGTATTTTCTATTCCAAGACGTACATGAAAGACTAGGTTAGCATCAATTAGATATTTTGTAAAATCCTTTATGTTGGCCAACCGCTGTATGTTTAAGCCTTCACGTGTACAAAAAAAACACCTCTTCTTAAATTGGTTGTTCACTGTACCTTCTTTATTGTTTGATTGGATTAACTGATTGCCCCTTACTCCCTCAATGCAATCAAATTATAGCATCCTCTCTTAGTTTTCAGACTCTCAGAGGAAGATGGAACCTGTTTGTTTGGCTTGGAATTTTAATTCCAAGCCAAACATGATCTTTGACTGATCTGCTTGATCTTCCATGATCTTTGACTGATCTGCTTGAATGGAAGAATTTTTTAAAAATTATAAGAGAGGCAGAAGTATATTGTGGATGAGAATCAGAAGATTTGGGTTTAAATCTTTATTTTGGCTAGTTGCTAGTTTTCAGCTGTGAGACCTTGACAAAATTACTGCACCTCTCTGATCCTCTGATTTTTTAATCCATAAGATGGGAGATAATAGTAATTATCCACGGTGACGCTCTGCTTTGAAAGTGTAAAGCACAGCATGCAGCACCAAAAATTATGGGTATTTTCCTTATCATTGTAGTCATTCTATCACATGGATATTGCTTAACATATAATTTTATTCAAGTGTTTTGAAGCAACTGATATGTCAGTTAATAACGGTTTAGTCAATACTCTGTGTGCTGCCCTTAGGGAGACTTCAATCCTGCTATGTACAGTTTTTAGTAGAACCCATTAAAACTGTTTAATATCACCTAACAGAACACATATAAATATGTTTGACGTAAATTTAGCCACAATTTAAAATAGTTCAATATGTTGTAAAAGATTTATTTTAAAAAGCGTTATATAATTTTCAGTAACTGAAAAAACCTTTGATTTTTGGACATGATTCAAGAAGATTTTAAGTATAAAGTGAGAAACCAGATAATAAGTTCTATCTTAGTGAGTGGTAGAGGAATTCAGCAATCTAGGCCAGATGCTAAAACTGGTAACACTTTGAAGACTTCTACATCTCTGTGATTCATATAGTTCCAGATACCTATCAGTCTCAAGTTGATCCACAGGCACTCTAAAATTATATGAAAATGGCTATACAAAGAGCAGTTATAAAAAGAAACAAAGCTTGATTCTTTTGATTTTTAGATTACACATATAAGTGAAAGCACAAAGTATTTGTCTTTCTCTGTGTGACTTATTTCACCAAGCACAATACCTTCCATGTTGTTGCAAATGGCAAGGTTTCATTCTTTCTTATGGCTGAGTAATATCCCAATTATACATATATATATGTACATATATGCTCCATTTTCTTTATCCATTTACCTATCAATGACACTTAAGTTGCTTCTACAACTTGGAGGGGAGGTAGGTAGGGGAATGGGCAAATAAACATAGGAGATTAAGAGGTACAAACTACTAGTTATAAAATAAATAAGTCACAGGAATGTAATGTACAGTACAGGGAATATCATCAATACTATTATACAATAATAACTTTATATGGTGCATAATCTATAAAAATATTAAATCACTATGTTGTATACCTGAAACTGATATAATATTGTAGGTCAACTATACTTCAGTAAAAAAAAAAAGAAAGAAACAAAGCTGTGGCTCTGTGGTCATATTAGCAATAGCATAAGTCTGATTATGTTGGGTTGGCATGTACTACTAATTACATAATTAAAGCTAGATGTACTGTGTTTAAAAAATTAACTCTAGAATATAAATTCCTATTTAATTTTTTCCCTCTCTTCTCACTTTGATGTTATACATTTAAAAAAAGAGAAAACTTAAACTCTGAATACTGGTGATCAAAACCACTCTAATAATCAAATACGCATTGAAAAAAATTTCTCTCTCTGACACTAACATTTACAGTAATAATAAAAATGTTAAGTGCTTAAAAGAGAAAAAAATCTATGTAGTTTGTCAGTCTTTACGCAAAAGATTGTGAGGGGGAAAATTTTTGTTAACAACACTAGAATATACTAAAGTTTCTTTAATTTTAGAAACTCAGACTTACAATGAATATGGCATTCAGAGATCCATCCATCTAGAGCCCCAACTAGTGCTTCTCCTATTACTTCATAAGGTGCCCTAAGCCTTTAATGAATAAAGATGTGACTTTCTAAAATAACTAATACCTTTAATTTTAAAATAAAAATGAAAACAACTAGCTGGCATTGCCCCACGAAGAGTACCATGTTCCAAAATTATAGAAAGAAAGAGAAGCTAAAATTAAGTTATTAGTTCCTGGTGAAAATTTAATGAACTCAACATAGGTAACACTTATTTTAGAAGCATAATTTTTGACTTAATAATTTGTTATTCCTAAGACCTATAATTATTTGAACAGTTTTTGTAAAAGAGGCACTTGCATGGGGATATGCTAAGACTTAGACAAAGAGATTAATTTTTTCAACAGCAGGAGTGAGAGAGATTTATGTTATCTAAAAGAGAAGGTAAACAGGCAAGCAAAATCATCCATCTTCCACAATAATGCCCTTCTGTTTATTAACAGCTATGGGGAAGTTTAGACCATCAGTCTATAGTTGAGTTTTGTCTACTTCGTGGCATAAGGGAGGGTGAATCAGGAAACTTGTTTGGTTAATTTTAGCCTAGTAAGTTTTTAAAAACAACTCAGAAGAAGTAAGGCAACACAGTTAGGTATTGATTTTCCTGTCTCAAACCGAGAGGCATAAATTATATGCCATGCACAAGTTCTTCCCGAAGATATCAATACTCTTCCCATAAGGCCATCTGTGGTTAAATATTTTGATCACTGAGGTGGAAAAATAGACACCATAGCCAACGGAGATGGGGAAGAGGGGGTGTACCTTTTCTGATGACATACTGGACCACTCAAATAGATTTCTGTTAAACCATTTGGGTCACAAAATACATCTTGGGCCACATTCATTATGGCAACCAAAACACAGCGGCTATCCTGACTACAGATAAGTACAAACACTGAGGGTAGGAAATGGATATCCCAATATAAGAATACAAATTTAAATAAATATAAACCACATTTGTGAGTGCTTTGAAAATACACTGTCGCATTTGGATACATTTTTATTGTTTGCACCAACTATTTTTCTGTATTTTTGGTTTAATCATTTTATTTTTCATTCAATCATACACCAGTATTTTTCACTACTTACCTTGGATCAAGTATGATTCTACAAGCTGAACAGACAGGAGTGAACAAGACAGATGAGGTTCTTGCCCCTTAGAGAAAAATATATAAACAAATTAATGAGCAGGTTGTCAGGAAATAGTGCTTAGATAGAGAGTAGTTGGGAGACTCCCTTCAAAGGGGTGTTCAAGAAAGTTCTCCAAGGTTATGCCAGCATCTGAACAAGGACTTGAATGAGGGTGGGTTTAAGTGAAGAACTGGTGAACCAGTTTTCCTAGATAAGGGATGAATAATGTCCTGAGATGGAAAGCATCTTGGCAAGTATGAAGAATTGAAAAGATGTGAGTGTATCTGGAAAGTTGTGAGGGAAAGGGCAGTAAGTACTAGAGTCACTAGGCAGTCAGAATTCTAAATACTAGGTAGTCAGAATTAAAAAATGCAAACCCGAAGGGCCTGCTAGGCCAAGTTAAGGAGTCTGGATTTTATTACAATAGCATTTATTATGGAGTTATTATGAGGTATTTTATGACAATATTCTGCTTAGAGTAAGCCAAAAGTTCAATTAAATTTTTTTTAAAAACTTGATTGTTCCTTAAGTAACTGCAAAATTCAGTTTCTCCATCTAAATTTGTTTTATTTTTAATAACTTTCAAAAGAACACTACTGTGTAAACCTCAGAAATAGTATGTTTAAGGAAATTTCAAAAGAACTTTGGAATTCCTGGGGAATGTGTTCTGGTGGTTCTTCCAGAAGGAGAGACGGGTTGGTAGAGAAGGAGGGCTGGGGAGGAATCCTGGTAAGTGATTCTGACAAATAATGGAGCGCGAGCTTTCACATCAGCCTCGACTCCTTGTTTTTCCCCCTCTATATCCTTTCACACATTTCACCATCGAGTTCACAGACAGAGAGATTGGCTTAGCTTGATGTAGAGCTTTCAGAGCAATGGGTATTTGGTTTCAACAGATCCTCACAATTAACTCTCAGGGATATTTGTAATGAACAGGAACTTGTTAGCTACTCAGAAGATTCAGACAGTAGATTCTCTAACACCCGCTACGGCACATGTGCACAAACACGCAGTCTTACACTTTCTCCATCAGAGCATAGTGGAGTCAGGACGTTCTTAGTAACTTGCTGACGTATACCGACCAACTAACACATCACTCACTGCAAGCAGTCATGCCTCCGTGACAGGAAGGAACATATGCTGATCACTGGGCTGAGGGTGTGGAGGGGGCTTAGTGAGTGAACTGACCCAGCAAAATTTCAACACAGCGAATGAAGAGTTAATGGATATAGGGGCTTATTTTTTCCTATAGATACGAAATAAACGGAGTAGGGGATATGATTTCAATGTGCTTATTGAAATTTGAATATGGTTTTAAGAATTTTAATGTATTGTAATGCCTTATCAGATGGTGATATCAAAGTAGTTTCACACAAGCTTTCACATTGGCTGGGACATTTTATTTAAACTAAGGAAGAACTAGAGAACGAGAGGTTGTCTTGTATTTGAGGTACAAGTCAGTTTCTGTTTCAGTCTACTAGGAAATTATTCAATATTGTTTTTCCTAGAAAAGCATCTCGTTTTCTCCTGTATTTGATTTCTTGAAGCAAGGTGAATACACTTACTTGGTCTAAGAGAAATTTTTCTACTTTCGCAATTGCATTAAAAGATAATATTTGAAAATAAATTGAATATTTGAAGTAAAGTACACAGTCTTTTCTAATAATAGGCTTCTGAAACAGACAATGTCCATTTGGCTTCAAGACTGAAAATAATGTTACATCAGCAGCATATCTTCCAGTGTGATTTAGTAGAATGTTTGGTTAGCAGGAAGTATCAGTTTACTAGATTTGTATTTATGGAATGGAATGTTAGTATTTACATTAAAAATAAATGATACCAATCATTTCTGTTACTCATGTGTTACTTTTCCACAGTTTTTCTACCACTTTATGACAAAATTTCTTCCCCTTCTGGAATAATCTACCTAAATTTGATCTGCCTGAGAACACTCCTGAAGTAAGAGGGTTATCCTTTTCCCTTTTTCCTTTCATAATTGTCCTTCTCCCACTGAATTGCCCTTCTTATAATTGCCCATCTCATCCATCTTGAATCTTACTAGGGTGCATTGTCCCAAGGAAGAAAAATCTCTGACACACAAAGGAATATTTTTAATATCTTGGTGTTGGTGTTGAGAAAGTGAATTACTCCAAAGACTCAGTTTAAAAATATCTTTTTGCAATGTAAGTTGTTATCAATGATTTTATTTCAACAAACACGAAGGAGGACCCAAATAAGTTGCCCACTGACAGATCATTAGAAGTATTTATGGCGAATCACTCTGATTTTGGCATATAATTCTGAAGGAGTTCAAAGAATTGAGAAACACTGCTTGAACAAAAATCTTTCTATTCCCATGTACTTAATTTCTATGAATAATTTTTTCAGCATTTGCCTTCTCCCTCAAAAAAAACTGAAAAGGAAAAATAGAAATAAAATTGATGCTGAACCTATTTCAACTTAAGAAGGAACTCGCATCTTAAAATTATTTGCAATAAAATTATACTTTATGTTAAATATTCCCATGTCAAAACTTATTTCCCATTTAAGTTGTTTTGATTAATTATATGTTTTTACTATTGTAAATGTAATTTTTTTTGTGTGTGTGTGGTACGCGGGCCTCTCACCGCTGTGGCCTCTCCCGTTGCGGAGCACAGGCTCCGGATGCGCAGGCCCAGCGGCCATGGCTCACGGGCTCAGCCGCTCCGCGGCATGTGGGATCCTCCCGGACCGGGGCACGAACCCGTGTCCCCTGCATCGGCAGGTGGACTCTCAACCACTGCGCCACCAGGGAAGCCCCTGTAAATGTAATTTAATACTGAAAATATATTTTAACATTTAAAGCATTATAGTCACAGGAAATACTAGTACTACTAAAAATAATAACAAAGACTTAAATGTCAATTTACATATATATTTTCAATGTAGCAAAATATGCTAAGATGATCAATAAAATACTTTAAAGCATAGGTTTATATTATATAAAGATAAAATTCTGCCAAGGATTTGGAATGAAATAAGAATTCAAGGAGATAAAGAAATATGTCAAGTTTTCAACAGTTAAAGAGCATGTTCACGTATCATTTAAAGGGATAGGGCTTCCCTGGTGGCGCAGTGGTTGGGAGTGCGCCTGCCGATGCAGGGGACACGGGTTCGTGCCCCGGTCCGGGAGGATCCCACGTGCCGAGGAGCGGCCGGGCCCGTGAGCCATGGCCGCTGAGCCTGCGCGTCCGGAGCCTGTGCTCCGCAACGGGAGAGGCCACAGCAGTGAGAGGCCCGCGTACCGCAAAAAAAAAAAAAAAAAAAAAAAAAAAAAAAAAAAAGGGATGATATTGTGACTACATCACAAATTTCTAAGAACTTAGGAGTCCATTACACTGGAAAGAGTAATATAACAGTAGATTTTAAAAATGTACAATATGCCAGAAGTCATATCCTTGGCAACCAATTAAAATAATTATGAAAAAATTTAGAAGTCAACCTAAAAACATTTATGATGACACAAAGCTTTTCAAAATTCTCATAGAAAGAATGTGAGCAAAATTTTTTGAAAAAAACAATGGACAAAGAATGAAACCTCCTCTAGAAGAATAGCAATCTTGCAGAAACAATTTTTACCGGAAGGCAGGTTTATGCAACCAGGAGCTGAAAGCCAAAATCCTCACAATGGCCTGCAAAGCCCTATACTATGTCCACCACCTTCTCTTTCCTACTCTTTTTTCCCTGATCACTTTAGTGAGACTGTGCTCCTTGTTATGCTTCAGACACTCTAGACAGGTCCAGCCTTCGACTCTTGCATTGCTTATTTCCCTCTGCCTGAAATGCTCTTTCCCCAGGTTTCCTCATGTCTTGTTCTGTGCCCTCCTTCAAGTCATTATCATCTACTCATTGAGGCCTCCTTCTACCACATCCTCCATAAAATTACCGTTACCTCAACCCCAACTCTCCCCTGCTTAATCTTTTCTTCCATAAAATAGTACTTTTTATACACATAATACTTTTAACACACAATGGAGTTGAATTATTTATTAAGTTTTTAGTCTCTACCCCTCTAGAACGCAAGCCCCATGGAAGTGGGGATTTTGTCTCTTGCTCACTGCCCTATCTCCAGCACCTAAAACAGCCCCTGGAACTTAGTAGGCATTAAATAAAAGATGTTGCATGGATGAATATGCAAGTTGTTTCTAAGATTCATGGCCTGCATGTCAAAGGCTTCTTTAGAAGGAAATGACAAAACCTCTTGTAAAATTTTCTTGTCACTGTCAGTAGAAATAATGGGAGTCTATCACAACTGATTAAGGAACCAAGGAAATAAGCCATCCTTATCCCTATTAGTCATTTATTATAGATGTAATTTATCCTCACGACTAACAAGATCACAGAGAAGCTTACATTCGCTCCTTTATTCATTCTGTCAGTTAGTTAATTGTACAGCAGCTGTTGGCTACTGTGCCATTGGGGCAAAGGTAAAGAGAAATCTGCCTCTGGCTCCCCAGGATCGCACAGATTAGTAAAATAGGGCACTTTTAATTTTACAAATGCATATTTCTTCAAAATGCTTTTCTTTAATTAAAAAAATATATATAGTTTTACCCACATTTATCTGTAAATTCAATGTACGCCCCAATAGGAAGTTCATGGAATTTGATGAGGTGATCAAATAGTGACATGAAAGAACCAAAGGCCAAGAATCACCAATATATTTTGGAAGAGAAGGAAGAATCTGTATCAATAAGCCCTATATCTAAGGTCAAGGCTTATTATAAAGCTATAGTAATTAAAAGTATTGTATTGACAGAGGGATAGACAAATACAATAGTGAAATATAATGGAGAACCCTGCCTATATAGAACCTTGCAATATGACAGAAATAGCATTACAGATTAGTCGAGAAAGGATGGATTCTTCAATAGACGACTGGATTGTTTAAAACGATGCTCTTATTACGAAAAAAATCTCCACTCTTACACCCAAAGAAATTTCAGATGGTCTAAAGGCCCAAATTTAAAAGAAAAATTTAATAATGTTTAGAAGAAAATTTAAAAGAATATACTTAAGATCTTATAGTATGAAAAACATTTCTTTTAAAAAGGACTAAAGAAGAACAACAGTAACATAAAAGAAAAGATAGATTTACTTTACCAAAGCTATCATAAGTAAATATAAAAGATAAGCACAGAAGGGAAGGATATACTTGCTTTTATGTAAGGAATCAAAGATTATTATACAGTATGTATTTATAATATATAAAGAGTTTGTATCAGTCAATTAGAAAAATACCCCAAATCAATAAATGGACAAAGCATAAATTGAGAGACTAAGTTATCCAAGTCACCAATAAACAAATGAAAAATGCTCATGCTCAGAAATGAACCAGAATGTTCAAATTAAACCAGTTAACAAAAAAACATTTCGTATTCATTAGACTGGCAAAAATGTAAGTCTAATAATGCCAAGTGTTGGAGTAATAAATCTCACATAACGTTGACCGGTGGTTAAGTTGGTCGAAAAACCAGGGAGAGCAATTTGGATATATGTAATTAGTTTATAATGTTCAAACACTTTGATTTAGCAACTTCTTAGTATTTACCTTACATAAACTCTTGCATAGGTGCACAAGGAACCATACGTAGGCATGCTCATTGTGGCATCCTAACACAAATATATATTAGAAATAACAAATCAACAAGAGACTGGATGAATGGTGTCTTATTTTCACGTGGAATATGAAAAAGAAGTTAAATAAAGTAGATCCGTATATGTCAAAATGATAAAATTAGTGAAAAAAGCAAGTCAGAGTAAAATGTCTACAATACACAATTCAATGCTGTGTTGCTTACAGTTACATATGTATGTAATAAAGTTGGGTAGATGGAAACTACCACCAATTCCTCCCAGTTCCAGAAGTCCATAACACCCCATACACAAAATACATCTTCTATATTTGTGTTTTCTGGGTAACTTTTATCAAGCTATTACAACAATTCAAAAGACAGAAAACAGTTACCTTCTTCCCCGGGAAATTCTTCCCATATCATAGTTTTAATTAACATCTGTAAATGTATCCCCTTTGCCCCAATCTGTCTCCCTGTCCCACATTGCTCCTTTGGATATCAGAGCTGCATATTGCTATAGTTCCCTAGATATTTCCACTTAGATGCCCACCAAACACCTAGAGCTTAACGAGTGAAAGACGGAACTCATCTTGCCTCGCCCCCCTTGCTCCTCGCCTGCCTCAGGTTCCTATTGCAGAGAATGGCTCAGCCATCTAACAGATTACTCGGTGGACAGGATGCCCACCTCCTCCCTCTTCCTCAGTCCCCACATCCAATTACAAAGTACTCTCAATCTCACTTGTCAAATATTTATTTCAGCCTTCCTTTTCTCACCATTCCAAATGTGGAACCATGCCCAAGCCCCCTTGTCTTCAGGCCAGATTATTACCACAGCCTCCTAACTACTCATCTCTTCCCCACAATGCAGCTAAAAAGCAAACCTAACTGTGCAAGTTCCAAGTGCAGTGCTTCTAGCATGCAAATCTGACCTTGGTATGTCCCCAGCTTAAAATCTTACAATGGTACCTACTTGTCCTTAGGATAAAGGTCAGACTTCTCAATACAGTTACAGGGTTCTTTCTAATGTGATGTTTGCCTCTTTCCCCTCCCCATTTTTTACTGTGCCTTCCTCAGCTACTCAGCACTCCAGCTAAAGTGAACTTCTTTTAATTCCCTCTTTAGATATGTTTTCTCAGGCCTCTAGGACTTTATTCATGTGATGCTATTATATTTACTCATTCTCCTTCACCTTTATCCAGTTAACTTCTGCCCACCGTATATATTGTTTCTTTTAATTCCCAAGTCTGAATTCTATCATACCCCTCTTTTGTGCTGTTCTTAGGCTGCCACATAATGGGTGCACAGGTTGTACACTGTTCAGCTGTAGGGGGCGCTCTTCACATTGGTCTATGTAAATGGTGCCCCTGAAGTTGTGCCATGTGGTAGTCATACCTATAATGTCTCTATCACAGCGCTAACTGCACTGTAATGTAATTGCCTGCTGACTTGTCTTTCTCACTGTTTCACTAAGTAGATAAGGGGCATCACACCTGAGACTAGAAGTCAATTAAAAAAAGCAAAAACCACTGACTCTTCACCTTTGTCATGAGGTCAGATAAGCACATATCCTCTACTTATACACCAGGATATCATCTCAGGGAAAGAAACAGAAAGGACAGGCCA
Organism: Physeter macrocephalus; assembly: GCF_002837175.3. NCBI lineage: Eukaryota > Metazoa > Chordata > Mammalia > Artiodactyla > Physeteridae > Physeter > Physeter macrocephalus. The sequence goes on from NC_041214.2 coordinate 16,171,917, forward strand.
ACTAAGAAACTGAACATTTTTATCCAAATAAAAGTAAGATGGAAAAGTAAGTATGCAATGAAATATAAGCTCCATGATAGCAGGGATTTTTGTTTGTTTGTTTCTGTTTGGTCCATTGCTGATTCCTCTGACTCTAGAAGAAAATCTTACTCCTAGTAGTCCTGAAGAAAGGTTTGCTGAATGAATGGAATCTTTTTTTTTTTTTTTTTTTTTTTTGCGGTACGCGGACCTCTCACCGCTGTGGCCTCTCCCGTCGCGGAGCACAGGCTCCGGACGCGCAGGCTCAGCGGCCATGGCTCACGGGCCCAGCCGCTCCGCGGCACGTGGGATCCTCCCGGACCGGGGCACGAATCCGTGTCCCCTGCATTGGCAGGCGGACTCTCAACCACTGCGCCACCAGGGAAGCCCGAATGGAGTCATTTGTTTCATGATTATTATCGTAGACTGTACTTCACCTGGATTGAGGGCCCATAAAGAATACTAGAATGGAGCTAGACAAGCATCCATGTTGCTGTTTTGCGTTAAATGAATGGCTCTCCTACATGTATCAGGTTAAGAAATTGCAATTCCTTAGCATCAGTCAGCTTTGCACGGTTCTTTAACTCATCTGGGGACAAGGCAGAAGAAATAAGAAAAAAACTCATGGGGAGTAGAATCACAGAAAGGTAAATACACCCTTTGGATTGCCTGGCTTTTTTAACAAGTAACATTTATATAGCATCTTACAGACCCACAGCACTTCCACACACGTGATCTCCTCTGCTCTTCACCAGGGAAGGCAGAGACCGAGCAGCCATTTCCTTCCTGTCAGGATAAGACAGAATCTCTCCACCCTAAATAGAGTTCCTTTTAAAAGGAACTTTTACATCTTAGAGGTCATAAATGAAAACCTAATCATCAGGAGCTGTTTGCTATCTCTCAATTGTGTTTATTTTAAAGGAAGTTTTTTATCTGTTAGAGAAGAAACAGAAAAAAAAGAAAAACTTTTATGGAACTGGGTTGCTAGGTTAAGGTTTCATAAATTCTTTTCCACATAATCCTAGGATTCCATGAAAATGCGCTGAGATTCATGGATGTATTAACCAAGAAGGTCTGTCTCTAAAGAGTTTAGTGATGATTATGATTTCTTTTGTATTTCCTACTGAAAAATACCACTGAATCTAGTCTTTCCTCCTTTCCCACTCCCAACTACATATTTAAATTCACTCTGTGGTGATGTATTTGTTCCCAAGTTCAACTGAAATCTAAATTAAAAAATAACAGAATAACGGAACTGCTTGGTCAAGTTTCTAGTTTTAAATATTTTTCAACGATATGACTTTAAACATTGGAAAACTCCTGGGTTAGTTTTTTCCTTTATTGTCACTCACATTAGTATGTGTCAGTTACTGTTATATAGAGTCCTTTTTAACATAGATTTTGAAGAACGGATTTCTTTTAAAAGGAGTACACTGTATCTAACAACTCAGCAATGGATTACGTGTCTGGAGAAATATGATCTTACTTGTTATACCATAATTTAGTTCATGTTCAATAATATTTCACTCAGTTTATTTGATCTTGGCATAATTTGAAGTGATAACTGATATAAACATGTTTCAGTGCCAGCTTAAACAAATTCTATTGATATTTATCTCTGGAAAAATGTGACTTGAGGCTGGATGATAGAGTGTCACAGTGTCAGACTAGTTTTTATTAGCTTTTAAATTATGCTACCCCAGACCAGCTGGTGCCTTACGCAAAGCGTTATTCCTCAGAGCACCCACTGTTGCACATCCATTCTTAATGAGATTGGGCAATGCAGCCATTTACTGATGATGCAAGTAGATTTAGTCTTCTCTATTGTCCATAACTGTGACAAGTGAAAATATATTTATTTTTCCTAGCCTTCTTTCCAAAATTGCATAATATCGAAGTACACACTTGTCTTCTTAATTCATTTACTTCTATGATGCATCGTAATGAAGTCGTTTTTAAAGCTTTTGCCCAGCTATAACTCCAGCTGTTTTCACTGACAGAAATGTTTATGCCAAATCTAGTATCGACCTTCAATTTCAGTATTAGCACCTCGCCCTGAAAGGTTAATTTTGCCATCAGTATAACTAAAGCTCAAATTAACTACCTCCCAGCTGAATGTTGCTTCAGTTATTGAAAGCAGGGTACAACTGCTTACGGTAAGTTGCCATCCCATAGCAGCTTTTCTTGATGACATTCAGAAGGGTAACTAGTTTGCTTCCAACTCAAAAGATGCCCTGGCAGCAAAAGACCCTCATTCTAGCCTTCAACAGAACGCTGCTCGCCGTTCTCCTCCTGGAAACAAATATCTTCAGAAAAGAAGGGCAGCCCAGGATCCAGCCCCTAGTACTGAGGATGAGAAGCTGCAGGGGCCATGGAGATTTCCTGTGCCTCCAGCACTGCTGAGCAACCAGGGGAAAGTAAAGGGAAGGATGGAAGAGAAGGCCTTAGGACTTTCCACATTTCAACTGCTTTATATTCCCCAAAGTTATTACCCACATGGGAGGCACATTTCTGTTGTTATTGATTGTTGCCTGTTTTACCCAAAGCTCCCCCTTTTTCTTAGTGAAGAGAGAAGAAAAAAAGAGAGCTTACCAGATAAGCAATAATGAAACTAGATTTCTTCATTTACCTTCCATTTCAGAATCAGTTGCATGAAAAGGCAGTATTTATTTAAGTAATTTCACAATCTAAAGAGTCAAAAGTGTGTGGATGGTCAGTGAGTTGGTACCTAATGGGGAAAAGCCCAGATATTTTTTAGAAATTAAAACAAAATCTCATTGTGAAGTTGCTGCTCAAAAACACAATATTCATGAAAGTTTTCCAATATAGATAATTTGTGCTTTGATGTTTAAGCTCCACTAAAAGCTCCATGACTTTATGGAACATCTTCTAGAAACTGAACTCTGAAACAAAACCTTCTGGTGTTGCTTTTGTGAGTGAAGTTGTAATAAAATCAAAGATATGCATAAAGGGCTAAACATTAATGTTTTAAAGAGGTCCAAATGCATAAATAACTGCAGTCTAAAAACTCCAATAACTCCAATAATTCCAAAGCTCCAACACTAGAGGAAATATTAGAATATCTAGAGGTTTCTGCAGAATTTCTTGCAATATTTTGGCTCCCCATGATTCAGAGACATGAAAAGAAAGTCCTCCAATGTGAGAGTCATCTTGAAATGAATGGTCTCCAGCCCATACATACTCTTTAAACATCTTCTTCTTTCTTAGGTTATCTTCTGAGAATAAGCACTCAGAATATGAATTATCTTTTCTACAAATCACCACAGTTGTTGATTATGTTTTGATGTAATCTGTAGCTTTAGAGTTGATTCAAGTTGATCACTGCAACATCATTCATTCATTCATTCATTCAATAAACATATTTTGAATTACCTGATGTTTCATTTGTTCCACGAACTATGAAAACGATGGACATAAAATGTCAAACAAAAACGTTCCTGTTCTTTTGGTTGACAGATAAATCAGGAAGGCTAATATATAAGCCAAAATTATTTTGCCAGATTGACAAAGGGGTGAACAAAACTACTGGACAAAGGAATGCATAAGCAAGTGAAGTTATGAGTGAGCATACAAATTTTGACAATTATAAGTCTTACTTTACGGTTTAAAAAAAGGTTTTGAGGAGAACTGCTTTTATATGAGTCAAGGAGCAAAGAATAGCCGGGACCAGATAATATTTGGCCTTTAATACAATACTAAGTACTTAAAGCTTTATCCTATAAGCTGACGCTTCTCAAAGTGGTTTCCACAGACCACCAGTGGTCTCCACTGGGCAACCAAGTTGTCCGGAGATGGTCAGGTAACTGTAGAAGTTTAGGTAATAAGCAATTTCATTCATGTACATTTCAGAGATTTGGCATATAAAAGTAATTATGCCTTTTATCGAAAATATGTCATCATTATGATCATTACATTCTTTAAAATTATGCATGTGTTACAGGGAATTAAAATAAAAGTTACAACAAGGACCAGGCAGGTTATGTGTATAAATGAAGCAGGTTGTGTGTAACTTGCTTTTTAGTGTCCAAAGCAAAAATGGAACATAAATCTGTGTGTGCTGGGAAAAGCAAGGCGTCCAAACTTATAACCAGAAAAGGTCAATGGTGTTTCTCCTATATGACTTTTTAAATGTACATTATTATCATTAACCATTATTTTCATATCTTAAAAGTGCTTGACGGGCTTCCCTGGTGGCGCAGTGGTTGCGCGTCCGCCTGCCGATGCAGGGGAACCGGGTTCGCGCCCCGGTCTGGGAGGATCCCACGTGCCGCGGAGCGGCTGGGCCCGTGAGCCATGGCCGCTGAGCCTGCGCGTCCGGAGCCTGTGCTCCGCAACGGGAGAGGCCACAACAGAGGGAGGCCCGCATACCACAAAAAAAAAAAAAAAAAGAAAAAAAAAAGTGCTTGACACTATGCTAATAATTAGATTATATTGAAGATCAAGCAGAAAAGATCCTTTCTACTATCAAAATTAGTGTATTGACTTCTCATTAACATAATTTTGGAAAAAATCCATGTTTATCATGCAACTGATAATCTCCATTAAGGAACATGTGCATCTGAGAAGGGAAATTGGAGAAATTAACAGGAAGGTAAATATTCAAAAATATGCCCATCCAGCTACAAGGATACCTTATACAACACATATCTAATATTTTATAATAACTATAAATGGAATATAACTTTTAAAAATTGTGAATCACTGTTTTGTACACCTGAAACATATAATTTTGTACATTAGCTATACCTCAACAAAAAAAACCTATCCATTGGTTTTTAATGATAATGACAATACCTATTTGTTGAACACCAAGTATTCTGTTATTACCTTTCAAATGTATTTATTATCTCCCATTTGTAAAATAACTCTTTAAGGAAATTATTATTACTCCCATTTTATACAGATGAGGAGAACAAATTCAGATTCTATTATCTGAAAGTTCTTTTAATTACATAGCATTACTCATGGTGCTGTGCAAAGAGGCAAAGCCAGAGTTTAACCAAGTTTTGTTGAATTCTAAACCCATGAGCCTTCCCTTTTACTCTGCTACCCTTCCGCTTTAATCCATATAAAACTGTGGCAACAGCATACTGAATAACATGTTGAGTTAGTATAATTGTTTTTAAATTGATTTTTAAAACTAATCCATTTTTAGCAATACTTTTATTTCATACTTTAACCTTTCTTTTCTCCTCTCACTACTTTTTTACCCAAAACATACTTAATAAAGAAGTTCACCAATCTTGAAATAACCATAAACTCTATAAATATAGGAGACAATATTTTCAAAATGTCAGGCTTCATATTGATTATGTATGTCTCTAGTGATAAATTTCATAAATCATTTTCTCCCTATTATTTCTCCTGGAAGTAACCACTGTATTCAAATTCACTGTGTATGAATGTCAAGTTCTATGAGCATAAGGACATTTCCTTAAAAATAGAACTTTTCCTGTAATGTTTGACTCTTGAAATTCTTTCCAGCAATTTCAGAAAGTACTCATGGAACCTAATTAAGTTGTTCTTCAGATATTATACTAATAAATTAGATCTTAGATGAATTACTTATTGTGACATGAGAAAGTCAAGCAAGATAACCTGGACAAATACATTCAGCCTCAAATAAGTAAATGGTCACTGAAGATGATGAACTGAGAAAGGGAAGAGATAATGATAGAAAATAAAGTATAGCAAAAATAAATGTACATATTCAGCATTTTCATCAAAAGGCAAAAGAAAACATAGCTAACGGTTTACTCAATCATTCTGTCGTTTCATTGTCATTACAAAAGGAAAAAAATCAATAGTAATTTCCCTCACTATGAGATACAGATTGATAATTCCTGTCATTCCATAGTACTCTTTCTAAACGAAACTCTTTCTATAGCCATGTCAAGTAAGTAAATTGTACATAATTTCTAAACATGATCTACAAATAATTAACAATCATATTCCTTATTAAAATATAAAGCACTCAATTTGTCTAATTATAAAACTCATCATCTTTCCTCCCCCAGAAGAAAACTAAACTCTTTCTTAAATTCCCATATTAAGTAATGACACTGTTGTTGGTTTAAACTTTCTCATATCAGTAATAATTTTCATGCCTCTTTCTAGTGTGAAAAATACATTCCCAACTAAACTTTAAGTTAATTTAATTATTACAATAAACTAGCAGTGATAACTAAATTTAATTAGCAAGAAGATTAGAAAATAGAGAATATTTTTTTACAGAAAAACTAACATTTTCTTCTTTTTTTTTTTCGCGGTACATGGGGCTCTCACTGTTGTGGCCTCTCCCATTGCAGAGCACAGGCTCCGGACGCACAGGCTCAGCGGCCATGGGTTGCGGAGCACAGGCTCCGGACGCGCAGGCTCAGCGGCCATGGCTCACGGGCCCAGCCGCTCCGCGGCATGTGGGATCTTCCCAGACCGGGGCGCGAACCCCTGTCCCCTGCATCGGCAGGTGGACTCTCAACCACTGCGCCACCAGGGAAGCCCTAACATTTTACTCTTATTACTATTTAAAAATATCAAAGGAGGCAACTAATAAGCACTCAAACGTTTCTGAAAGTCCACAGAACCATTTACATGTAATACAGCGAAGGAAACCATAAACAAAGCAAAAAGACAACCCTCAAAATGGGAGAAAATATTTGCAAATGAAGCGAACAACAAGGGATTAATCTCCAAAATATACAAACAGCTCATGCAACTCAATATCAAAAAAACAAACAACCCACTGAAAAAATAGAAGTTCTAAATAGACATTTCTCCAAAGAAGACATACAGATGGCCAAGAGGCACATGAAAATATGCTCAACATCACTAATTATTAGAGAAATGCAAATCAAAACTACAATGAGGTATCACCTCGTACCTGTCAGAATGGCCATCATCAAAAAAAATCTACAAACAATGAATGCTGGAAAGGGTGTGGAGAAAAAGGAACCCTCCTACACTGTTGGTGGGAATGTAAATTGGTACAGCCACTACATAAAACAGTATGGAGGTTCCTTAAAAAACTAAAAATAGAGCCACCATATAATACAGCAATCCCACTCCTGGGCATATATCAGGAGAAAATCATAATTTGAAAAGATACATGTACCCCAATGTTCATTGCAGCACTATTTACATAGCTAGGACATGGAAGCAACATAAATGCCCATAGAGGAATGGATAAAGAAGATGTGGTACATATATACAGTAGAATATTACTCAGCCATACAAAAGAATGAAATAATGCTATTTGCAGCAACATGGATGGATCTAGAGATTGCCATACTGAGTGAAGTAAGTCAGACAGAGAAAGACAAATATGATATGATATCACTTATATGTGGAATCTAAAAAAAAAATGGTACAAATGAACCTATTTACAAAACAGAGATAGAGTCACCGATGTAGAAAACAAACTTTTGATTACCAAGGGGGAAAGGGGGGAGAGGGATAAATTGGGAGATTTGGATTGACATATACACACTACTATATATATAAAATAGATAACTAATAAGAACCTACTGTATAACACAGGGAACTCTATACAATACTCTGTAATGACCTATATGGGAATATAATCTAAAAAAGAGTGGGTATATGTATATGTATAACTGATTAACTTTGCTATACACCAGAAACTAACACAACATTGTAAATCAACTCTACTCCATTAAAAATTAATTAGAAAAAAATAAATGTTGTAATGCACATGGATAAACATATATAAGTATCAATCATACCTCTTGCCTACAAATTCTTAATAAAATGATTATAAGACATTATTGTTTCAGTGCTAAAGATTGGTGAAAAATTAACAACACAGGGCAAATATTTTGTTCAAGTTCCAAAAGTACATAAAAGTTTGCCATAAGAAGTTAACAGTAAAATTTGGAACTTCTCACTCTACCTCAATGTCCATACCATTAGACCATCTAAAAGGTGTTTTTAAAAAGCATATCATTGCTCCTGCATAGAATTCTGCTGAGTTTGGAGTCTTTTATTATTTCTTCAGCATGAAAAATTATGGCAGAAAAGCCAAATTAAGTGTGACAGAACAGAGGGCAGACAGCAGAAGCAAGAAGAACTACAATCCTGCAGCCTGTGGAAAAAAAACCACATTCACAGAAAGATAGACAAGACAAAAAGGCAGAGGGCTATATACCAGATGAAGTAACAAGAAAAAAAACCCAGAAAAACAGGTAAATGATGTGGAGATAAGCAACCTTCCAGAAAAAGAATTCAGAATAATGATAGTGAAGATGATTCAGGACCTTGGAAAAACAATGGAGGAAAAGATTGAGAAGATGCAAGAAATGTTTAATGCAGAACAGAATAAAGAAAAAAAAATGAAAAGAAATGAAGACAGCCTAAGACACCTCTGTTAGAAGCCCAGTTAGAATGGGCTTCATCAGAAAATCTACAAACAATAAATGCTGGAGAGGGTGTGGAGAAAAATGAACCCTCCTACACTGTTGGTGGGAATGTAAATTGGTACAGCCACTATGGAGAACAGTATGGAGGTTCCTTAAAAAACTAAAAATAGAACTACCATCTGACCCAGCAATCCCACTACTGGGCATATACCCAGAGAAAACCACAATTCAAAAAGACACATGGACCCCAATGTTCATTCATTAACAAGAGATAAATAAACATAGAATCTGGGACATGAGCATGCTAAAACAACACTACTATGTAAACACTACTATTCAACCAGTTTTCAAGATCCTGGTCAGAACACTTTCAAATACTTTGGTGTTACTCCCAAGTTAGAAATACATGGTGTTATTTTAAATAGGGAATATTTCTAAATACATTTTATGATTATCTAAATAACAAAAATAAACAAACAAACAAAAACTCTGGCTAGATCTAGAATCATTTCTTCTAAACTCATAGTCTAAGAATAGTCACTGGACTTTATCTTCATGCAGTTCACAAATGGCAGTTGGATAAAAGAGGTAGCAAGGAACACTTGGAAATGTCTTTCTCCCCAAAAGATATTCTAATAAATCCTTTCAGGGGAATCAAAATTTATCAAGAGGAAAGCGATTCTTAAAGAAATGTGTCTGTTTGAAGGATTCACTAATTTAACATTTATATATTGATTGCCATATAAATGCCAGGATCATGCTGGGAAAAAGATGCACAAGACATTATTCCTATTCCCCAGATGGCTTACAATTCATTGGGAAGCTATGATATGAACACAAACAAGTGAGATACCAGGCAATAGAAACTGTAATAAAGACAGTTCTGAAGAAAAGCATCCCAGGAACTCACTGAAGAAGTTCACTGGCAGCTGGGGCAGTTAGAAGAGCTCCCTGTGGGTATGAAATCCAAAGAGCAATGTGGCATTTGTGTTAGTAGACCTATGGGAGCAGAACTGCTGGCTGAGGAGATTGTGTAAAGCAAAACAGTAGATGTGCATGAGATGGAAATATGTAAAACAAGGTCACCACCAAGTGGGGTTTCAGGACAAAAAACCGGGAAGTGATGGGTTGGATCAATTAGTGGAAAGAGAATCTGAAATTGAGGTTAAGATTTAATAAGGTACCAAATGGAGCATACCTAGCAGAACATCAGGAATAATGGTTATATTCTAAATGGGAAGCGAGGGTGTATTCCATTTTTGCTAGTCTGAAAATATCACTTGCCCTGTTGAAGTGGCCCCCATCTGAACATGTATGAGAATCACCGTCACAGAAAATAATTCAGAATCATTTATAAATATGATTTGTTGGACCAAATCAGTAAAACGTAAAATGCATAAATCAGGCTGGTTTTGCTCTCGCCGTTAACAGTAGTGTGTGACCATCATGTTTCTTATCAGCATCTATTTCGGGGAATATGCACAGACATGAGTAGCCTTTTGCTAAGATGTAAAAAACAAAATGCTCCATCCAATCAGTGGATTTGCTTGGACATGTTATAATATCATAAGTGCAATTCAAAGAGGACTCCCCAAAACCACACCGGGTTTTCAGGGAGCAGCATGGGTGGTGGTGCACATTTCCTCCCTGGGATCGAGCTTCAGACACTTACCAGGCCAACGCCGAGCACCACGAGCCGTGACCCTCGCATTTGAAGCACGTGCCCCGATGCCAACACAAAGAAAGACGTGGCGTGGGATTCTTCACTTTTGTCGTATCCACTTGTTTTTGTAGATATATTAATAAATATATGAGAAACATTCTGGGAAAAATCAATAAGCTAAACTATCTCTTTACCACTTGCAGAAACATTTTCAACACTGACTTATTCCATTTTAATTAGGTTTTTACATTTTTACTTCATTATTAAGGATGAACAGTAGAAAAAATATGCTAAAGGGCTACACTAACATTTAAAATACTTTAAAATGTAACTGTAAATTTAGAATGTAAAAGTCTAAACACACTTTTTATAATTGCATGCTTTCATTTTCATGAATTTACATATATACATGTATAATATCATGTTGGCGCCAAGTGCATTTATTGAATACTGAACCAGTGCTTTATATGTACTGTTACCAGGCTTGAAACAATACTGCATGCTAGATATTTTTAATTCATTCTGCAGATGAGGAAACTAAATCCAGAGGGGTAATTTGCCCAAGGTTATAATGCTTGTACAAGGAGAAGCTAAAATTTTTAAGGTCTCTAGCTATAAAATGTGGGGGGTTTTTGTTATTTTAAAGACACTCAATTGAATTCTTAGTATGTTTAGCTTGTAAGACTTTCCGTGTTGATTTCATCTAATCCTCCTAAAAATTCTATATAGTACATCACACTGTGGAACCTGTTGTACAAAGTGAAAACCAAGGCAGTGAAAGGTTAAATAAGTTATCCACATTCATTTGTTGGTGAGCAGTGGTGTCTAGTTATGTAATTCAACAGAGCAAAGATATAAATTAATTTTTCTATATGAAACATAGAACAGCATTTGTTTCCTAAACTAATTTACCTCAACATTACTATTGTTATTATGATGTGATCTTTTAATGCTTTGGGATCTAAGTATTGTGTGGCTCCCAGTAGGTCCTAAGCCTTCGGTGGATATTTTTCTTTGCATTTTAATGCTGTATCTATTTTGAAAAATCCTTCTGAAGTCTATGGTTCACTGGAATAGACGCTACTGGGAAAAATAAAAGCCTAGGAGAGGTCAATTATTAAACTAGGACAGAATAAATATAGTATAAGATTGCCCACCATTTGCTAATCTGCATGTGGTTTATAATTTCACATACAACAAACATTGATTCTCTATCCATTTTAAAATATAAAATACCTAACATTCACTTGTTGTATTTGGAAGAAAATGAATAGATCTATCAATATAAAAATGCCTTATTTTGTTCAAAAACTATACAAGCTTAGCAATTACATAATTCTCCATTAGTCATTACTTATGTCTGACACATTGATTATCACCTCTCCCCGCTCCCACGCTGACTCATTGAAAAGGAAAGAAAAATATGCTTGAATGGGTTCTACTTTGTACTTTTCAAAAAAATGTTGAAACTAGATGTTTTAAGCTAGATACTGACTTCTTACCTGCATGCAAAGTATTTGCCTATTTTAAAAAATCTAAAATATAATAGTTGACTTTGTAGAGTCCAGTGGTTAGCCCACCGCCCAGCAAAGAAGACACACAGTGAAAATGCCTTCTCTCTGTGTGGCGTCCCCTCCACTACTAGCAGTTTACAGAGAGAGAGAGCAGTCTTTGCCCATGTCGGAGTGTGGTCTGGGCATTGTCTGAGCTGGGCCTTCTCAGGAACAGTTGTCTTACTAGTGGTACCATACAACTCTATATCTTATCTGCAGGGTGACCCTTATTGTTTTTTTAAAGGTTATATTCCATGTATAGTAATTATAAAGTAGTGGTTATATTTGCTATTGTACAACAATATATCCTTATAGCTTATTTTATACCTAACAGTTTGTACCTCTTAATCCACTACCCCTATCTTGCCCCTCTCCTTTTCCCTCTCCCCTCTGGTAACCATTAGCTTGTTCTCTTTATCTGTGAGTCTGTTTCCTTTTTGGTATATTCCACTGGTTGGTTGTGTTTTTTAGATTCCACATAAAAGTGATATCATACAGTATTTGTATTAGTCTGGCTTATTTCACTTAACATAATACCCTCCTAGTCCATCCATGTTGTTGCTGATGGCAAAATTTCATTCTTTTTTATGGCTGAGTAGTATTCCATTGTATATATGTACCACATCTTCTTTATCCATTCATCTGTTGATGGACACAGGTTGCTTCTATCTCTTGGCAATTGTAAATAATGCTGCTATGAACATTGGGGTGCATGTATCTTTTCAAATTAGTGTTTTGTTTTTTTTTCAGATATACCCAGGAGTAACCTATGGTTTTGGCAGTCCAAAAACAATTTCTAGTCTCCAAGCTTTTTCCTAATCCTCTCCCCTTACATGCATTATATAGAGAGAGGATAGATGTTCCTTCAGACCAATTGATGTTGCACTACATCTTCAACTTATACAACCAGCCTGAGAGAGAACCAGCTAAGCCGATGCTGCCATGTAGAAATCCCAGCCTTGTGTGATTTTTCACGCTATCTTAAGTCTAGCCAGAGGGCTCAAGAAATGATATTTTCTTATATTGGAGATCAGAGAAGCTCAGATATTTAGAGCCATGAGACATCTTTTAGCTTATGTAGACCAGCTCCTTTATTTCTCAGGGAAAGAAACTCAATCCCAGAGAAGCAGAGTGGCCTTTCTTACCCCACGCAGTGAGTGAGAAGCAGACTCATGGCTAGAGTTCATGTTTTCTGACTGAGTGTCCTTTCCTGTCAGTTCCAGCTCCCTTCCACCTTCTGCATGACGTCAGCAGGGAAGAATGTTTAGAGGCAGTTGCTGCTTTCTCCTCCTCCCAATGCATTGTGACAGTTTTGGGAAAAGTGGGGACCCCTGAGGGAGCGGACGAGGATGCATTCTGACTCCCTGTTTGACTCATGTCAGCATAGCCCTTTCCCATTTGGGGGGCGCCCCTTCCCCTCCCTGTTTAAGTCTTCCAGTTTATACTGGAAGTTGGCATTGCTTTTCTCAGGTCAAGAATTGACTAAACAGGAGCACGGGGGAGGGTTGGTATTTTTGTCTGTTTGCTCTTGCTGTAAAGTTCAGGCCACGTAGGGGTCATTCTGAATCTGAGCGGATATTAGAGTGAAATGTGAGAGCGGGAGACCACTTTTCCAGATGAATCTGTATTTAATTAGGCAGTCAAGCCAATCTAACTCTGACACTTGACAGCTTAACTTTCTGATATTGAAAAGCAATGTGTGAGGTACAGCATTTATGAAAAATAAACATAAAGGCCAAACTAAGATGTTAACATTTAAGGTGATGGACAGTAATATTGTTATATCTAATCCCAATGGCATTATAATTATCTTACTAATTATACCAACCTTATCACCTTAACTTTTCTCAGCACTTAGAAAGGATGTTATAATAGAAAATTCTATGGATGAATTTTAAGTAAAAGGTAATTATACCCTAAAATATCATCTTTTTAAGTTTAAGTAGAAAATTACATACAAAAAATGTAAAATATAAGGATGAGTTCAAAAGCAAAAAAATAAATCACTTATATAATTTTATAACAATTATTTACTATATGGTTGTTTCAGTATTCACTTAATTCTGTTTACTATTTCACCTTTTTATGTCAGAATGTTTATACTGACATCTATGCTTAGTATAACAAGAAGCCAGTATCAATTTACATAGTAGGAAATACTGTTAGTTTCTTTTTGTGGATAGTTATCAAATAAATGGAAATTATAACAATGAAACATCATTTTATATCTATGAAATTCATACAAGATATCTGCTTAGGGCTTCCCTGGTGGCGCAGTGGTTGCGCGTCCGCCTGCCGATGCAGGGGAACCGGGTTCGCGCCCCGGTCCGGGAGGATCCC
>NC_041214.2:16186000-16194532 GCF_002837175.3 Physeter macrocephalus
AAAAAAAAAAAAAAAAAAAAAAAAAAAAAGATATCTGCTTAGTATGTTGAAATTGTTAGACTTCAAAATATGTGGTTAATTGTAAAGTCATTAAGCCCTAAAAAACTAGCTCTCTGTAACCCAGTAATATCATCCTATTCAGTTTGGGCTAAAATATATATATAAGTTTCTTATTACAAAGTTTTTTTCTAATATCAAAAATCTGGATATTGTAACTGTTTAGAAATTTTGGAGCTAAAGTATAAAGCAACTGTCGGCATGTTCTATAGCCATTAAAAAATATAATTTAAAGACCAGGTGTTAATATGAAAAAGGATTTATGTTTTAACAAAATGTGAAAAAATAGAATACATGTGGTTGTTGACAGCATGTCTTTTTCAGCGTGTGAGGAACATGGAAGGGAAAGCCAGAAAATGAAAACTACTGATTTATGCTACGTGGTGTTTTGTTTCTCTCATTGTGTCAGCTAGTTCAGTTAAAAACATGATGTCTCTGGTATCACAAACAAGATGTAAGATATGAAATAAAAGTTAATGTTTAAAAAACATCAGGAATTTCTCTAAGAAATGAAACAGATGAAAGAAATCGCTTCCAAAATCACGGAAAGCAGAATGAATCCCTATAAAAAGACAAATAACATAAGCAAAGCCATAAATTTAAAAAGTAAAACTTAAGCCATGGAAAAAAGATGCAATATTTTGGTTTTTTTCTGAATCACTGACATTTTTATAGATGAACAATGATATTATATAAATGGTTTCTAAACTGACGCTTGCGTATTCACTTTGTGTGTGAAATTCATTTCTCATCTTTCTATCCTGAAGCCATTGTAGAAAAATACTTTGAGCTAAACCAACTGGTTAATCCTTAGATTTCTATCCCCCCAGCATATAACTGTTTGCTACCTTTGAACTATGATGAAATCCCTGAAGTATCTAGAGTGAAGCTTTAAAAAAATCTATTTAACAAATTAGTAATTCATGTTCACATGGCAACAAATAGTTATCTTTTTCAAAAAAGAAGTTTTTGAAAAGTATGTGTTGCAATTAAGATTGAGGTAGAAAAAAAGTATATACCGATGCCCACCACATATTACAAATAAAGGTGAGCGTAACACATTGCATTTTACGTCAGCTAGGTAGCTTTTGAAACTGATGTTAAATGCAAAACAACATTCTAAGATAGCTCTTTAGTAAAAATCCCAGATGATTTTGTGGAATTCGAGGATAAAAGGGGTCTGTGCATTACCTCTGAGGTAGACATCCACGAAAAGGGAGCAAGACTCCCAAAAGGAAATGACTGTAGATTATGTAGGTATCTAGTCATGTGGACCTCAGACAAGTTCTCAGAGATTTCCTGGGCCCCAGAAGCTTGAGTTGCTGGTGCTCCCAGGAGTAGCAGAGGAGAAGGAAGGAAAGCAGCAGTCAGCTTTTGGGGGAGCCCAAAAGATGTGATTGGTAACATGTGAGGACCAGTGGCTGAGCTCCCAATAAGCCAGTGGATGCCTCCAAAGATGCTAGTTTGAATAGATGTCTTTTGGAGACAGATAGACATCTGTTCTGTAGTTCCTGCGAGACTCAAAACTGAATGAGAACATAGAAAACATAGATGGGACCCTCAAATCGACTAAGTTGTTGTCACCTTGACTGTGCAGAGTAAATGTTTGCCGAGTGATTAAAGCCTACAAATGCCCCGTCTTGGTTTGAGAAGTTAATTCAACCTTATTGTTAATTAGGGGGAAATTTCTGCCAAAAGTCTGCAGAAAATCTGTAACATGGTACTTAAAAGAAAGATAGTAGCATCCTTTTTAGAGATTTATAAGGATACATAATCAGATTTTAAAAGCACAGGTGCAAGAGAAAAACTAACAGCAAGAAAAAAGAAAAAAACATTAAAGCAACGCACAATAAAAAAAAAAATGAAAAATAAGGCACGTGAAGTTCAGATAAAAATCTAACTTCTAATTATTCAGTATTATAAAATTATTTTAATATTTCGTAGAAAATGCCAAATTCAACATCATTTTTTAAACTATGATTTTATTTTATTTATTTATTTTTTAACATCTTTATTGGAGTATAATCGCTTTACAATGGTGGGTTAGTTTCTGCTTTATAACAAAGTGAATCAGCTATACGTATACATATGTTCCCATATCTCTTCCCTCTTGCATCTCCCTCCCTCCCACCCTCCCTATCCCACCCCTCTGTGTGGTCACAAAGCACCGGGCTGATCTCCCTGTGCCGTGCGGCTGCTTCCCACTAGCTGTCTATTTTACATTCGGTAGTGTATATATGTCAACGCCACTCTCTCGCTTTGTCCCAGCTTACCCTTCCCCCTCCCCATGTCCTCAAGTCCAACATCATTTTTCTATAAAAGGAATAATTTTTTCTTCTTCCCACCATCTCCACTCCAGGCTCCATAGCTTCAGTTAAAATATTTTATTATCCAAGAAATATGAAGGAAATCACGGAACTTCTGAATTAGAACGGCTGTTGGAGTTGTTCTTTGTTTCTCATCTTTCCAAGGATAAGGATCACCTGGAGGTTCTGTCCAATGCATGGCTCCCCAGCCTTCCCCTGAGAATTCGGATTCAGTGGGCTTGGAGTGAATTGGGGAATTTGTATTTTGAGTAAGTACAAGTACCTCAGATGATCCTTATTATGACAAAATTTTGGAAACTAAGGAAACTTTTAGCCCAGCTCCATTTCTTCAGAAAGGAAGAGGATGAATCCAAAGGTCACATGGACAGTTAGTCAGCCCGGATGTGCAGCTCCTGTGATTTCTCTCTTTTTCCTAACTTCGTGGGAGATTTCAACTATGATCTCAGTAAGAGTTCCAGATGGTTTCAACAAAAAGACCAGACAAATTTGGTAAAAATACATGGAACAAATAATAAGAAAGCACATGGATTTTTTCATTTACCAAAATCTGTATTAAAACATATGCTTTACAACACATTCACTGTTTACATGCCTATATCGCAATATCGTATAATAACAGTTTGAAAAGTATGTAAATATATATTTATATAATATTAGGACAGTTAATTCAAAGTCAGACATCTGAGCCCCTCAGCTCTTCGATCCCCTTGAGCTTCATGGGAGAGGAAATGGGGTTATGGAAAAGGACAGGTTGAGAAGTTGCAGAATAGAGATCCTTTGATGTCCTAGTTTGCCACAAAAATGTCCACTTTTATATGTTTTATGTATCAGTCTTTAGCATAAAATTGCATGTAAATAAACAATTTTGCTTGGCTAAAACCCATCTGGAGCAACTGCATTGCAGCTAGGTTAATCACACAAAGATAGATATTTCAATCAGCAACAGTTAAATCCAAAATAATTTACCTTCCTCATAAATACAGGTAAACAGTAGACAGGAGGGATATAATCACATTCTCCCCCAAATTAGAATACTTTAACATAGGATGTCAATCTAAGGAGAATCAATACCAAAAGAAATGACGAAAGCCAATCTAATAATCTAGGTTGCATACTCATCAATTTTTCCTACCCTATGCGTGTCTAATACCCATCTCTTACTGCCTGGAATTAAGTTTTGTGATTTGTTGGCTAGAGAAGAATGATGAATCAGGGCTATTAGAGTAAAGCTATTTTCTTTACTCTGTGAAGCTAATAACTATGCTAATAGGAACTATATGATAATGAGTTTTCTAAAGAGAGTCCCCAACACTGCTTTACATCAGTACAGTACAACTTAATGACCACATCTGGGTGGGAATTAGTAGTTGCCACAATGAACTTATACTCAACACAGAGCCAAAACTTGGCTCTTTAACCAAATAGTTTTTATAACCGAAAATTAACTTTCTAAGAGATTATACATTTCACGTCTTAGACATACCAAAGATTCTAAAATGATAGGCTGATACACCTATTTGGATCACACTTCTTTTTTCTTGTTCTAGTATTATTTTTTTTATCTCTTCCTCCCCCTAAGGTCGTCAAGGCTTGCTGTCATTTAGCTCCGAGAATCATAACAAAAGTTCTGTAAGAGAAGATTGACAATACTAATTATTGGAAACAGTTTCTGGATTTCTAGTTGCCTTGTCAGATCTCTCAGTGCCATCCTAAATGACTAAATTTCTTTCAGGCATAGGTGGTGGTTTTAAAAGTCAAACTGATTAGTGTAGATTTGATTTTTCTCTATGTAATACAGAAGTAGGTGGTTTTTTGAGTAGAACCCAGTGCAGAAACCCAGCTTAGGGTTTCTGGTTGCAAACAACAGAAAATGACTCTGGTTAATTGAAGTCACAAAAGAATTTATTGAAACTATATGACAGGTGTTCATAGAATAGACTGACATTTCTTGTTAGACTTCTTTTCTGAACATGAATGATCAGACCTCAGGTCAACAGAAAACTAAAAAATACACCAAGCGCTTGTGGACTGTTAATTGAATTTATTTCAGATAATCTGAAAAGAAAAAAAAAAAGTCTCATCTCTTTGCTGCTTTGTTCAACAAACCTCAGATGCTTAATGAGTGCTCACTATGAGTTACTTCTTACTTTATAAAATTAAAATTTGATACATTAAACATTATTACTTCACAAAGAATTCTTATGTTATCTCTAGAGAAACATGGAGCAATATTGATTGGATGAGTGCATACAGTTTTTACATAACTTTTGAATTGCTCTACCCTAAATAAAGTGAAACATTACTCTGGAAGAAAGATGAACTATAGAGTCCAGAGCAAGTGCAATGGAAGGTCACTGGCATGGGTCCAAGGCAATGGCTCTCTTCCACTCTAGCATGCTGCCTTCTCATTAGTGAGGGAACGAGGAGTAATTCCAAATTGGAGAGGGTTGAGTTCACACAGGGACTTAAAGAATGGAAGAAATGTCAGGAGGTAGCTTGTGGTAGAGGGAGAGAGAACAAGTCATTTGTCATAAGGATGTTTTGGGAGGATGACAAGCACTCTGTAGTATGGTTTTTGTTGAGGGGTATAGTTAGAAATAAGTCTAGAGAAATAGGTAAAGACGAAATTGTGATGGGTCGCATTTAAGTCAAAAAGGAAAAATGTCACAGATTCTCATGGAATGGGTATTAATGTTGTAAACAGTCTCAAAAAATGGTCTGTAACCAAGAAGGGCTGGGCAAAAGGAATCGCCAAGGAAATATCAAATACAAAACAAATAGTGTCATTAGGGAGCTGCTGGCACTCCAGAATTGTTCCTGCCAGTTACTTGATATTGCTCACTGAACTACAATGCCACGGTGTGTAATTTCTAAATGGCTTCTGTTTTTTTTTTATCACTCACTCAAGATTCAAAGTGATAAGTAGGAACATCCGGCTAGCAGAACATAGGTTACTCCCCTGTTCCAGAGCTGCTGGGGGTGGGTGGCAGTGAGGGGTGGAGATTACCTTTACATACATTCTCTAGAGGAGACCGCATCCAGCCTCCGGCTATAATTCATACATTGTGAGATTTCTTCCAAATACGATGGGCTCAACTGCTAGAAAGTCAAACTAAGTTATTATATCTGATACAGGGAGTGAAATCTGTTAACCAGAGTTAGCTCTATCTAAGGTGTATTAAAGAAAGGAGAAACTATGTAATGTAGCACAGAACCTGGCTAGGAAACCATTGGTGGGCTGGGTTAATGAGAGTGTGAAAAGGTGAGGGGTAATCTTAGCCTCACCTGGGCATGAAACTCCAGGGATAGCTCCACCTCCTTCTATATAAACTAAAGGACAAAGAGAATGAAAGCTGTGCTTCAGTAGGAACCCTGTTGTACTTTGTTAGTAGTATTCCTGGGAAATGACTACACCTGATCCTTTAGAACTCCAGATTTCCCAAATGGATATCAACAATATAGTCGATCTATGTTGAGGTAAAAGTCTAGAAGAAAGGCACGTGCTGATCTTTGTTTCTTTTGTCATCTATCAATGTGGTATTCAAGGTCAGCGTTTTCCCTGACATTAGTAAGGACGCATGGTTCTCACTGAAGATACCTCAAAGGTTCCAGCTCTCATTTTCAACGATGAAAAGAATACAGAATTCAAGAAAACAATCGTCAAACACAAACACACATACACACAAACTGGAGCCGAAGCATCAGTGACAAGGAAAGAAGATTTACAAAGATGTTGCCACTAGGTCCTCCATGCTGGCTAATTGAGCTGCTGCCACCAACTTTAAAATACTGCACAAAGCTGGCCCAATGCTCAGTATCCAAGAGATTGTTGAGGCATGTTGGTTGAATTGGATTGACTTGGACTTTCAAGGGGTTATCATCTGCATTTTCATAAATGCCACTCTTCAGTGATATTTTGGACTTTGAAGTTCATTATCCATTTGGATCAATACACTTTTCTATCACTCAAGAGTTGATAAAATATTTAAACGAGAAGAATGGGGCCCAGCATCTACATCCTGACCTTCGTTATTTCAGCTTCATTCTTTTTATTATGACATCGGTTTAGACAAAAACAAATAAATGAGGAGGTGAGGTGTCACAGCTGGTTCCAAAGCAGTTCCAATTTTGGCAATTCACATCAATTATTTTAAAATGTATTCACTGGAGGATCTTTCTTACACATGACCATGACACTGGCTGTAAACCATTTCAGTCACTGGTCAGTTTTAGAAGAGATTTAGGGGAAATATCACATCAGTTGCTAAGAAATTGTATTCATTATTCATTTAAACTAATATCTCCTGGTATAGGGTAAAAAACGTGTGTTCATATTGATGTTACCACATCTGAAAGTTTCTACATCCCTGATAATACACAATTAAGGCCAGATACTAAGTATAACATCATAATATGTAACTGGTTATGTTTACCATAAAATTAAACCCACATGCCTAATCCTCTACTTGATAAAACCTTTAATTGTAGTATTTCATTTAATAACCTTCACAACTACCATACGAAAAAGGTATTATTATTGTTTCTACTTCAAGGATAAGGAAATGCAAGCATGGAAGTTTAAGTAACTTACCGAAAATCTCACAGCCAATAAACCCTGGTTAGGCTGTGCTCCTAACAGCTACAGATACACATCCATATAGAAAGGAGACAGTCTTTGTCACTGTTATTTTAGACCCCAGACTACACTAATGGGGTATCGATTTATTTAGGATATGTCATTAATACTTTCATGGAAGTCTTCTTATACATTTCGTCACATCTTGACCTCTGCAATGGTAATGCCAAAGGAGTTTCTTCCACTAGCTTTGGTAAATGGCTGATTATTTATCCTATAATATAAATTGTTCTAACTAATTTTCAATAAATGAAGCCTGGTAGTTCAACACATGTTTCAAAATAATCGTATTAGCTCGGGTCGTGTGGCAAATCATAGAGTACAGTCTAATTAATCTACTTTTAGAACACGTCTTCGTTGTCATTGGAACTGCTAATTAGTGGTAAATCACTCTTTTACATAATGAAACCAGGGGTTTTGTGCAGGGCTGAAAGAATTTGAAAGGAGCTAATGGAAAACCCAGCCTGCTAAAGTGCTTTAATGGCTTTATTTCTAACAAAATCTACAATTACAATAGATTCATTCTAAGTTGAAGAAAAAAGGGTTTTTTTACTTTTTGTTTTTGTTTTTGTTTTTTTTTAAATCTGGGGCTTAACAAATGACCTGATTTCTAACAAAAAGAGCATTAGATGTTTAATAATCTTCCACTGGCTAACTATATTTTCCTGAGCTTATTCAAAACTTATTTCAAGCATCTGGAGAAACCTAAAAAAGAATAAGTGCTAAACAAGGCTTGAGTTCATCAGCTCAACTCTTAACAAATAAAAAGAGGAAACATACACAATATATCTGTTTCTTGCCTAAAATTACTGTCGACCAAGGAGTGTTTTCCAAACTTGTTAATTTCTCACCCCATCTCTAAACATATGTTTAGCATGTACATTTAATGTATGTAATTTTCAGATTTATTTATAAATTATAGACATGTCCAATTCTATGGAAAATTTCTATGTAGAAATATGGAATTTTATGTGGATGAGATAAACCTATATGAGTAAATATTTATTTTACTTTTTTTTTTTTTTTTTTTTTTTTTTTTGGTGCGGTACAAGGGCCTCTCACCGCTGTGGCCTCTCCCGTTGCGGAGCGCAGGCTCCGGACGCGCAGGCTCAGCGGCCATGGCTCACGGGCCCAGCCGCTCCGCGGCATGTGGGATCTTCCCGGACCGGGGCACGAACCCGCGTCCCCTGAATCGGCAGGCGGACTCTCAACCACTGCGCCACCAGGGAAGCCCTATTTTACTTTTTTAAAAAAAAATTTATGTATTTATTTTTGGCTGTGTTGGGTCTTCGTTTCTGTGCGAGGGCTTATCTCTAGTTGTGGCAAGCTGGGGCCACTCTTCATCGCGGTGCGCTGGCCTCTCACTATCGCGGCCTCTCTTGTTGCGGAGCACGGGCTCCAGACGCGCAGGCTCAGTAGTTGTGGTTCTATGTCTGAACCCGGAAATATGGGCCCAGCCGCTCCGCGGCATGTGGGATCTTCCCGGACCGGGGCACGAACCCGCGTCCCCTG
>NC_041214.2:16194608-16231427 GCF_002837175.3 Physeter macrocephalus
GGGCCCAGCCGCTCCGCGGCACGTGGGATCTTCCCGGACCGGGGCACGAACCCGCGTCCCCTGCATCGGCAGGCGGACTCTCAACCACTGTGCCACCAGGGAAGCCCTATTTTACTTTTAATTATACAAAAGCAAAATGCCTTTTGGTTGTCATTAAAAATAGCTTTGGATGCCCAGATTTAAAACGTTTGCCAATCAAGCTGTCTACTTAACATCATTAACTGATGTAAAAGACAAAGCGGATACTTAGAATAAGAGTTTTCATTAACAGTGGTGGTTAAAGTTTCTGTTTCAATGGTCTTCTTGATAATTTCAACTTTTTGGCTGACACCTTGACACTTATCACAAGGTCATCATTTCTACTTTATGATATGCCTGAGGAAGTTTCTACAAGGAGTAGAAATGTTTGCTCTGCCATTTTCTTGTCTTTTGCTTTTGTTTACATTATGGGAATTCTCTTCCACCTGCAGCTTCCCTGCAGGAAGCTTTTTAATTTACCAGTCCATTTGGTGAGAGTTAGTTTAGTTTAAACTAGGTAATACAACTTGCAAATCTGTTTACCAGGCACACAAACATGAATTCATTACTATAGGCAGAGAGAGAGATGGAACGCCACTTTCCAACCCTTGGCACCAAAATGAAGTCTATTTCAGTACTTTGGTGTGTGGTGTGCACATGTGTGTGAACATGTACGTGTACAAACTGACTACACATGCAAGGCGCCATTTCAAAGCAGAGGATTTCGTTACGCTATTGCAATTGTCCCATCCCATGTAATTCAATTAAATTCAGTAAGTGTATACTAACCTCAGCTCTACTTATAATTCCACTCACCTTCAGAATTTTTTTCCTTCATGAATTCTTTCCAAGACTTTTCTAAACCTCTAAGATATACCTCATAACCTTTGAGCTTTTGGAAATGCTCTATTCTTAACACCTAGAACAGTGGTTGGCAGAGATTAGAAACTCCAGAAACATTTATTGAATGAATGAATAAATGAATTAAAGAATAAAGCTTATCCTACTCTCTTTTTGCAATTAACAATGAATATTTTCATATGAAATCTCTGAGAGGTCCTGCAGTGAGCACAGTCATTTAACTTTTCCTTTCCCAAGGTTAGCCTTATCCTTTCCTCTCTTAACCTACTTATTTAAAACAATTTCTGGGAAGCATGTTTTGGGAAATGCAAAGGTGGGGAATGGGCTATACATGCACCAGAAATTTTAATATTTTAAAAGTATTGGCCACTTTGTAATTTTAAAGTTCAATCAAAGTAATGATGACCCAGGTCTTTTGTTATATTTTGTGTAACGTCATGAAAATATTTATAAACTCTGAACATCTATGCCTCCTTCTTTATGCATATGATGCATTAGTGGTGTAAGATAAGAAGAAAATATGCATTTCTCTCTACTGCATTAGGAGTAAATTCCCAGTGTGTTGAATGATCAGTCATTAGAAGTGATTAAAGGAAGCCAGATAAGAATTGATTTGGAGTTATATAACCAAAGCAAGACAATCACTACAAACTCTCATTCAATTATATCTATAGTTTTAGAGGCAGCAGAAATTGAAGATGTTTTAAGATGACCATGATTCATTACCTTCAGCTTTTAAAATAAGATTTCCTGGCTAAATATTCAAACTAAAAGTCTGAATTGCTCTGTCCTACAATTAAAGAAAAAAAGTTTGAAAGAAAAAGAAAGGAGAAGAAATAAGGTAAAAAATTTGCCATACTTTTTCAATGTCACTATTCCTATAGAGCAGGGGTAAGCAAACTCTTTCTTAAAAAAGTCAGATAGTAAATATTTTAGACTTTGTGGACCATATGGTCTTCATCAACTCTGCCATTGTAGCATGAAAGCAGCCAACACACTAAAGAGTGGAATAACATGAAAGTGTTCCTATAAAACATTACCTACCAAAACAGGCAGTGGGCTGGATTTGGTCCCAGAGTCATAGTTTGCGGACCTCTGCTATATAGAACAAAACCTTCCCACTCCATAGTTCTAATCATGTGTGATAGAGTTTGTGACCTTTAGTATGTTGGGATTTAAGTGGTTCTTCAAAGTCAAATATTTTCTTACATTTTATCAACCTTAGTGCTCTAAGTTCTCATTGTGGTCTTCTTTTAGCCATTTCTTTGATTTAACACATCCCCATAAAGACTCTTCTTAAACACAGTGCTACTAGATTAATACTTAGTAACTCATTCAGTTATTCACTCATATCAGGGAGATCATTAGTGGATGAGCTAAAGGTAAGTTTTATCTGGGGACTTCTTGGAAGAGCAGGGCAGAGATAGGGCAGCTGAGGGGCATCCAGGCCCCTCTGAAAATTTCAGGCTACCTGGAAAAGAAGCGAGTAAGGTGAGGGGACACAGCCAAGGGGAGATAGGGCTTGCCAAAATCAAACCTCACTGGTTCATCTGCCCCAAGGCTGTCCCTGGTCTTCCAATAGAATGTGATTTGGGCTCAGTTCTATGTCTGAACCCAGAAATATGGAATGCCGTTTGTGAGGTATGTTTGGGGGATGGGAGAGGAGAGGGAAGAGAGTAGGAATTGATGCTCCACTTTGGCACATGGGGATTTTTTTCCTTACTGTCTTATGTATGGATGTCATTAAATAAATGCTGATGCTTTGAATTATTTCACCTCCACCTCCATAAAGAGCTGAAAATATCTCCAAGTTCTATCCTAACCTTTCCGAGATCTTGTGATTTACTCCTATCTTATCCCTTTCTTTTCGACTCTTGCTCCTTCCTTCTAATGACCAAAGTGACAGAGGATGGGAGAAAAAGAGGAAGAAAAAGGTGGTAGGACAATGGTTAGGTCTGAGGCAGTGAGAGGCAGGAACAAGAATAGGCAGTTTTGGTGATCTCAACCTCTCTCCTGACATGAAACATCATGAATTTCTACAGAAATAAGCAATGAGTCTACTTTAAAATGTCTTAGCAAGCGCTACCTTAACCATCAGAAAATAATATTATTTTTGGTTTATTTAATCTGAAGAAAGGAAAGGAGCACTCCAATAAAAAGTTAAAATAACTAATTTTAATGTAATTTTACTATGTATAAAAATATGTGAAATCCATCTAGTTCTACAACATTCACTGTAATACATCCATTAGTAATTTAAAATATTATGTATTTTTGTCTAAACTTGTCACCAGTATAAATCTTTTCTTTCCAACAAATGGAAATTGCAGATTTGATTCTCGGACGGTTTCCAACTTCTCAGCCATTACATTCCATTATTATGCATCTGAATTTGTAAGTTTTCTTTTTAAAGATAATGCCTTTCTGTGATCGAAGTAAACAAAATACAGACCCCCATGAACCATGTAAGTTAATAAGTAAGTTTCTGATATAAAATTTATATTACAGCAATTCAATTTCATCTTGCCTGACCAAGGAAAACATAAAGGAAGCTCAGTTAATAAAATATCCTGTTAGAAAATGTGTCATTTATTTTTAAAAATGATCTAACTTTATGGAATATAATCATGTATTTATAAATACTTGGAAAATGAAGTTGTTTGCTCAGCACTTCATGTAGAAAATGAATTACAGTGAATATGAGTATTATTTATAATATAAACAAAGCATGAAATGCTAATCTAAAATGCCAATGAAAATATGCTTCATAATTCTCCTATTTTTCTTATGTTCAGGTTCTTGAGTGGTCAGTCACAGCCTCCAACTTACAAATATCTAGAACTAGAAACAATACAATGTGTCTCTGAAAGTCCAGATTTTTATCAACGATAAATCCCTTCTCATTTGCCTGCATATGTTTCCGTTTTATTTTTAATATTTTTCTCCAGATTGAATTTTGGACTTTCCCCCCCTCCCCATTTTTACACAGTGTCACACTTAGTAGTAAGCCGAAAGAATCCGCGTATTAAATACAGTAACAGATCGGAGTTAATTACCCTGGAATGCTCTTGACTTGGCTGCCGTGATCTGAAGAAATGTTTTCACTTTTGCTCCAGTGGCTCAGACGGTGGGTAGCATCACTGAACTTGTAAGATGAGAGACTTTACCTTCTCTTCAAACGGCAAAGAACTCCTTAAGCGGATAGACAGGTCATCTCATCCTTCCTCTGTTATAATGACATATAAAGTTAAGCATCAGATGCATCCCCAAAGATGCTCTTCTCCAAGAAAACAATCCAAACAATGTTTATATGTGTATATTTAGAGCCAAAGAAAGAGAGAGGCGACAAATACTAAATGACCCTGTGAAGTCTATTGCATCTTTCAGTTTGGTCTCACTAACCAGACCCCAAGAGCCTCAGCAAACAGGCCGTGAACATGCTCCTCTAATGACCCAAGTCACCACTGTCCGCAAAGGTGACATTGAAATCCAGTCAGCACCCCTACATCCTAACATCAGCAGTAAAAAGACAAACAGAAAAAAAAGAATCCCCTTCTCTTCTGCAGTGATCTGTTTGAATCTGTAATACGGCTTCATTAGTAGCAGGCTGTAAACCTCTTCACTCTCCTAACATGTATACTGCTCATGGAGCTCATCTAGTTTCTCTCACCTCTCTGAGTACTCAATCCTCGTAATATGCTAAAGCCTCAAAAACCCAACGTTATTCATGTGATCGCCCTACTCTGAAGTAGCTTTCCATTTCTCAGTCTTCTAGAACATTTGCTGTAACACACACATTAGTACTTAAAATTAGTATGTATTTTACTCTCAACATTTCACCAGTGTAAATCTTCACTTTCCAAGAAATGAAATTACATTTGATTCAAGTTTGTATCTTGAAACATATATGTGTTTTGAAGTAGATTATTTTCAGTGGTTAAAGCAGAATGTTGTAAACAGGCAATTTAAAGGCAAAAAAGGAGAAGGAAATTTTTGTAGCAATGGCTTCTTGTTTTCATTCCTTTATGAGCATTTGATATCAGATAAGATTCAGACTGACTGATGGAATGGAATATCAATATATTTAGAGGAAGTTGTACAAAGAAGAAAATGCTGAAAAATTCTCCGAACTACTTCCTGTTTCGCAGTTGTTATGTCTCTGCAAATGTTTAGGGTTTTGTTTGCCTTCCTTGCTCTTGGTGTTTGATTTGTATTAAGTTTCAAACTTTGTTGTTTAACATTTAGACGTTTTGAGCATTATTCTATTGATAATTTTCCAAAGACAGTTATATTTCACTTTAACTTAAGCCAAAATTCTAATGATTATTTTCCAGTTTTCACTCCAAAATCCCATTGACTAAAGTGATCTATCATAAACCTTTTAGTGGTGCATCCATCTCTATTCTGGAGAGAAATATTTGGAAGGGCAATATTTTTACAGATCCTTCCATCAAAATGCAATCAATGGCTTGACCTCTCAGGTTTCCAATTTGTAGATTCTGGGAACAAAGTTGTCCTAAAACTGCTTAACTTTAATAAGTGTGCTCTTAAGGTTGCTAAAAGTTAAGCCCTGAATTTACAGATATCAATCTACTTTTCAAAGAGTTGACCTCACGAGGGTTGCCGCTCCTGTTATTCAGAAGCACGTTTTTTCCTGGAAATAGGTATGTGCTTTTCATCAGAGGAAAAAAAATAGTAAACTTGCTATGCCGGTCATCCATCTCTCCATCCATTCGTTCAGCATTTGTGGAGCACTCATGTCTTCCGAAGGCTGTAAGTGCATTTAGCTGGATTCTATAATCTATGTAAATGAATATATACCATATCTAACATTGAAGAGCTTCCCATTTAAAGTATAGAGTTCAGTTCATTCATTTTCAAATTTTTATTGTGAACCTACTCAACTCAAGGCTGTGTCAGATGTGTTGAGGATGCCATGCTGAACAAAAGGAACCCAATCTTGCTATCTTTGAACTTAAAGTTCGTTGTAGAGCTTGACACTAAAACCTGAAGGGCAAAAAGCAGCTAACCATGAAGAGATGTTCGGGCAGGACATTGCTGGCAAGGGAATAGTAAGGGTAGGAATTGTAGCTACCTTCTAGAGTAGGGCTAAGGTAGGAATGATTGCAGTATGTTTGAAGACAGAAGACCTGACCATAGATAACAATCAAAAAGGTATATTCTGCTCGGATCGTAGTGGGTAAAACAAAAGATGAGGGTGGTGGGTGGCAAGGATACTAGGGACAGGAAAGCTCTTATAAAAGAAATTTCATAAAGTGACATGTCATTAAATGAAAGGTGAGTAGAATTTCAGAGGATAATAGAAGGGGGAGGGCATTCAGACGGAAGGTGCTGCTGAACCCCGGCAGAAAAACAAGATACATCTTGGGAAATGCAAGTTGTTCTACATGGCTAAAGCGTAGAGTGATGACAAGTGTACCAGAGCAAGGTGGCAAAGAAGGAGAGGCAGGCGTAAATTAGGATTGCTAATGGCCGTGAATAACAAGAATGTAAATGACACTGGCTTAAGTAATTAGGAATTTTTTTTTCTATCAGGAAGCTTGGTGGTAAGCACTTACTAACCTTGATCCAGCAGCTTAATTATATCAGGGCTAAATGTCAGTCTCCAGGCCTTCGCCTCATAGGGTCAACATGGCTGCCACAGCTCCCATCATGTCATTCCCACCCCAAGTATCCTCCGTCCCCCAACGCAGGGAACAAGGTGTTGAATCACACAGAAAAGAACCTTTTCTTTTAGAGTATTTCTTTACTTTCAGGGAGCAAAATTCTTTCCCAGAAACTCTCCAGAAAACTTCCCCTTATACCTGGGTAACATGCCCACCTTAGATGAGGAATCAATTTTCCTAAGGTCTAATAAGTCAAGATTTTCTTGGCAAGGAAGAGGGAGGGGAAATACTATTGTGGTGGCAGACACTGTGTTTGCCAGAGCAGGAGTGGATGATGGGAAGCCGAAGCAATAGACTTCTCTCTGTGGACAATGGGCCTCTGGCTACAACCTCAGCTTATGATAGCTTAATGTTCATCAGATCTTTTGTTCCCTTAAACTTCCCATTTAAAACATTTTGCTGAACAAAGCTTCATTTTTTCCCTACTTTTTGCCCTCTTTCTGTCTGTGGGGTTTGTGGATGAAATAAGTACTGCTGAATTCTTTTATTGGTTTTCAAGGTAATACATTCAAATCCAAACAATAAAATCCACCAGAATAGAATTCTTTCTAAGCAGTTTTATAATACAGCTTTCTAAGAGACTTTTCTCTTGGGTCACAAAAGTAGACAAAAATATCACTTATACTACCTTATTAATTATTATGTTAAACAATGAGTCATATATACTTTAATTTTTCTTTCAGGAAAAGTGAAAATCACTCTCATAGGAGAATATAGAAAATATAAAGATTGATATCTTATTTTGCTTACATACGCAACATACCTAATGATCTACATTTCTTATTCAACCAAGAAAAAGATACAAAACTAACAAGTACACTGATGATGAAAATCATTTCCTGCATTTCATTAAATTAAATTAAAGCACATTTCATTGTGCTTTTATGCTACATTAAATGAGGAGTCTAAATAAATTCCTACCTGCTCAGAAAGATCCCTCAACTTATGCTATAGGCATTTTAGTTCAGTGTTTGCTTCTTCTGCCTTAAGGAAGAAAAAAAAGGTGATAAATTCTCATTACAAATATCCATCTGCAATTGAATGCACTGCCCATTTACTATTTGTAGCAGTTAGAATTGTACTTTTTTGAAGTATGACTATAGAAAGACACTATGCTTGGTAGTTCAGACCCATTATGAATATACAAGTGAAGGGCTGAATCATGTCCACTAAGAAGTTCTAGCTTGTGGTAGAATCTATAGAAAATGGCTTTGCAATGGAGGGAGTCTGTAATTGGCCACTTTAGTCCCTTTACCATCTAGATTCTGCCAAAGACTTCTGGATTCCCCTCTAGTGACCCTTCACCCAGAACATGCACATGACCAGGGATTTCCTAACTTTTTCAGCATGGTGACTTTTTCCTCAGATACCTATATGATGTTCTGTTTCCATCCATGTTCATTTAGTATATATGGTTAGGAAAACACAAAATAAGAAGTGAACATACATCTAGTAATATTTTAAAAGGTATCTGCTAACTTTGGGTTAAATGTGAAGACTTGACCACAGGTGATTATCTCCTCTTCCTCCCAAACACCACAAAAATGACTTTTAAAACTTAAAAAAATTAACAAATGAGGATGCAGAGAAAAATAGAAAATATAAGTTCAGAAAGACCATTAGAGCAATTTTTAGAGCCAAATAAGATGCAGGAGAGATTATTGACATAGCAGGGCAGAGAATGCCAAAAGCTAACTGACCACAAGAGGGTGTTCTGATGGGAAATGAGTTTGTTTACCTTACAAATCCTCCAAGAGTCTCTGTATGTGGGGAAGCAGGTGGAAAAGTGGAAGGCAGTCTAAAGACTGAACACTCAGAGATTGTTTAAAGTCTCTTAACTCTCCCACAAATGCACACTAAGAGAAAAAAATTTTAGTATCTGGAGAAGTTTACTCAGGAACCAGTGAATACCAAGTAACAGAGTTTTAGGAAGAAAACAGGGTGATAAAATTGGTCTACATGCATCCCCTATTCCACCCATAGCCCGTTTCCTCAGCCTTGCTTCCAGAATACTGGTTTCCATGTTTATCTTTCCTGGCAGAAAATTGGAGTCTGTGAAAAAAAACCTGAAAAGCTTCAGATAAAAGACCTCTAGATGTTTGGGAGTTTCCTAA
This sequence comes from Physeter macrocephalus, assembly GCF_002837175.3. NCBI lineage: Eukaryota > Metazoa > Chordata > Mammalia > Artiodactyla > Physeteridae > Physeter > Physeter macrocephalus. The sequence goes on from NC_041214.2 coordinate 16,203,289, forward strand.
AGACACGGAGGAGTTCACTCTAAGTGAAGTCAACTAGTTGAGTCCTGTTCCCCTGCCCCAGGCTTCTCCCCTACAACCCAGAGCTTTCTGAGCTTGGATCATATATATAAATATTTACTGAAGGAGTAACATACATGAGAAGAAATCCTTTCCCATGGAGAGACCAAAACAAACAAATATTTCTAAAAATGGGACCCAGTTAAAACAGGCAAATAGATCAAATAATATCACTTTCATAAAATAAGAACAGGAAACTATTTTTTAAAGCAATCAGAGAAAAAGAAATTAGGAACTAGAGTACAGTATGAAAAATTATTAGGAGTCTTTACAGAAAATCTATAAAGTAGTTCAAACAAAGAGATAGAAAATAATAATTAAAAAAATAGAAAATTAGAGGATTCATTTAGGTGGGTCAACATCCAACTAGGAGAAATTCTAGAGAAAGAAGAGAAAAAAAGAGGAGAGGAAATGGTCAAAGAAAAAAAAAAAATTACTCCCAAACTGAAGGGCTTCTATCTTTAAGTTGAAAGAGCCCACTGAATGCCCAGTAAAATTAATGACACAAAATAGTCACACAAAGTCTTATTATCATGAAATTTCAGTATGCCTGGGGTTAAGGGGAGGACTTTAAAACACTCACAAAGTAAATATTAATCTGACCAGTAACATTAGAATTCAAAGGACAGTAGAACAAAGGTATGAAAAATTCTGATGAAAATTATTTTCAACCTTTAATTTTATACCCGGCCAAGGTATCAAGTCAAATGTGAAGACTGAATAAAGGCATTTTCAGATATGCAATAATTTTTAAAACTTATCTCTCATATACCCTTTCTTAGGAAGTGACCAAATTTATAATTCATGAAAAATGACATACTAAAGCAGGAAAGAGAAAATGAGAGGATTCAGGGATGAGTGTCTTCATTATAGGAGAGAATAAAGGGAACTTCTGGCATGATTAATGTGCTTTAAGACTAAAAAACTATTAGTTTATATTGAAGCAAGAAATAGATATCTGTAGGAGGCAGATTGTCAGTTAAAACAAAACAAAAAACAAAAATTAAATGACAGGGGATTGTTAGCTGCTTTGAAGTATTTGTGCCTTTGGAAAAACATTGGCTAGTATTTAACAGCTATGTTAGAGCATTTGCAAAAAATAATCAGTGGTAACTGTATAAGAAGATAAGCAGGTTTAAATATAAGGAAGTAGTAATTGCCTTCAGTATCAAAAGTCATATAAGAATGAAACCTAATAAACATACACTATTGTTTCAGCAGCGAATAATATTTATTTAATGCTATGGTCTGAATGTTTTTATCCTCCAGAATTCGTGTGTTGAAATACTAATGTCCAATATTATGATATTAGGATGTAGAGCCATTGGAAGGTGATTAGATCACAAGCGTGGAACTTTCATGAATTCAATTAATGTCCTTATAGAAGATGTCAGAGAGAGATCCCTGGCCCCTTCCACCATGTGAGAACAAAGGGAAAAGTTGGAAGTCTGCAACCCAAAAGATAACCTTCCAGTAATCCAGCCATGCTGGCAGCTTGGACCTCCTGCCTCCAGATGTGTGAAGAGTAAATTCTGTCTTTTATAAGCTACCCAGTCTGTAGTATTTTGTTATAGCAGCCTGGAAAGACTAGGAAGTATAATAAAAATAATGTAAAGACTGGCTGCTGCTTTATCATAGATGGAAGAAATGAAGAGTGAGGTTGGTTAAGAGAATCAAATTCTCAATTACCCTCAGTACCCTCAAATACCTCTAATTCTCTTAATCCCCCTGTTTAATATATTACTTCAATCCCTAACTATGTTCAGAGACCCTCTACTAAATAAGTTTCCGGAATTCTGCTGGGACTTTTCCATACTACACAGAGGGAGTGAGGATTCTGGGAGTCTGTCAGTTTCTTAATCAGAACTTCCCACTATCGTACTGTTTTGAGAACTATGCCTTACTACTTTCAGAGGTATTTGGTATGATCAGTTGCTAATATTCTGGGGGGTATGGATCTGAAGCAAAAATTGGGTTGCTATTCTGTGAGCTTAGGCTTCAACTCTTCAACTAAGCCAGATAGTCTTCAGTTATCTCCTTTTCAAATTCTCAAAATTTTGTTGCTCTCATCTACAGTTTGTTCTTCTGTGTTCTTATATGTCAATGCCTTTCTTAAATTTTGAAATAATTGTAGATTAATGGGAGGTTGCAAAGAAGTGTACAGGGAAGTCCTGTGCACACTTCCCCCAGCATCCTCCAATGTTAACATCTTACAGATCTATAGTACAATATGAACACCAAGAAGTTGACATTGGCTTAAAACTTATTCAGAATCCATCAGTTATACATGCACTTATTGCTGTGTATGTGTGTATCTATGCAATTTATCAGATAAATAGGCTTGTGTAACTACTACCACAATCGAAATATGCAGCTATACCATCACAAGACTCTTGTTACCCCTTTATAGCCACACTCATCCCCTCTCCTCCCGCTCCTAAACCCTGACAACTAATATGCTATTCATCTCCATAATTATGTTATTTCATGAATATTATTTAAATGGAATCATGTAGTATGTATTCTGTTGAGATTGGCTTCTTTCTACTCAGCATAATTTCCTTGCAGTTCCTCCAAGGAAATAATCGCATGTATTAATAATTCCTTCCTTTTTACTGCTGAGTAGTAGTCCATGGTATGGACATACCACAGTTTAATCATCCATCTGCAGAACATTAGAGTAGGTTCCAGTTTTTGGCAATTAATAATAAAGCTACTATGAATATTTATGTACAGATTCCTGTGTGAAGATAAGTCTTCATTTCTCTGGAATAAATGCCCAAGAATGCAACTGCTGGATCATATGATAACTCCATTTTTAGGTTTGAAGGAAAGTATCAAACTCTTTTACAGAGTGGCTGTACTATTGTACATTCCTACCAGCAATATATGAGTAATTAAATTTCTCTGCATCCTCACCAGCATTTGGTATCGTCATTATTTCTTTTAAACTGTAGCCATGTGATGTATATTGGTATCTTATTATAGTTATAATTTACATTATCTAATTGCTAAATATTCCAAACATGTTTTTGTGTGTTTATCTGTCATATGTTTTTTCTCTTAGGTAAAATGTATGTGTTTATCTTTTTGCTCATTTTCTAATTGGATTGCTTTTTTTTTTTTTCTCATGCTGAATATTAAGAATTCTTTATATATTCTAGATACAAGGCCTGTGTTGAATAAGAGACTTGCAAGTATTTTCTTCAAGTGTGTAATTTGTATTTTCATCTTTACAGCAGAGTCTCTTGCAATGCAAAAGTTTCTAACTTTGAAGAGGTCCTATTTATCAATTTTTCCTTTTATGGATCATTCTTTTGGTGTCAAGTCTAAGAACTCTTCGCTAGTTCTAGATTTTGAGGATTTTTCTCCTATGTTCTTTCCTAGAAGTTTTATGGTTTTATGTTTTACATTAAAGTCTGTGATCGATTTTGAGTTAAAGTTTATATTAAGTGAGAAGTACAAGTCAGAGCTATTTTTTTTCCTAATGGATGTCCAATTGCTCCAAAACCGTTCACTGAAAAGGATATCCCTCTTCCACTGAGCAGCTTTTGCCTCTTTGTCAAAGATTCATTGGGAATATTTGTGTGGATCTCTTTCTGTGTTCTCTGTTCTCTTCTGTTGACCTATGTGTGTCTCTCTCTCCATTGGTATCACACTGTCTTGATTAGTGTGTCAATGTCTTTTTAACTTCTCTTTACTGTTTTTTTTTTTAAGTAGGAATTCAAAAGATATATTGGAAGTAAAAGTATATGTTTGATCTGTTATTTTTTACTAAAATCTACTTTTTAAATATCTTTTTCATTGTTTCACTAGCTGTGGCAAAAGTGTTAATTTTGCAGAGTTTAAAAAATGATTTATTAGTATTTTCATTACTATTTTGGTAGTGTATTTGAAAAATAATACCTAGGTCTGTGACAAATGCTGAAGAGAATACAAGCATAAAATAAACCAAATCAGAGAGGGAACAGTAAATTTTGCCAGAGATGAGGTGGAGGAGGAGGGTAAAAGAATGATTAGGGAAAGTTAACCAGAAGAGGTGAGTGACAAGGGAGCTGGATTTTCTTATATGTAGAGAGGGTGTGAATGAGGGAATTAGTAGTCGATTCATAGGATTAATTTCAAATACAGCCTCAGAGGACTTCCACTTCTAGTCAGGATAGAATAAGAGGAGTTGGATTTACTCTCCTGCCAAGAAAAAGGTAAGATTAAAAAAAAAAAAAATGAAACAAAGGCACACATGACATTGAACATCAGCAAACATAAGACAGCGATCCCTCAGAACTGGGAAACAAACATGGCGAGCTCTAAAATTGCCCCAGCTTCATGTCTGAAGATTAGGCATAAGGGAGATGAAACCCAGGCAGAGTCAGCATTCCCCCTAAATGTAGGAGACGGAATGGTGGATCTAGGGAAGCCAGGCAGCTGGCGTTTACAAAGGAGAGTACTGGACATTGGGGTAGTGAGAACTGCAGGGAGAGAAAATTCCAGAGGTCTGCAGAGGGTTCCCCTCAAGGGTTCAACAGATAGTGATCAGCACATAAATGAGAGTTCAGGGAAAGAAACACATGGAAGAATTAAAAGGCACAGTGCTCAGAGACCACACAGGACCAGAAATAGCACATTCACCCTACCCAACAGCCAAGGTAGAAAACTCATAACTTAGGGGGCATCGACTGGAATTCTAAAAAGGTCTTGTTTCATTGTTGGGCAAAGATTAACCTTATTTCTCATCCCGTCTAACAAAGCTTAAAAGCAAGGCCCTAAGGGATCAAACTGTTTCCAAAAACCACATGCAGAACAAAAGTCAAGAGTATTTATAGGACGACAAAAATATTCAGACACAGAAAGGTTAAATTCACGATGTCAGGCAGCCCCCCAAAATAGAAGGCACACAGAGAAGTGTGCAAATATAACTCATGAGGAGAGAAATCAATCACCTACCTAAAAATGAAATAAAGTGGTATAATATTACTGCCTTACCTCGGTAGTACCCTAAGGTATTAGGACTGGCGTTACATTTCAGTGGGGTGATTAAGCATAGAAAAGGTGACAAAATGTAAATGTATGGAATTCAGTGGAAGCAGAATGTTAGTGTCTTTAACTAGTCCCAGGTTTTGGTGAGGTGCTGGTTCTCCTACTTTACAATGAGAAGGGGTTGGGAGCAAATTTATTAAAATCTTGAAGCATATGGTAACCATGGGATGCTGGAAGATTTAAGTGTGCTGGCAGCTGACTCTGGGTTATACTAGCAAAATTAACTTAATTTTAGAATGAGAAATACTTAAGTGTGAATAGAGATATAGCACTCAGCTTTTGTACCAAGGGCCTTAGGGTGATTTAGGGTTATTTGAGGAGTGCTGAGACTTTATTTGGGCCCTAATCAATACAGGACACAATTACATTGTGCTGACAGGTGTCCAAGTAACCTCTTCCTTTTCCTCTCTTTTATCAATACGAAACAGACTCAGACTTAGAGAATGAATTTATGGTTACCAGGGTGGGGGCCGGAGAGATAGATTGGGAGTGTGGGATTGACATGCACACACTGCTATATTTAAATCAGATAACCAGCAAGGACCTACTGTAAAAATAAATAAATAAAAAGTAAAAAATAAAATAGGTATTATCTACATAAGCATAAGATCCTTTCTCTAGGAATTGTGCTGAATAAAATTATTTAAGCAAGTATGAGGAAAAAAAGGAAAAAGATAAAGATAGGCAATTTTATTGAACCTAGTTCCTGTTCGCTACAGAAAAGTCATAAATAGATGACAAACCTATCGTTCTGAAACTGAGACATAGCCCAACCTCCCCACTACCCAGCTCCACTAGTTGGAAATGGTGGTCATGAAACTGAAAACTGAACAAATGCAGCTGTGAAGCTTACTGAGCTTTTACATGGGCTTTGAACTTGGCTGTCTCACTGTCCTTGCCTGTTCTTGTGGTGTCTATCAAGGCACCAACACTCCAGCTGTCATTGCTGCCTTTGCCTTTGTGCTCCTATCGGCATTGACCTCTCTGCAGGATAGAGCCCCTCATAACCCCCTGGCATGGCCCACGAGACTGAATAAAGCTCCTCACCAGAGGCCATTTAGAAACTGCCCAGGACAGCAAATGAAATGCAAAACAAAACAAATGAAACAAACTACAAAAGCAGTTGATTGATTCACTTATTATCTAACTAATCCTGAGTTAAACAATTAAATGTTAATTTAGATTTGGGGAAAAAACACCGTTTCTATCTTTTCTTTTTTGAAGCTTGAGCTCTGTCCGTGATAATAATAAAATCGCTGTGATTTTGAAGGGCTACTTTAATTAGCAAAGTTGAAAGATTAGATTCAATTGTGAGCGGCTAAGAAATTTCATTTTAGGCAAGGACAACATTCTCTGGTTTCCTAAATAATAGCATGTAGAGCTGTAAGATCCTGGCAGGCTGCATTAAGGGGTCAGCCAGCTGGGCCCTGGCCCGGGGCACCAATCTATGAGGGCACAGAACAATCACTGTCTCTGCTGGAGAAGGTATATTTATAGAACGCCTCTCTGTGTGACTATAATATGAGGTTGAAAGGAATATTTTGTTGAGTTACTTGGGATAGGACAGGTGAAATCCCACAAGGTATTCCTAAGAAAGCTGGCAAAAAGGAAAAGCAAAGCTTTCAATTCGCCCAGCTGGTGTCCAAGTTTGGAAGCTGAATGGAATTGGAATTGCACATGACAATGGACTGGAGACAGCTCCTCTCAACAGCTGCCTTTTCTTAATTTTTTTTCCTCTCAGGAACCCAGCCTCAGCCATTAATTCTGCTGAACAAATATTGAAAGAAAGTCAGTGCAAGAAGGTACATAATTTTTATCTAGTGATGCACAATATTGTTAAGCCACCACATATCTTGGTCTTAACACTGGGCTTGAGGAACTCCAACTTTGTAGATCCAGACTTGTCTACCCAAAAGACAGAAGTACAGGTAAGGTCATAGTTAAGTGACTAGATTTCCAGATATGAAGCCTCATGAATAACACCAAGATCACACTTTAACATGAACAACACAGTACAGCTGTTCAATATTTACCTTTTCAAGAGGTTCATTCCACCTGTTCTAACATACTGTCTCAATCCAACTGATAAGACATTATCCCATGCATTTCAGCACATTGCCTAGCTGCTAGTCACGGTTTATTTGCCAACTGAGAAATATCCTTGAGGCAGGAAGTTACTGAAGAAGTTACGAAAACCAGAGGACTGTTTTCTGCAAAAATCAGAAGGAAAAGAAGTTGCAAAATTAATGGATTTCTGGAGTCCAAGAAGGAGTAGGCTGTGCTAAAACAAAAAGTAGGACCTATCTGTGTACTTATTCGTTCACTTACCACATGCAGTCAGCCCTCCCTGTCCACAGGTTCTGCGTCCTTAGATGCAACAACCAAAGATCAAAAATACTGGAAAAAAATTCCCCCAAATTTCCATAAAGCAAAACTTGAACTTGCCACACACAGAAAACAATTTACATAGCGTCTTACAATTATTTTCATAGTATTTACATTGTGTTAGGTATTATAAGAAATCTAGAGAGGATTTCAAGTCTATGGGAGGAAATTATAAGCAAATACTACGCCATTTTATACTTGAGACACTTGAGCATCCACGGATTTTTGTATCCATGGGAATCCTGGAATCAATCTCCTGAAGATACCAAGGGATGACTGTAGTATAGAGCACCATAAGTCTATGTTCCAGCCATTGTTCTTGGCACAGGGGAAAGAACACAGCAAAGAACAAAACAAAGCCCTGCACCATGGAGGTGTCCTTCTAGAGAGAGAGAAACAGTAATCTGATAACTCTCTGTAGTATGTCGAATAGTGATGAGAACTGTGGTGGAAGACGAAGCTGATAATGGGGAGGAAGCACGCTGGATGGGGGGATGGGTTGATTTGCTACTTTATTTTACTTAGAGTGATCTGGGAAGGCATCGCCGAAAAGGCAAAATTTAAGCAGCGATGTATAAGAAGTGAGAGAGTTTATGGTTACCCAGGGGAAGGATGGGAAGGAGGGATAGATTGGGAGTTTGGTACTGACACATATACACTTCTATATTTAAAATAGATACCCAACAAGGACCTACTGTATAGCCCAGGGAACTCTGCTCAATATTATGTAATGACCTAAATGGGAAAAGAATTTGAGAAAGAATAGATACATGTATATGTCTAACAGAATCACTTTGCTGTACACCTGAAACTAACACAACATTATCAATCAACTATACTCCAATATAAAATGAAAATTAAAAAAAAAAGAAGAAGAAGTGAGAGAGTGAGTGCCGAGTCTCTCCAGGGGAATGGTTTCAGAAAAAAGAAGCAGCCAGTGCAGTAACCGGAGTTGTTAGTGGGTTCAATTAACATGAAGGAGGCCAATGAGAGCCAGGGGGAGAGTGACAGGAGAAGGGGTTGGAAAGGTAGCAGAGAGCCCAAGTTACTTAAGTCTTATTGCTTATTGTGGGGACTTTGGATTTTACTTGGAGCAAGATGGGTTTGGGACCAGGACAGTGAGAAGCCTCCATGACCTGAATATGTGGTGAAGGAAGAGACCACATAATTTGTCGATATTTTAGATACGGGGCTGAAGAGGAAGTAAGGAGAGAGGAAGTAAGACTTCCAGCAGCAGAGGAAGATGGCTTATCCTCATTTAAGATGCTTCAAATGTGATCATTACCAACTTATTTCAAGCCTTCCTGATAAAAAGCATACATTTCTGGGGCAAGCTCTCTGAAGAAAGACCTATGACATTATCATTTAGTGAGATACCGTTGGAGGGAAATAAATTTGAAGTGAGTCTCCCCACCAAATAAATTTATCGCAGCAGTTCAATGTCTACAAATCTTGAGACTGGCTTTAGGGAGTTTATTTACATAATTTCAGTAATGTGCAATAATTAGCAAAGGGTTTCACCAAAGGGATATTCATTTAAGATGATATGCATATAAGAAAGAAAATCAAGTTTTTACAGTTTCAGTTAAAATTATGTGCAAAGTGGTGAAAGTAAAGTGTTGTTTTCTATTTTCAAGCAGCATGAATTCACAATTGTTAGGAAATCTGTGTTCTGACTACTTTTAATGTTCAAATGTATGTTTTCAAGATTAATTTTATCTTTTATATATGACAAGAACTAGACATAAATACAAAAAAAGGAGGGGGGATTGTTAGAGGAATGTGAAACCAGCAAGGAATTCTGGTATCTTCCATGATATGTGAGAGAGTCTGCCTTATTATAATTTTCAAAAAAAATTTTTTTTAAAGTTAATAACTTGCAAACACTTCCAATGATGCTGGAGGAAACCAACAAGGAAAATTAAAAATGAGGTTTTATAGAGAAAAGCCTGCGGTCAGTTCAAGGCTAAGGTGACAATTGCTCTTTCTTTTGCCAGGAAAGAGACTTTAGAGATCACCAATATTCACCTTAACTGAAACAAAGCAGGGAACAGAGCAGAAACTTCCGTATGGTAGCAAGGGGTATGTGTTTCCTCTTGGTCATAAGAAACGAATTTCAGGAAGCAAAATGAATGGCAAAAGCTGGGCGAGAGCCTGTGGAAGAAAACTCAAGTGCCTAAATGTAGACAGAAGGAATGAATGCTAAAATTCCAATGAGAAGAGAGGCTGGCATCATATTTATCTAATCTACCAAATTGTTGCTAGAACATACAATTCAAAAGACCTAGATGATTGGTTCAAGATGATGGAGTAGAAGGATGTGCGCTCACTGCCTCTTGCAAGAGCACCAGAATCACAACTGCTGAACAATCATTGACAGGAAGACACTGGAACTCACCAAAAAAGACACCCCACATCCAGAGACAAAGGAGAAGCCACAATGAGATGGTAGGAGGAGCACAATCACAATAAAATCAAATCCCATAACTGCTGGGTGGGTGACTCACAAACTGGAGAACACTTATACCACAGAGGTCCACCCACTGGAGTGAAGGTTCTGAGCCCCACATGAGGCTTCCCAACCTGGGGGTCCAGCAATGGGAGGAGGAATTCCTAGAGAATCAGACTTTGAAGGCTACAGGAACTTGATTGCAGGACTTTGACAGGACTGGGGGAAACAGAGACTCCACTCTTGGAGGGCACACACAACGTAGCGTGTGCATTAGGACCCGGGGGAAGGAGCAGTGACCCCAGGGGAGACTGAACCAGACATACCTGCTAGTGTTGGAGGGTCTCCTGCAGAGGCAGACGGTGGCTGTGGCTCATCACAGGGACAAGGACACTGGCAGCAGCAATTCTGGGAGGTACTTCTTGGCATGAACCCTCCCGGAGTCCACCATTAGCCCCACCAAAGAGCCCATAGGCTCCAGTGCTGGGTCGCCTCAGGCCAAACAACTAACAGGGAGAGAAATCAGCCCCACCCAGCAGAAAGCTTGCACAGGCCTCTTAGATAGCCTCATCCACCAGAGGGCAGACAGCAGAAGCATGTGGGATCTTCCCGGACCAGAGCTCAAACCTGTGTCCCCTGCATTGGCAGGCGGATTCTTAACCACTGCGCCACCAGGGAAGCCCCTCATAACCTACCTTTGAAATAGAAATTATTATTATCCCCACTTAAAAATGCTGTTAGATAAATTACTATGGGTCACAGGAGAAAAAAAAAAAAAATCAGTGGAGCCACAATTCTAACACAGGCAACCTGACTCCAGAGCCCAGACCCTAACTATTATCATATACTATAATCATCTTGGATAACCTGAATCTACCACTTCAGGGAGGAAACATAACAAAAGTTATGCTTTCTACGATATGCATTAGGGTTTCTGGAAAACAATCAAGTGACTCCAGCATAAATATTTGATCTTGTCCCCCAACACTAGACAATTTCCTGTACTTGTAACAGAAAGAAAGACATGATTTTATTAGGTATATTTTAAAACCTTACCTACTGCTGCAATACAACATGGATATTGGATGGGGGCTCTATTTGCCTCTATTTCTGACATACATTCTTCAGTGAATATATTTGTGTCTTAGATTCTACCATGATACTAAAAAGTTTGTGATGAGTAATCTGACTGTAATTTCTTAGGATCCAACTATCCAGAAGCTTCTCAGAAATTCGTCACATACATGTTGCCTTCTCTGATATATTGCCATTGTGATTGTGACTTAGGGGGTTTCTAGTTTAAAATAAAGATAAAATAATAATGGTGATGTGGATCTTGGTTCTTGGTTCATGCTCTCTAGCCTCAAAAAATTATAGATATCTTACAGCAAGATTACAGATGTTTTATAACACTGATTTTTTTTTTTTTTTTTTTCAGTACGCGGGGCTCTCACCGCTGCGGCCCCTCCCCGCTGCGGAGCACAGGCTCCGGACGCGCAGGCTCAGCGGCCATGACTCACGGGTCCAGCCGCTCCGCGGCACGTGGAATCTTCCCGGACCGGGGCACGAACCCGTGTCCCCTGCATCGGCAGGCGGACTCCCAACCACTGCACCACCAGGGAAGCCCAACACTGATGTTTTATAATTTGAGTTATCATTGATGCTCTTTTTAAAAATACTATGCTTTAGTCATTGAAATTGTGATATATCTTCAAAGATGCATCCTAATGTTGTGGTTTGGGTGTGTGTCAAAATCCATTAAGTTATACATGAATGCCAGAAGTTTGAATTGCCCTGCTCTGGACCAGTGGTGGTTAAAAAAAAAAAAAAAAAAGCCTTACCTATAAGTAAGCTATAGTTTGCACATTGTGCAAAGGCTAGTTCTCATGATATTAGAACTAAAAATTATTTATTTAATTTAAAATCCCACTCTATACCATCTAGCATGCCAGTTAATGGGAATAAAAAGAAGTATCACATCAGAAAATCCCTAATCTAGTGGGAATGTCTAGACAATTGGACATATTATTTGAGTACAGTTGAGATTATATAAATAGACAAGCAGATAGAGTATGCATGCTCTGGAAAGCCACAGGATGAACACTTAATGTTGAAAAGTGGAAACATATGCTGGATCTTGAAGTGCAAGTAGATGTTTTACAGGAAAAGAAAGAAGTTTGTGCGTTAGGCAAAGTAACAGTCTGTGCAGAACCTGAGAGATGAGTGACAAAGTATGAATCTTCTGTGAAACAGTCAGCATTTCTTCAGGAATGGACTGTGGATCATGAGGTGAGATGTAGCAAGTGAAGTAAGTGGACAGGCTAGAGTCAGAGTGGGAAGAGCTTTGTATTAAGCAGTTTGCTGTTTATCCTGGAAGCCCCTGGGAACCTTTGGCTTAAGCAGTAGAATAACATAATTATATTATGTTATATTACATTATATTATTATAACACAAACCTCTTTTGTATTAGAATTCTTAGGCTGACAACCTGCAACTTGTGCACACTGCTGTGTGATTAAAAAAAAAAAAACACTCAGACTACAGATAGAAGGGATCTGCTGCCACGTGATAAAGGACACCTAAGAAAAACATCACACTCAATGATGAAAGATGGAAAGCTTTCCCTCTAAGATTAGGGACAGGACAGGGTGTCCACTCTCACCATTTTTATTCAATATTGTACTGAAGATTCTAGCCAGGGCAATTAGGTATAAAAAAAAAGCAAGCAAGCAAAGATACCCAGATTGGAAAGGAAGAAGGAAAACTATCTCTAATTACAGAGGGCATGATCTCCTATACAGAAAAGGCTAAGCACCATCAACATCAACAAGCTATTAGAGGTAATACATGTGTTCATCAAGGTTGCAGGATACAAGATCAATATACAAAAATCAATTGTATTTTTATACATTTATATGTTAGCAATGAACAATCTAAAAATGAAATTAAGGGGAAATTTCATTCAAAATAACATCAAAATATTAAAATACTTTAGGGACATATTTAATAAGACAAATGCCAGATTTGTACACTGAAAACTACAAAACATCATTGAAAGAAACTTTAAAAGCCTTAAATAAAAAGAAAGCTATCTCATGTTCTTAGATTGGAAGACTTAATATTGTTAAGGTGGCAATAATCCACAAATTGATCTACTGATTCAGTGCAATCACTATCAAAATCCTAGTTGCCATTTAGAATAAACTATTCCTAAAATTCATATTGAAGTGTAAAGGACTCAGAATAGCCAAAATAATCTTGAAAAAGAACAACAGATTTGTAGAACTCACACTTCCCAATTTCAAAACTTATTACAAAGCTACTGTAATCAAGACTGTGTGGTACTAGCATAAGGATACACACCTAGATAAATAGAGTAGAATTGAGATCAGAAGTAAACCTGTACATTTATGGGCAACTGATTTTTAACAAGGGTGCCAAAACAGTTAAATGGGGGAAAGCATAGTCTTTTCAACAAATAGTGCTGGGACAACTGGATATCCATATTTAAAACAATGAAGCTGTACAAGGGATGGGACCTCGTGACCATAGAAAAATTAACTTAAAATGGATCAAAAACCTAAATGTGAGAGCTATATTTATTAACTTTTAGAAGAAAACATAGGAGTAAACTTTCATGCTCTTATATTCGGCAATGATTTCTTAGGTAGTACACTTAGAATCCAAACAAAAAAACTGAACATCACCAAAATTTTAAATTTTGTGCTTCAAACGATGCTATCAAGAAAGTGAAAAGACTACCCATAGACAGAATAGGAAAAAATAGTTGCAAATCATATACATGATAATGGTCTAGAATCCAAAATATATAAGGAATGTTTACAGCTCAAAAATAAAAAAGACAAATAATTCAGTTAAATATGAGCAGAGGATTTGAATAGACTTTTCTCCAAAGAATATATACAAATGGTCAATAAGCATGTGAAAACATGCTCACCATCCTTAGACGTTAGGGAAGTGTAAATCAAAACCATATGAGATACTACTTCAAATCCACAAGAATGGCTATCATCAAAAAGATGGTCAATACCAAGTTTTAGTGAGGATGAGAGAAATTGGAGCCCTCTTGCATGGGTAGCGGGAAAGTTAAATGGTACAGCTGCTTTGGAAAACAGTCAAGCAGTTCCTCAAATGGTTAAATGTAGAATTACCACATGGCCCAGCAATTCCACACCTAAGTACATACCCAAGAGAATTGAAAACATATGTTGGCATAAAAACTTAATATAAATGTGTGTAGCAGCATTATTCACATAGCCAAAACATAGAAACAACTCAAATATTCATTACTGATGACTGGATAAACAAAATGTGCTGTATCTGTACACAGGGATATTACTCAGCCAAGAAAATAATGAATTACTGATACATGCTACAACATGGATGAACCTTGAAAACATTATGCTAAGTAAAAGAAGCCAGACAAAAAATGCTACATATTGTATGATTAGATTTATCTGAAATGTCCAGAATAGGAAAAAATAAAACATAAAAACATAAAATAGATATTGATTGTCAGGAGCTGGGGTGAAAGGGGACTAAGGAATGACTGCTAATTAGTTCAGGATTTCTTTTCAGGGTGATTGGGATGCGTGTGTTAAAACTATGGAGAAGCAAACCTCACGTGGTGGATTGACACAGGTCAATGATTACTACTAAATGGGGGTAGAGTAAACCCTCCACTCATCCCCTTGATAAATAAATAAATAAAAGGGCAAATCCACACTGCACCTTGCAGTATGAGCCGATACACCTGTTTGGGCAGACCCCTTAAACTCTTTAAGGAATGGGACTTTGTGACCATGGCAAAACTCATCAAAGTGACAGAGATGACTTGAGCTGTTCTGTTGCCTCCCTCATGGTTTACAGACTGCACAGTAACTGTGACCACTTTGCTTTGGAAACCACTCAGCTCCAGGAAGTGCTAAGTGACCCTCCATGGTTTCAAGTTGTCTTGCCTGGCAACTGTTAATACATGTTTCCCATGGCTAGGGGAAAATAATTCAGGAAAAGCATTTCAATAGTTAGATTCATGCTACCCTAGACAAAGTGATCAGCAGCAATATTCGCACTTGGTTTTGGAGAGAGAACAAAGGAGGATGAGGGAAAGGTACTGGCATTCATTGAACACCTGTTATTGTGGTGGTTGGTGCTTTATAGATGCACTATCACATCTGGGTGTCATGACAAAGCCGTGAGCTAAAGAGTGGCATTCCATTTTATCTAGTTTACAGGTGGCTCCCAAAGGGTAAGGCACTTGCTCAACGTCGCTCAGCTGATCAGCAGTTGAGCTGAGATGTGAATCGACATCCGTCTAATTTCAAAGTGCTGGTTTAAATTGTTCTTGATTCTTATTATCATATTGCTCCTCCAAAGGGCTCTATTAATTAAAATGCTCCTAATAATACATAAGGATATCTTTCACTGCATCCTCACCAACTATGGGTATTATTGCTAAAACATTTTGCAAATAGTCTAAGTACTGTATTTTGTATTAATTTATTATGTATTTTCATGTTTGGTAAATTATTAACTATAGAAAATTATTAAAGATTATTTAAAAGATTATTAAATATAGCAAAGTATAAATTATTATAAAGATTATTAAATATAGAAGATGTTAAAAATAGAAAGTTGACTCTTTCTCTGTTTTTATGTGTTTATGGATTCATTATGTCTTGAATGCCAATTGCCTTCTTCCTTGATCCATTAATATTACTATTCTATTTATTTTAATATTATGATCCGTTTTCTTTAAAATTCCATTAGCTAATTAGTAATTCATTCAAACAATTGCTAAATGCTTTGTGCTTTTAACTGACCCCGTGCTAAACCCGAAGACTTTACGACTCCTACTGCCAAGAGCTCACAGTCTGTCTGGAGGAACAGTTGGAAAAGCCAAGTATTAAAGAACCAGAGGACAGGAGTTTGCAAAGGAGCTCCTTTTAAATTTCATGTTTCACAGTGGAGTCACATACACGCTAAGAGGAAAGCTGCAGCTTGGCGGCTCTTTGCTGCTCTTAGGCGTCCTGTGTCTTAACTCAGACCAAACTCCCCTGAGCGGAGGAGGCCTGGAGTTTCACTCTCAGCCAGGGTAGGTGGAGACACCTCAGGCTTTGATGCATTGGCCAGCCCTCCTGGATCCCAGAACCGACTTGATCACCTCCATTGAAATTCTCTGGGGATAGTATGGAAACATCAGTCCTTCAGCCTTATCAGCACACCCCACCCTGTTTTCGTATTCCACTCTTCCTACTACCAAGATGACTATTCAGAGGCTAGTCTTGTCTCCTTATGACGCCAGACATGTCAGAATATAGCCAGGTGCTATATGTTAAAGCTGTAATGGGTATCTACACTCTAGTGTTCTGAACACTGAGATACATCATACACACTTGGGCTCTTACTTCTGTCTTCCTTGAGATTTCTGTGCTAGAGTGATGAGCTGTGCTCAAGCACTTACCCATTCTCTTTTTCCATAGGTCAGGACAACACAACCAGATGAGTAGCAGCTTGTACGGTGGCTGTGGAGACGGAAATCAAGCTTCTCCTATCCCTGTGGTGAGGGGCTAACTTTATGTGGCAATTATGTCTGTTTTTCATCCATTTTTTAATGAACAAAGTGAAATAACAATCAACTGGAGACGTGTTGACAATATTATCAGATGTTTGGAAGATCTGACGCCTATTTCTTGGGGTGGTCATGTGTCGTATGAGAGGAAAGAGTGGTTACCCCTTGAGAGGCATGGTCTAAGTTAAAATTTCATTTCCTAAGTTTGGATAACAAGGAGAATCCTTGGAAAGTTGAATGAAACAAAGACACTTCAATGATTAAACGTCAACACTAAGAGAAAAAAGTCAACAAGTGCACTAACTACTATGGTGGATTTTAAGTAATAAAGAAAACAGTGTACAATTATTTAAAATCCATAAAAATGTATGTATTTCAGAACTGGAAATTCACGTGAGTGGTGTGATAGTAATAATGACTTGTACCCCCAACCTCATTATTTTGTGGCCCTTTATATTTGAAAGAGTCTCTGAGGTGTATATTATAGGCAGATGGATAAAATGTCTTTAATACTAATTAGACTTCTGGTAACTTCTTTTGGGAAAAACTTACATATAGGAATGCATATTAAAAAGCACATTGCAGAGACGAAGGTATTTCAAGAACAGCATGCATAATTGCACTTGAATATTATTTTTAAACACAGCGAAATATAGATTGTGATTAGGAATCAAGGCAAGGAAAAGTTACAGCGCAGGCAACAGGAGTCCTGGCAAATGAGTCAGATTTATACTGAAGGTGGACCGCTTCACATATCTAGTGCTGAAAAATGGAACTTCAGGCGATGAAAATAATCTGAAAACTTCCTTTGAGTTCTGTCTGACATTATATGGACTTCAGCTGGCAAGTGTGTTGTGAGAATGTAATGAATCCCAGAGGCAGAAATAATCGGTCCCGTCATCCTCATCCTTATTTAAAGGATAGTTTATACAGTAACATGAGCCGCAAGAAATCTGTTCTCCTCCTCCAGCTGGAATAGTCATGCTGGGCTGATCTATTTAATAATTACTGGCTAAATATTTACAATAATGAGTGGCATTTGTTTTAAAGCTCAGTCAAGATAATTAGAAATGATGATGAGTTTATTTCCCACAGTAACAAATTGAAATTCTTGACTTGAAAGAAAAATAACTATATAAGGTATAACGTTTTTATTCAGGTTCGTAATACATTCGAGCACAGTCCTGATGGGTGTGAAACACTGAGTTGTCCTTAGCCATGGCTTACCAGAGAGTCAGGGATAGTTTTCATTGTTAATTTAATGCTTAAACTACTAACTGTTCTCTCTACTATGTATTGAAAATTATAGAACCTGAACTAATTAACCAGCATGTAAAATCCGCTTTGTGGGATTATCATCTAGTATTTTAATTGGATTTCATGAGAATGTAATTTTGCTCTATTTAATTCAGTAGAAAAAAAGGTAAAACGGTATCTAAAGATGATTTAGCTTTTTGTAATGAGCTTTTACAGAAAGAAGCACATCTTGAAGAGAATGCTAAGAATAAAGAGATTGAGTTATTTCAAAATAACCTTTCACACACAAGCTAGACAAGAATGTGTCTTTTAGGACAGTTGCCAGGTACTGCAGATATGAGGTCCAATTTCCGGCTTCTCACTACATTCTCTGCCCTCCCATCACATCTTCCTTCGGGGACCTCCACCATGCATTTCCCTTCCACTTTAGGCAGCATTAGAGGTCCTGCGCTCTCTCCACCATGGCTCCCTTCACTGCCCAGACCTCTGGTGCTCGTGTGTCACACTTCCTAAGTTTGTAACCTTTATGTGTGAAAGTATGTAAAATAAAACATTTGTGTAGAGAGGCACACAAAAGTATACAGCTTCAAGATGTATTGTTTTTACTCTCTTACTTATCTCTATGGAGGAACACAAGTTCTTTATTTACATGTCCTCCAATTTGTAATCTTTTCCTTTATAGTTAGTGTTTTATGTGTGTCCTATCTCATACATTTTTTTCTTCCCCCAAATGATGAAGATATTATATTGCTTTCTAAACTCTTCATTGTTTTCCCTTTTGAAAATTGTTTTGCCTTTCACAATTTACCTGGAATTACTTTTTGTATGTGTGTTTTTATATTTGGTAGGAAGTAAAACTCAACATTCCAGTTAGGGAGCATAGCCAGTGCAAAGACTTCGAGATTTCAGGAACTTGCGTCTGATGAGGAAGAAACTGGAGCCAGTGAATGAGGCAAGGGGAGTGAGAAGTGAAGTTGCAGAGGCAGACACAAGACCTAGCTGAAGATTCAGCTTCACTCTCTATTAAATATTTAAGTTTTTAGATATAAGATTTATATCTAAACATAGCTATAGAGAACTTTCTAGCCCTCAGTAATCATTTTTTCATTTTATTCTAAACGTATGGGAAGCTATCGGAGAGTTGGGAACAGTAGAGTGATACTATACGATTTACATTTTTAAGAGTCACTGACAGTTGTGAGAATAATTAAGAGAGGTGCAAAAGTAAATGGAGATGGAGCAGTTAGAGAACTCCTGCACTTTGCCAGGTGCTAGATGATGGAGGCTTGGACTAGTGTCTTAACAGTGGAGGTGGGAAAATGTGGACAGACTTGAGGTTTGTTTTGAAAGGAAAGCCAACAAGATTTTCTGATGGATCAGATACAAGTATGAAATATGACTCCAAGGTGATGATATTTATGAAGATAGGGAAAATATCATTTAAAATTTCACTGACTCCATGAAATTCTGGTCCAAGTGATGTATGTTTCCAAAAGTAATCTATACTACTAACTTTGCACTTGATGGTAAAGTTACCTTATATTCGAAAATGCCTTCCTAGTTAACATATAAGCTCTCCGATCCCTATATCTCAATATAATTATGTAACTTTTTTTTTTTTTTTTTTTTTTTTTTTTTGCCGTACGCGGGCCTCTCACTGTTGTGGCCTCTCGCCTTGCGGAGCACAGGCTCCGGACGCGCAGGCTCAGCGGCCACGGCTCGCGGGCCCAGCCGCTCCGCCGCGTGTGGGATCTTCCCGGACCGGGGCTCGAACCCGTGTCCCCTGCATCGGCAGGCAGACTCGCAACCACTGCGCCACCAGGGAAGCCCTCAATATAATTATAATAAATATTTTCTAGATATTTATTAAGCATTCTCATAGGTAATATTTGATTGCAGCATCCCCTTGAATGGTCCATAAACCCATCAGTCTCCTTAATTTTCAGCTGAGGAAATTTAGATACAGTATTTAATAGATAGTAAAGCTGGATCTTTAACTAAGTCTTACGACTCCGAAATTTCTAACTTCTTTTGTATGGAGAGGTTGTATGTTTTGTGTAACCTCTGTAACAGCAATATCAGTGGCTGAGCACAAAAAAATGCACACTCATAAAATGATTGCCAATTGGTTTATTGAATAGGCACACTTGCTCTATCTAGGCAAGCAAGACAGTTTAGCCATGCACTGACTACACCAGGAGGTGCAGACCCGGAATTCTGTTTCTTCTACTTAACGGTTGTATCTGTTTTTAAATTAAGTTTATCTAGAAATATTTAACTTTTAAGGCCTAAACCTCCTTTGTAATGAAAGCATATGGAAATACCCTGGGATTATGCTCCTGCTAATTTTTCTTAATCTGTTTGTTTGAATTCTTTTGTGAGTGAGTGTGAACTGAAGCATGAATGATAAAGAACAAAACGCTCTTTCTACCTGAACTTAAAAATTCAACAGAGAGTGACTCATCAGCAGCAATTAGTGTGGAAACCCAGATGGTCAGATGAGACAAACCATCGCCAGATTTTATTAATTTCTTAAGGAAATGTTTAACGTTGAGATGGAGTCTTCAGAAATGTACCTAAAGTATGTTATTCTTCCGATAGGCTAAGTTAATTAATTCCGACTGGATTAATTTGGACATATTACCATTGTTTATCTAAAGAGAAAGAACAAGTACAATAAGTTCTAATGTAGTGGCATGAACAGCACAAGACTGAACCTTTAAAAAACATGAATTCAAGTAAAAGGAATTTATAATCTGCATATGTTGAATTGTCCTTCTCAGAGTAAGAATGATAATAAACTTACGATAGCTGGCATTTATAACTTTCACAAAGCGCCTGTACGTATCATTTTGATTTGATCTTCACCCCCAGCCTTACTAATATGAAGTTTACGTTCATCAAATGCTTGTGCCAGGCACTGTGTGCAATGCTTTGCATACTTTATCTTATTTAATTTTTCCTAATAATCTGCAAGTTAGGTGAATTGATTAAGGTTTGGGGTGATAAGCAAAACAAATGGACTATGCCTAACTTGAGCAAAGTAACGAAGATACTAAACTTGAAGACTGGAACTAAAGCAAATTGGAGCACTGTCTTTGAAATCAACCAATTCCAATGTTTTTTCAGAATTTATGAGATTTTACCCAAGGTTCACATTTTCAGGAGGGTCTATTTGGCTTGCCTCTAATATTGTATTCATCTCCTTGTCCAGGTGCTTCAATCTGGTTAAGACTAATTTCGGAGCTTTGAAGATGGAACGAAAGGAAAGTTCCTTTTCCTCTAACCATGTCGGCATTTACATAGAGAATACAGCAAACCGGATATAAAAGTTAAGAGGAAAAAGTACTGGAGTTAATGCTGCCTCCCAGCTTTCCAGAGTCAGTGGAGAGTAAGGGGAAGAATCTCAGGTTATACACAGATGGCAAAGAAATGGTCGAATGGTTCCGGAAACCTTCAGGTCCCTAAGGAGCTGGATCCGTCTTAGCTATTTGGTAAGAAACAAAACTTCTGGCAGTGAGTCCAGCAGGTTTCATAGTAACGGGACAGCTGGGCGCCCATGATGTACAGTCCAACTCCACCCCAGAGAGATGGCGATGGAGCCCTCTCTTCTGCAGGTCTCATCGTATGAACTAAATACAGATTCCAAGACATAACAAGCAACAAATACGAGAGAAAACTGTCAGAAAACTAGAATGAGTGTGTGTTGGTGGAGCCGGGAGATGGTGAGCCTTCGGTCAAGGGTTAAAGGCAGCTGTCAGCGGTGGAGAGAGAGATAATCAAATTAAGTTCTGCCCTTTCCCTTACCCACTGTGCTCCCTTAGGACAATCATTGCTAGCCTCCTGGCCTCACAATTCTACGGCAACCACCACTGGGGCTGATGTCCTCAGGAGAAACATCAGAGCAACACTGAGGCCGGGTTGGGCATAGGAGTGGATGAAAATATGTGCTACCTACCAGCCTTGGTGTTTTGCCCCTTTACCCCATCCCTTCCTAACCCATCCCCTCCCAGGATCAGTGGATTACTCTTCAGGGCAATGACTTCCTGCTTATTCCTGAGCATTTAGAGGTAAGCAACTGTTGGTCAGATGGTGGCAAATAAGAATCATTTCTTCTTATGAAGGCTAGGGTGTGTTCTTCACATTTTCCCTAATATTCATTCCAGACAGAGTAGCTGGTATCCTTAGGGCAACCTAAGTTTACAGGTTAAAATAAGAAACCTGGTAAGTATAGCTACTTTGGATAAGAACAAAAAACTGGAAAATATATGCCATCTGAGGCAAATGCTATTATTATTATTATTATTAGCCAATCATACTATTGACAGCAGTATAAAAGCTATTAGTAAAAATGTGAATGCTGGTCAGGCAAAAACAATGGAGTTGTGAAGGTCGAAATGATGTAAACAATGTGCCTAATGCCTGGGACATAGTAGGTGAGCAGGAGGTGTAAATGTCTACCCTACTTTTTGGAATCATACATGAAGTAAGTGAGGAGCCTGACTCGTATCTGTTTTTCTTTACTGTTTTCTTTACTGTTTTTCTTTACTGCTATAACTTCAGGCATTGTACAAGTTTCCCGACACTTCTGTTACAAATTGCCACAAGCTTGGTGGCTTAAAACAACAGGAATTTATTATCTCATGATTCTGGAAGCAGAGTGTGAAATCAGTATCACTGGGTTGAAATCAAGTTGCCAGGGCTGTGCTTCTCCTGGAAGCTCTAGGGGAGAATCATTTTCTCGCCTCTTCCAGTGTTCTTTAAAGAATGGCTGCTGACGTTCCTTGGTGTGTGGATGTATTACTACAATCTCCTAGGCCAACATCTTCAAATCTCTCTCTGCTCTGTCTTCACACCCCTTCTCTATGTGTGTCAAATCTTCCTCTGTCTCTCTCTTATAGGGACACTTGTGATTACATTGGACCCATCAGGGTAATCCAGGATAATCTCTTCATCTCAGGATCCTTAACTAAATCACATCTACAAAGACCTTTTTCTTTGGTCATATACAGTAACATTCATAGGTTCTAAAGATTAGGATGTGGGATCCATTACTCAATGTACACCACAAGTAATTATGCCTATGCATAGTAAGTGCTCGATAAATATTTGTTGAGTAAAGCCTCTTTCCACAGCCTTTTTCCACTGCCTCTCCTACGATCTGTTTTATTGATAGTACTTTGTCCTACCCTCATATACTCTCTATATATGTTATTTATACATATTTTCTCTCCACCATCCCTTATGATCTGACAAAAGTGGTTTTAAGCAACATGACTGTGCAGAAGGAACCATAGATATGTAGACTGGAATCAGATGTTGGTCTTAACGTTTTGAGTTGGGATGGAAAGTAACAAGCAACAAAAGTATGGTTCATTTAAAAATCTATCATTTTTACAAGTCTATAGCTTTGTTAGTCATTTTTCCGATGAGTGAATAAGAAAGACATTGAGGACTTCTGTAACTTAGAAGTAATGATTTTGCCATCAGAAGTGTAAGCTATAAGATTGACATATTGTGGATAACACCAGAGTGGTCTTAAAAACAGTGGTTTTCATAGTTGAACAAATTGTATGGTTTTCAAAGGTCATGTGGTTATCGAAGGTGATACAGTCATCAATGGAATATCTTTAACACATGAAACACTAGCAGAAATGACTGGACTCTTGAATGGAGGGTATGTTTTGAGCCATGGATTGATACGGTTTCAATGACTGGGGCCGTGGGTGAAGACATGTGTTGCTTCCATACGACTTAAGAAACTCACTGTAGTTAAGGGATATTTCATAGTCATCTCCCAATTCTGAAGACAATTATACTTGGTCTTTGTCTTCTCACATGGAATTGTTCACAAGGAGATGATAATGAACTTGTGATTGGGACAAGTATTCAAGGGAATGTTCTGCCCATAGCTCTTACCACAAACAAATAAATTAGAATTCTACTTCTTTATTCATCATCCTATTATGAGCTTTCTGAATTCATTCACTGAGTCAAAAAATACTTACTGAGCATCTACTGTGTATCTGATACCTAGGGAGGTGCCAGGCATAATGACGGAACTGATGGACCTACCCTCTTTCTGCATTTTTCTGTACTGACAAAATCATATCCTGCAAAACTTCAACTAAATGACAAAAAACAAGTGAATAAGCTGATGGATTAGTAAAAACACACCACCTAAAACAACAACAACAAAAGCATTTTCATCAAGTTCTTCACAGTGTCACAACAAAGGTAACACTAGGCCTGGTATCAACATATATTTCTTTATTTATTCATGATGAACTTTTATTGAGCATCTAATATATACCAGGCATTCTGCTAGCCACTAGTAATACACAAAATGATTAACAAAAAGACCGTAATGGATGTCTGTTTAAGTAACTAACTAATTAGGCTCTGAGATCATTGAAATAAATAGAAATATTGAATCAACTAAATAATAACATCTTGTTTACAAAAATAACAGATGTGATAATAGGTAGATGATATGGCTGAGTAATGCAGATAAATCAAGGATAGTATACTTTCAAATTTTTGTTACCATAAGGAAGTTAAAATATGAGACAGTATAAAATTGTACATCCAATAAAAAAGTTCCAAAGTTGAAAAGATGACAGATTTCAATATGGAATGATTTCAAGTGACAAAGAGTCTAATTAATAAAACCATACAAGAAGTTCCTTTGTCAAGAGAAAATTAAAAAGGAGATTCAAATTAACTAATTTCTGCATCAGACTGCATAGTGTAAGCCGAAATGCAGACACTGTAAATGTAGTTAAAATAATAATTTGATCCCTATCTGTAGGAAAGCAGGTGAAGCTGCTTCTGGAGAACTGGTGTGACTCAGGAGTTAAACTGATTATGCAACAAGAATGACTCATTTTTATTTCATGCTACTGAGAGTGGAATCGATGGCATTCTCAGTCTCCCCACTAAATGAAACATTCCTCAATAGAACCTATTTATGTTCACCCAAGACATCCAGATTTAATTGTAAACTGTCTCAGTTAGCCTGTTGATAGAATCTCAGCAGTCTCAAAACTCCCAGCTCAGAATATCCACAGGGAGCAGAGCAGCCATCTCAGGTCCAACTGGTTTACCCTTGTATATATACTTGTCACGTGCTCTGCTTGCTCAGGCATTTCCTTTCACTTGGTAACCTGGTCTCAGTCCAAATGCTCTCTTAGAAATGAGACAAGGTCAGAACTGTTAAAGGCATAGAGTGACAACTGACAGTGAACAAAGAGGCCAAAGAAACATCAAACAGAAAATCACAGTTGCCCAGGACAAATCTGCGCATGTATTCCAACGTTCCCCGAGGGCAATGCTGGATTGCAGCACTCGCCCTCGTAGGGAACAGCATGAGTCATCGAGAAAATGTCAACTGCTGTTCAAATATGCCTTTTTGACTAAGACTTGGGGGTGTGTAATAAACTAATTTAAACTAGAAAGCTTTGTCATTTAAGGGAGGGGTCAAGCTTCACTCTCAAAAATTAACTTGGTTTAAACCTTCATTTTCTTATGGAACTGGCATTGAGCTTTCACGAAAGAAGCCTCGCCAAGTGCTGAGATAAAGTTTACATCTGTAGGAAGCTAAAAACAGCACTTGATGAAATCTATAGTGCCTGCGTCCCAAACATTTATATTCAACATGTGAAAGAATATTTTAAATGAGTTTCTCTTTCCAATGTACTTAATAATGACAATAGAAATAATAGCAGATAACACTTATTAACACTTATCATGTGTCAAGTACCATGTTGATTTCCTTAAAGAGATCATCTGACTTAATCTGCTGACAAGCCTAAGAAGTATACATAGATTATTATAATCCCCAAAGTTCTGATGAGGAAACTGATGCTTTCTCTGGCTAGCCCCATGTCTTACTATAGACAAGGGGCAGAGCTGAACTTGAATTCTGGCCATTTAACTCTAGAGACATTGGAAGTCTCTGAGTCAGGTAGATTTCTTTGTCATTAGATAGATGTTTGTTGCCAAAAGCAATATTTCTTTTTCAAAAATGTTACTGTGATTGGGCGATTGGGATTGACATGTATACATTGATGTGTATAAAACTGATGACTAATAAGAAACTGCTGTATAACAAAACAAATTAAATAAAATTTTAAAAAAATGTTACTGTGCATTCTCTTAAACCCAAATCTATTCAGAAATGTATTTCAGTGATTTCAAAGTAAAGTTGAAATTCTTGATAAAAAATGTTCAGGGAATCAAGAAAAGCTACAAGAGGAAATTGAGAATTGTAAGGTATATATTTTTTTCTTTTAATACATTTATTTATTTTTGGCTGCATTGGATCTTCGTTGCTGCACGCGGGCTTTCTCTAGTTGTGGTGAGCGGGGGCTACTCTTCGTTGTGGTGCACGGGCTCCTCATTGCAGTGGCTTCTCTTGTTGCGGAGCACGGGCTCTAGGTGCGTGGGCTTCAGCAGTTGTGGCACACGGGCTTAGTTGCTCCATGGCATGTGGGATCTTCCCGGACGAGGGATCGAACCCGTGTCTCCTGCATTGGCAGGTGGATTCTTAACCATTGTGCCACCAGGGAAGTCCATTGTAAGGTATGCATTTAACTAATAGAAATCAATCAACAATGTGTGGTTTCATCAATTTCGTGAACAAGAGTCACCAAACATAAAATTCTATTTATCTTATTAAGTTGCTTCATTGAATAAAAGCTGTATTACACAAACTTGCTAACTGATGAAATGAAGAGTCTAAATTCGAAAATATATAACCTCTAGGAAAAAAAGACTTTCAGATTTATTAATTTCAAATGAATACATAAAAGTAGCTATCAGTGTACATAGATAATATACTATTTTTAATAAGATATTTCAAAGTAAGGAGACAATGTTTTGAAGTTTTGCTCCAAAATGATCTGATTTTTATTAGAGAAATGAATTTGTTCACAAAAATAGGTTAAGGCTCTGAAAAGCGGTTTAACCACTTGGATATTCTGCAATCCAATTTCTTCTGCAACTTTGCTTAGCAAATTTGTATGCAGAGAGATTGCAAAGATATGTCCAATCTAGATAAAATGATTGCATATCCTTTAATTAGCAGAACCTGAGACATTATGTGAGTTCTAACTTATAAAATATTTTGACCTCTTTGTGTAATTGACTGCCCTGTGATTGTACTTTTGACTATCAAAGCCAGAGTAGGGGAGGTCAGAGAAAGGATCCAGAATTATCTGGGCATTATGCATTTATTTAAACGCTAAGGAAAACGTCAATAAATATAATAGCAGCAAATTGCACACTGATGATTCAGGCTCCTGTTTAGTTTGGTATTTTCAGGAAAATACAGTTATCTTAGCAACTAGCATGTCACATGGGACATGCTGTAGCATGCAGAATGTCTCCAAATCAAAAGCCTGTCCCTCTGGAAGTGATCACATCAGGAAATGGGAAAAAATAAACCAATCTCTTCACATAATGAATCATGTTATTTACCTCCCTGATAGATAGAAGATAATTTATATTTAAACCAATTTTTCTCTGCTACAAACCCATCAAAATGGCAATATGTATAACACATGGATTAGGACAAAAACCTAAAGAAATTACATAACTTAAGTGTACAAAGTAAATTTTCCATTGAATTAACTTCTAAACATTCCATTGACTTATTTACTAGCCTATTCAACTGAATTATCTTTGGGGGGAAGTGTTATAGGTAAGATATTTTCTAAAATTTAAGTAATAAGTTATTAACGATTAAACATCAAGAAGTATAAGTATCTTTATCCTGGTGACAGTAACTCCAAAGTTGACAAAATTATTATTTTAAAATTATGCCTTTATGGGCTTCCCTGGTGGCACAGTGGTTGAGAATCCGCCTGCCGATGCAGGGGACGCTGGTTCGTACCCCGGTCCGGGAGGATCCCACATGCCGCGGAGCGGCTGGGCCCGTGAGCCGTGGCAGCTGAGCCTGCGCGACCGGAGCCTGTGCTCCGCAACGGGAGAGGCCACAGCGGTGAGAGGCCCGCGTACCGCAAAGAAAAAAAAAAAAAATTATGCCTTTATAAGTCGAAAACAACCTATTTGGATGTGAAATCTGCAATTAAACTGATTGGTATCTGCGTTGTTATAGAGACTTAAGTCTAACTAACTTCAAAGAAAAATAAGACAAGTTTTTTTAATCCTCTATGTGTGCATTGCAGAAGAAACAAATATCCACTGCTTGCCTCCCAAATGCCCCAGTTTTTCAGTAACAGGACAGAAAAGTTACCTGACATTGCAGAGTTTATGTTCTATCTGGGAGAGACATACAAAAAGAAAAGAAGAAGGGAGGAAGAAAGAGAGAGAGAGAGAGAGAGAGAGAGAGAGAGAGA
>NC_041214.2:16233722-16294382 GCF_002837175.3 Physeter macrocephalus
GCAGGGGACACAGGCTCGTGCCCCGGTCCGGGAGGATCCCACATGCCGCGGAGCGGCTGGGCCCGTGAGCCATGGCAGCTGAGCCTGCGCGACCGGAGCCTGTGCTCCGCAACGGGAGAGGCCACAGCGGTGAGAGGCCCGCGTACCGCAAAGAAAAAAAAAAAAAATTATGCCTTTATAAGTCGAAAACAACCTATTTGGATGTGAAATCTGCAATTAAACTGATTGGTATCTGCGTTGTTATAGAGACTTAAGTCTAACTAACTTCAAAGAAAAATAAGACAAGTTTTTTTAATCCTCTATGTGTGCATTGCAGAAGAAACAAATATCCACTGCTTGCCTCCCAAATGCCCCAGTTTTTCAGTAACAGGACAGAAAAGTTACCTGACATTGCAGAGTTTATGTTCTAGCTGGGAGAGACATACAAAAAGAAAAGAAGAAGAAAGAAAGAAAGAAAGAAAGAAAGAAAGAAAGAAAGAAAGAAAGAAAGAAAGAAAGAAAGAAAGAAAGAAAGAAAGAAAGAAAGAAAGAAAGAAAGAAAGAAAGAAAGAAAGAAAGAAAGAAAGAAAGAAAGAAAGAAAGAAAGAAAGAAAGAAAGAAAGAAAGAAAGAAAGAAAGAAAGAAAGAAAGAAAGAAAGAAAGAAAGAAAGAAAGAAAGAAAGAAAGAAAGAAAGAAAGAAAGAAAGAAAGAAAGAAAGAAAGAAAGAGAAAGAAAGAAAACAGAGTAAATTATACCATGACAACGTCCATAAAGAATATGGAACAGACCTCCTCTTCCTCTACCTCTTTCTTTTCTCGTCCCTTCCTGGACATTTCAATCCTGAAACTATTGGATGGTGCAGAGAGGCGCAGGAGGGGATGAAGCCAGAGCCTGAGCAGGGGGAGAACACCTGCAGGGGCCGGGCGGGATGGGGGAAATTGAAGATTGGTTACATCCAGGGAGATTTATCGTATGAGAAAATGTACTAAAGATAGTGGAAGTCAGGTTTCTCACTGTTGGAAAATGGAGCTACAAATTCAGAAAATGAGAAAACTAGACTGAATCCTGCCTGTATGGTTGGATTGGAAAATGTATAATTTTTAATATATGTGTAGATAAGTACAGAAAGAAATGTATATAAAAATACATATATTTTATAATATGTAATGAACATTTCTAATATAATTACATATTAATATACAATTATATATTAAATTAATATAAAAAATATATTACACGCTTGACCTCTCAGTGGAGAGGTCTAGAGAATATATGATATGATATATAAAATATCTATTCTCTGGATCTATCTACTGAGAGGGCTCAAGCACCAAACTCCGATAACAATGAACATACTTGGAGCCCGAGATCTTGAATTCTAAATACAATTTTCCAGTAAAAGGAAAACAGCACTCCTTGAAAAGATGTCTGATACCAGGACTAGGAAAGGGATAGTCCAAGATGAGCCTGGAACGTCTTATCATGCCAGAAAGCAAGAAAACACTGAAATGATGATTGAAATATGTCTAAAGAAAAAGAAGTCAGCTTGGAGAGGCCCCCACTAGCCAAATCTGGGGCAGCTTGAGCATCGAGATAAATCGTGACAGCAACGGGTTAAAACATATTGAATAAAAGAGGGAACCATTAGTTCACCCAGATATAAATAAATAAAAGAAAAAAAGGGAAATTTGACCAAGAAAATGATATTTACAATTTCAGTACCTCCCCCACAAAATGCTTTCAAATTGCAAAGGGGAATGAGTGACTTTATAGTAGAGAAGCCTGGCAGACACCATCTTGATCAAGTGATCACAGTGAACATTACCTGTAATGTTGTAAAGGATGGACTCAAACTCACGTGCCACCGGGGAGGAAGCAATGAGAGGGATACAGCATCACTTCTGTGATATGTTCGCCAGTGATACATAACTGAATGTAATCATAAGGAAATATCAGACAAATCCAAATTGAGGCCCATTCTACAAAATATCTGGCCTGTAATATGGTCATGAAAGTTAAGGGAAAAATTGAGGAACTCTTCCAGATTGAAGAGACAGCGGACAACTCAATGCAATGTATGATTTTGAACTGGATCCTTCTGTTATAAAAGATATTATTGGAACAATGTAAATAGAGCCAAATGATTAAATGGCAGTAGTGTATTAATGTTAATTTTCTGATTTTGTTGGTTGTCTTGCAGCTATAAAGGAGAATGTCCATACTGGTAGGAAATACCCACTAAAATAGTAAAGAGTGATTGGGACATCATGTCAGCAGCTTACTCCCAAGTGGTTCAGGGAAAAATTTCCGTGTGCCACACTTCTACCTTTTCTCTGTGATTGTTTCAAACTAAAGAATATGTAAAAAGGTAATATGGTAGATGCCAACTGCACATGGACAACTGCTTTAAATTTGTGTTTTCCAGGAAATATTGTTTGAAAAGGCAGCATTTCAAGTTGAGAGCTGAAAAATAAGTCAGTCACTCAGAAATATGGCTTAAAGAAAGGTATTCTAGGCAGAGAGAGCAGCTGGCACTGAAACCCTAGGCATGAAGGAGTCTAGTTGAGTTCCAAGAATAAACAAGTCAAAACATCCAGTATAGCTGGAGCCTAGCGGGTAAGGGAGGAGTGATGGAAGGTGCATAGACAGGCTCTCGAGAGGGGCCTCACTGATGATGCTAAGAAGTCTGGAACGTTATTTGAGATGCCAAGGAAAACCACTGAAGGATTTCAGCAAGAGTGTAATATGAACTCATTCATATTTTCAAAAACCACTCATTGCAGAAGGGAGACAGGAGTAAATGTAAAGCGATAAATTAAAGGGCTGTTTGCCCTTTTTTACTAGGAGTAAAAAAGAAAAATGGAGAAAGGCGTTTTATATTTTGGAGCTACAGGCGGTAGGATTTATCACTATCACTATTGAATGAGGGTGTTGAAGAAAAGAGAAAATTAATGGGTAAAGAGAGGAGCTATTCCTTATTTAGAGCTTACTAGTGCCAGGCAGCCTCTAATCACCTCACATACATTTATTTACTCATTTAACTCTCAGAACAATCCTGTAAGGACTGTTGTGACTATTGTTAACCCCATTTAAAGATACTGAGGCATGAAGAGGTTAAGTGACGACCACAGAGGTAAAATGGCATTTTCATCACATCATATCCAGGGTACATGGTACCAGCATAATTTATCACCATTGATATTGACCTTGACCACCTGGCTGAGGTAATGGTTGTCGGGTCTCACCACCGTGAGATTACGCTTCTCCCCCCCTTTCCGTACTGTAGCTTTTGGAACGGAGTCACTGTACGCAGAGGCCACAGCTAAGAAATAGGAAGTTATGCCTCACCTCCTTGAGGGCGGAGCATCTACATAAACTATTTGGAATTGTTCTGCAAGGGAGATTTGCCTCTTATCCTGTATTATTTACTAACTTAATCACTTATTTATATTAGTATGAACTCATGAATATTTATTTCTTATTTTGAGTGATAAGCCAATACTATTTATTTATTTTATTGCTCAGTGTGTGCCAACTTGGGAGTTCTTTCTGTTGGCGTCTATGTCACTTTGATAAATACCCAGTGATGTAGGGTTGATTTCTTGGTTTTGTTTTCTGTAGCTTTTTATTTTTTTTTAGCACTTCTTACTTTTTAGCACTATGAGATGCTTTCAAGTTCTTCCAATATGTTCCCTGCTCCAGTTCAAGAACTAGTCATTTACCCAAGAAACCCTGGTTTCTTTTATTATGGAATAGTATTAGAAACCAAGATCTGGATGCTAGGTGTACTCTATTCTTTTTCAAATTTTTTTTCAAAATTGTATTTTTAGATTCTTTGCATTTCTGTAGAAAAACCCACGTATATTTTGATTGGGATCCTGGGTTTTGGCTGGAACACTGGATAAATGATTGCACCTTTTACTGAAACTGGAAAATCTGGAAGATGATTAGATGGGGATAGGGAATTAAAAAAAAATTCTATTTTGGATATTTAAAATTTAACATCCAACTGTTCTAATCTAGCCCCTATACACCCTCCTAGCTCTCAGGACCAGAAGATTGTTTATTTTTTATTTTCTATTTTTAAAATTTTTTAAAATAATTTCTATTGGAGTATAGCTGATTTAAAATGTGTTAGTTTCTGCTGTACAGCAAAGTGAATCAGTTATACATGTACATATATCCAGTCTTTTTTAGATTCTTTTCCATATACATCATTAAAGAGTATTGAGAAGAGTTCCCTGTGCGATACAGTAGGTCCTTGTTGATTATCTATTTTATTAATGCTTGTTATGTGATAGCAGGGGTGACATGGGCATCAAGGAATTAATTAATTAAAGAGTGGCTTAAAATCTCAGCTGGCAGCATCCAAATTCATTAGTTTATCCATTACTGATTTATGTACTTTTTGACAGGAAGGGTTGTAAATTGATAACTGTAGCTATTTCCATGTGGATAGATTGAGTCTCAGTAGAGGGGGAAGAATCTAACATTTCTTAAGCACCTATCATGTTTTAGATGTTGTTTAAGGTGTTTTGCATACAAAATATATGCCAAGACTTACAAAACTTGAAAAATGATTATTCTTCCCAGTTGAAAAATGTGGAGATTGAAAGTCTGAGAGATTAGGTAATTTCTCAAGTCACACAGCAGGAAAGGTGGTGCTCGAATCCAATCCAGGATTAGGTTGCCTGATAAAATATTACATAGAACGTACACTAAAAAAAATTATCCATTGTTTGTCTGAAATTCAGATATAACTGGGCATCTTATATTTTTATTTGCTAAATCTGGCAACCCTAATCCAGGACCATCTGGCCTCAAACACATCAGGAGACACATGAGAATCTGGAAAGTATTTTCCCCCTATAACCTATACTTTAGTTTAGTTGCAGTATATAAATACAAATATGAAAGTGGCCTACAGCCCACACTGAAAAAAATACACTATAGGTCTGAAAATAGAAGGGAATTTTTATTTTATGTTGTTTTGGTGGGGTTTTTTTTGTTTTGTTTTGTTTGGTATAGCTACATGAGGCTTTAATAAAATTAACCTTTTGCTTCAGTCAACTGTCATCAAATTGGGACTTTTTCCAACCCAATAATTTCATTACACATTTAAACTGTTTTGTAGCACTTAAAAATGCAATCTAAAATATCTGAAAAATGAAAATACAATGTCCTGTCATATCTGATGTTCTCAATCTTTAATTAAAAATACCAGAGCAGTAAGACTGGGATTGTTCCTGTGCTCTGGAAGCACAACACATTCTCAGTACTAGAAGAAATAATTGGTACTCTTGCAGTCAACTCTCAGGGTAAAATTAAAGTCTTCATCAGGAGCTTCAGGGTTTTATGATAAGAGCTCTTCTCCTTTTAGCCTCAGATTCTTTAAAATTATGATTTCTACTCTAACTACTCTATTTACTTTTGTAAATAGAAGAAACAATGTAAGTCTTTAAAAATTACATAAATATTCTTATAACCTTAGAATATGAATGAGACGTTCTCATGAAGATATCAAAATTATTTAAAAAAGAATGATAAAGGAGAAAGACAGATTTTCTATACAAAAATGTGGAACTTCAGTATAGTTAAAGACACATTAACAGAACTTAACATCAAAAGCCAAATTAGTAAAAATTTTGCATATGGTAGCCAATAGTTCATTGACAATTTTTTTCAAACTATTCATTGACTTATTTATTTAAACTATTGATCGATTTATTCTTTAGTTTTCTATTTTTAAAAACATGCAACATTGTGTGTATTCTTTTTGCCAACATATTTAAAATTTTTTATTCTTTTCATTGTTGCTTACATTTCAAACATTCCATCAGGATTCATATTTCTTGTTCTTGAGTTACATCCTTTATTAACTATTTCAGTAAGACTCATGGATGGTAAATTCTCTTGAAGACTTATCAAAGTTTTATGCCATTTTAGGGGAAGCTTTGCTTACAGTTTTGGCTAAGCTTTCTAGTGGTCAAGTAGGTGGACAGGAGGCATTAAGATGGAGCTAGGATTAGAAGCTCAGCATCCTGGGGAAAGGTACCAACTTTTATTCAAGAAAAGTGAGGATTTTCCCAGTGTGAAGTTTTCCCAGTTGAACTTGAAGACATGAGAGTAAAAGAGTCTGAGAAGTTATCCTTCTGGAAAGAGAAGGTATACACAAGAGATGAATGTCCTTTGTGGGGATGCCAACTTACTAGGGGGAGATTATAGCAGGGATAATATTTTGCTATACTAAACCATTGTGTTTTTATCACTAGTGAAACCTAGTTCTTGGTCTTCTCACAGCTCCGATAATAATAGCCGGCCCAGGTGACTCCATCACAGAGTTGCTTTTTCAAGCTATGGCATAGGGAGGAATGAGGTTGTTGTGTTAACTTTCCCTAAGAAAAGAAGGAGGAAAGCTCTCCTGGAGGAAGAAATAAATTTGGAAAGATAGAATGGGAGAGAAAGATAGGAAATCAGATTCCACTGTCTGTTCCCCCAAAACACAGCTGAGGGGGATCTCCAAAGCAGTGGTGCTTGTGTCATCTTGCCTTTGAGACTTTGGGACAATACTGCCTCCAATGTGCCCTGAACTATAGCAAAATAACAAAGTGTGAGTGTTCAGTCAGAGAGCCTGAGTTTGGGCCCCAGTTTCCTACGGATGTGTGGGGTTTAGGGAAGATCCGGCCAATGCCACATGCCTATGCAAAGGGAAGTGAAAATGCCAAGAGAACCAGGAACCAGAAGAGGCAAATCCAGACAAGAAACTGGCTGGAGATGGGACTTTGTGACTGAATCAAGGGGAGACTCCACAGGGGACATTAATGGCAGGTGTCAGCTGCTTGAAGACCAGGAAGGAGAAGTTACATTAGGGATGGGCACAGGAAGGGAAGCTGTACGAGCCATGCATTCCTGACGTTT
Organism: Physeter macrocephalus; assembly: GCF_002837175.3. NCBI lineage: Eukaryota > Metazoa > Chordata > Mammalia > Artiodactyla > Physeteridae > Physeter > Physeter macrocephalus. Next base: position 16,240,621 of record NC_041214.2, read on the forward strand.
TGACCCCTGGGGCTTTGCCAATCCTGGAGAGACTGTCTCTCCCAGGGCTAGCCAATTTCTAGAGGCACTAAAGGACCCCACTGGCCTGCAAGTGCATCTTTCACATGCAAACCAACCAGCCCCAAACCAAAACCACAACCACCTCCTCTTTGGAGCCCTTACCCTCCAGGCCACTGTTCTCCTGCCCTTAGCAGGCCAAGGCCAGGTGCCAGGCAACTAGAGCCAGGTACCTATGCCCAGATCCTGCTGAAATTACTCAAACTAACCAACCCTAAGCCTGCTTATCCTGCCTTGCTAGCAACATTCTTTCCCTCCCACAGAAACCACAGTCAAGCCTCTTGTCCTCTTTCCCCTTGTCCCCTCTGCCTCTTGACTGAGCCTGGTACTTCCCCATGTGGCTCCCTGAATGCAATGACATATCTCCTCTTCTTGGGAATCATGAGTAACAGACTATCTTCTCAATGCCAGTTGTCTCCTGATCTGTTGGCCTCAACATACCAGAAAAATAATAAAACTTACATTTAAAATTATCCAGTACCCAGAAACCAGTGGAACCTGACAGTACATCCGTAGGCCTGCCTGTAGCAGACACCTTCCTTCTAGATATATCATCCTCTTTCTGCATCTTGAAACATTTTGGGAAGGATGAGGGACAGAGGAGACTCCTTGAGAGGAGAGAAATTACCTTATCTTTGAATTGACATAATATTTACCTAAGATGACCTCTTAAACCAGAAGTTCATTTGCTTTTAATTGGAAATGTTTGACCTCCCCTGGCCCATGATAAACTCACCTTGGCTATTTAGTGGACATGTGGGTTCAAGAGAAGGGGGAAGTTAATTAGAGAAAATAATGTGATCTTCTTGCATATCTAAGTTGAATTTTCTACCCAAGTTTAAGATTCCAGCCTTTAATAATTTTTAAAAGAAATAACTTCTGTTTATTGGGATTTATTTATAATTATAAAGTAACACATATTCATTGCAGATAATTTGGGATATGTAATTGAACTCAAAAACCCTGTATTCTCCCATCATTTTTGGAATGTATCTCTCCATGTATTCATTTCATGAACATATGCTGTGCTTTTTAACTCAAACATGTTTTTCAGTAAACAATAATTCATATTAAGACCAATAAGTGTTCTTACTATTCATTACTTAATTGATTTAACAATCCCCTTAGTTATTTATTTAGATTGTTTCCACAGTTTCCTATTCTAAATAATACTCTGATGGATATTTAGGTACATAAAACTTTGTGGGCAACTTTGTAATTAGATAAATTAATAGGAATGAAAACAGCAGAGTTCCATTTTCAAGACCTTTCCATCTTCTGCACATTTTCATGGCTTTTGATTCATATTACTGCTGGACCAGTGTATATAACTACCAGCAGAGTATGAGAAGGTCCATTTCTCCCTTTTCTCAAAAACATGCTTTATTTTTTCAAATTTTTGTAAAATCTTTGCCAATAGATAAGATGGCATCTTTTTTTTAAAATCTTTTTCTTTGAAAACCAATAGAAATGAAAATTTCTCAAAGCAGGTTAAGCTTTCATTGAAATTACGTAGTCAGATACTTTCCTACCGGTCTCAGCCCATTTACCTCTTCCGTATTGATTTTGCAAAGTCCCTTCTACTGTAAGCATTAGTAACCTTAGTTGTCACATATGCAATTTTTCTCCTGGCTTGACATCACTTTATTTTTTAATTAATTAATTAATTTTTGGCTGGATTGGTTCTTTGTTGCTGCGTGTGGGCTTTCTCTAGTTGCGGCGAGCAGGGGCTAGCGGTGCTCAGGCTTCTGGTTGAGCTGGTTTCTCTTTGTTGCGGAGCCCGGGCTCTAGGCGCACAGGCTTCAGTAGTTGTGGCTCACGGGCTCTAGAGCGCAGGCTCAGTAGTTGTGGTGCAGGGGCTTAGTTGCTCCGCGGCATGTGGGATCTTCCCAGACCAGGGCTCGAACCCATGTCCCTTGCACTGGCAGGCGGATTCTTAACCACTGCGCCACCAGGGAAGTTTCTAATTTTGTTTTTAGAGGCTTTACTTCATTTTTATATACAAATAAAAATATTTTATAAACATATGTATATTATAAATACATATATATATATTTAAAGATAAAATCCTGAGATGGGCTCATTCCTAGCAAATTTCCCTTTAATTTGCAACTCTTCATAGAACACTGAGAATATGCTCTTCCCAGCAGGGAGTAATGATTGTAGTAAATTAAGGAAACAAGTTTAAACAAACATGTGCTTACTCAAACTCTGCCTATCAGGACGTGCTGCTCTCAGCCCACACAGTCTTCAAGTGAGCTTCAGGGACTCTGAAATGTCCTGGTCCTTGAGAGAACAGGTGACTATAATAACTGACAATGTCTAAGGTTCTATAGTTCTTTCACATTCTTCACAAGGAGGATCTCCTTTAATTAGAGGAGCTGGTGTAGTTTGCTCCATCTCACAGATGAAGAAATAAGCTTCTTGACTTGCCAACAATGCTCGGGAGTGAGTGGGAAGGCATGATCATTATACACATGCAGTTCTTTCCCCACCCTGAATTCCATGCTTCTTTTTTCCCACAGGACTACTTTCCCAGTGTTAAGTGATTTTAGAAATATATTTATCTAGGCTAAGAAATGTTGTGAGAAGTAAAAGTATCATCTCTTGGATTATATGTGAAAAGTGAAATTTGAACATAGATTAGGCTCTTATAAACTAAACGTTATTGTCAAGACGTATGTTTGACCTTAAAAGTAACCCGAAACAGGCAAAAGAATGTGGAATCTCATCTTTCTCATCCTAGAATTCAAGCACTATGGAAGGTCCAAGTTTATGATTCTTTAGAATGCTCTCGGGGCAAAAATGAGGAAGCCGTTGGCATGTCAGTATGCGCTCACCTGTGAGGGTGCAGGAGCTGGAATATGTTAAGAACAATGGGGGAACCCTCTTACACTGTTGGTGGGAATGTAAGATGGTACAACCATTATGGAGAACAGTATGGAGGTTCCTTAAAAAACTAAATATAGAACTACCATACGACCCAGCAATCCCACTACTGGGCATATATCTGGAGAAAACCATAATTTGAAAAGGTACATGCACTCCAGTGTCCTCTGCAGCACTATTTACAATAGCCAGGACATGGAAGCAACCTAAATGTCCATTGAGAGGAGTGGATAAAGAAGATGTAGTATATATATATATATATATATATATACACACACACACAATGGAATATTACTCAGCCATTAAAAAGAATGAAATAATGCCATTTGTAGCAACACAGATGGACCTAGAGATGATCACACTAAGTGAAATAAATCAGATAGAGAAAAACAAATATAATATGATATCGCTTATATGCGGAATCTAAAAAAAATGATACAAATGAACTTATTCACAAAGCAGAAACAGACTCACAGATTTAGAGAACGAACAATTACCGGGGGGGATGCGGGGGGGATAGATTGGGAGTTTGGGATTGACATGTACACACTGCTATATTTAAAATAGATAACCAACAAGGACCTACTGTGTAGCACAGGGAACTCTGCTCAATACTCTGTAATGGCCTATGTGGGAAAAGAATCTAAAAAAGAGTGGCTATATGTTAATGTATAACTGATTCACTTTGCTGTACACCTGGAAGTAGCACAACATTATAAATCAACTATAGTCCAATAAAAATTTAAAAAAAAATCAGTGAGCAGGTCTTTGTGTGGACATACTTTTCAGTTCATACTAAGTGCTATGTTTGCTGGTAAGACAGTTTTGGGTTTTACAAGAAACTGCCAAACTGTCTCCCAAAGTTGCTGTACCATTTTGTATTCGCACCAGCAATGACTGAGAGTTCCTATTGCTTCACATTCTCACCAGTGTTTTCCTATCAGTGTTTTTGAGTATTCAGTATTCTAAGAGATGTGTAGTGACATCTCATTGGTTTAACTTGTAATTCCCAGATAATGCATAACATTGAACATCTTTTTATATGCTTATATGTCATCTGTATATCTTCTTTGGTGAAGTATCTGTTCATATCTTTTGAGCATTTATTAATCAGGTTGTTCCTACTCTTATTGTTGAGTTTTAAGAGTTCTCTGTATATTTGGGCTAACAGTCCTTTATCAGATATATCTTTTTGCAAATATTAAAAAAATAAAAAATATAATAAAAGCAATGGGCCTAAGCATACGATCATTAAATGTTTGCCTTATTGAAGACTGAGGGAGAATCTCTGAATTATCACCCGTCTCACCAGCACACACTCAGTTTTACTCTACCTCTAAGTCCTGCCTTAGTTTTCTGCATAACACTTATCATCTCTCACATATTATGCATTTATTTGGTTACTTATTTATCATCTATACCCACACAATATAGAATATAAGTTCCACAAGAGTTGAGACTTTGTTGTAATCTTTACATTATTGTCAGCCCCTAAAATAGTGCCTATAGCACAATGGGCACCAAATAAATATTTGTGTTAGAAAAAATAGATCAGGGCTGAGCAATGCTAGATTTTCAGGTAGACCACAAGAGACGTCATCTCCTCCCATTAAGTCTGTACAAGGGTATCTGGAATGCAGCTTCTCTTCACCACCTCCCCTGTCCCCGGTCAACCTGAGGGTTGGAACTTTCCCAACTTGGAAATTTTCTTGAAAATTTATATTTAAATGATAATACACTAATGGGACTATAAAGCTTAACTGAGTTTGTTATGTTACAAAATATATTTGTTTTTACTGTTATTCTAAACGTACATATTAACGCCAGAAAATAATATGATACTTTGAATAGACACACTAGAATTTATTCACATGTATCACATAGGATGAAGTTCCTTTTGAGTAACTGAGACCCCAGATGATAGTGACTTACAAAAGAGATATGCTTATTTCTCTTACATAAAAGCTTGGAGGTAAGAAGTCTGGGACTTGTATAAGACTCAATTTCATAAAAATTTTTTTAGTACCTGGATTCTATCTTGTTATTCTACTATTTATATGGCCTTCAATCCCAAGGCCACCTCATGGACCAAAATAGCTGCTTTAGCTCCAGCAATTTTATAGCAGTCTAGCCTGTAGAAAGCATAAAGGGACAAAGAAGAAAGGGCAAAGGATGCATGATGATTGTCTGTTAATGAAGATTCAAGGCAGCCATATGATACTTCTGCTTGTATTCCACTGGTTAAAGCTAAGTGGCATGGTCTCATCTTGCTTGAAGGGAGGCAGTGAAATATAGTCTTTATTTCATGTGGTCATGGATCCAGCTAAATACTGGGGGCTCTACTACCACATAAGAAGGAAAATGGATATAAAGGACAATTCGTAGTTTTTATCAGGGCATCCAACTGAGTGTTTTTCTATTCAATATAGTCATCTCATGAGGCTAAGTACTTATTCCAATGACTCTGTCATTGCCACTATTTTTGAACTGCCTTCGGAGCCAGTTTTTATACTTATCCTCAGAGGCGTCAAATATTCAATCTTAAAGAGTAAATTTGATTTTTGAAACATCAGAAAGTCATCTCAGATGAGGTTTTATGTGTAAGACATGTGACAAAATTATTAATGTCATTTGAGGCCAATAAGTTAGATAAGACCTCAAACTTATAAGTCCAGTACATCTCTGGAAACAATTTCCTCAATCCTAACACCATTCACTCTCCTCTACCACCACCATCACAGTCATAATTAGTACTACCACTTAGTAAAGACTGAAAACTTATGAGGATGGTAATTTTCACATGTGACACCTTCTACTCTAAACATAGTACTCAAGTAAATCTAATTACTGCCCCTCAACTTGTAACTTCCAGACCTGTATCCATTTGTCTGATATGCTCTAATAGCTGGTGGTATGTCATTAAAAATCTTATACTTGTGTTCTTCTTTCCTAAGATGAAGAGGATCTATCTACAAAATTTACATAAAGATGCTCTAAAATTAAGATCTTATAGTAGAAAAGCTACTCGGGGCTTACTTAGAATATCATATGATATTTTGCTTCCACCAATTAACTGGAGGGCATGTTAATTACTTGTGCACTTCATTATAAGTTAGCTCAAAACGTTGTTTCATCAGAAATTTGAAATTAGGAAAAATTACTAGTATTGGCTATATTTTAAATCACTTTCTAGAATTTGATATCTAATTCCTTCTGCTTTGGAATCTCTATCAATTGTTTCAAGCCAGGAAAGTAGTTCTTTGTTAGTCTTTCAGAACTCAGCTAGACATTGTGCACTCTGGGGCCCTTCCCAGACAGTGGTGTCCCTCCTACGTGCCCTGGTAACATGCCATCGTAGTGCATTGCACTTGCCTAGTGGTCTTTCACCAGATTTAAGGTCCCTTTAAGGTTGAAGCTATGACATAATCACATTCAGCAATGTGCCTGGAACTTAGCAGGCATTTAATAAACTTGAATTGTTTTAGAATCTCCTACCTCAATTTCCAAAGGCACATGTATATATGTACTTTCACATGCTCTTTTAGTCAAATTTCACTGGAAGTTATTTGGTAAGTACCCACTGTGAGTTGTTCTGAGATATGAATCTCCCACCAATACCATACAAGGAATAGTTATTGAAGAGGAAAAAGGGATGAGGGGAGAAGGAAAAGTAGAGAAGGGAGAAATGTAGGAGAGATACTCAGAAAGTTGATTAAATATAGTACCTCCATCTTAAAAATGATTTTTTTGGATCCAAAATAAGTTTTATTATTCTCTAGATTAGTAAACCATGGAAAAGACAAGGTAGTATTAAGAAGAGTGGGATGTGACTAAAATATCTGAAAATAATAGGATGTAATTAGAAATTCTAGAAAACTGCCAAACTACATCCTGCTAATAGGTCAAAAGAGAAAATATATGATCCTTTCAAGTGACCCCAAACCTCATTTGATGAAATTCTAAGTCAGTGTTTCATAAACATCTCTGGTAGAGTAAAAGTAGGTGCTTTTAAAATAATAATAGCTTTTATTGCATGGTACCTCTCTCAAACCAGAAGTCAGCATCAATAAGCTTAATGGTGAACCACTGGTAGAAGCATCACCATTAAGGGCACAAACAAGACAAGAATGTCCACTAATACCACCATTATGTACATCCATTATGTATATTGTTCTAGAAACATAAGCTAAAGCAAATATACAAGAGAAAGAAATGAGGTATAAACACTGACGAAAATGAGAAAACTAAAGTTTTGCAGGTATAATAATTACATACTTGGAATAACAGCTAGAACAAAAAACTAGAGAAATCATAAGTTGGATGATAAAAAATTAGTATAAAAATTATTAGATTCCTTTGGGGCTTCCCTGGTGGTCCAGTGGTTAAGACTTTGCCTTCCAATGCAGGGGGTGCAGGTTGGATCCCTGGTTGGGGAGTTAAGATCCCACATGTCTCGAGGCCAAAAAAACCAAAACATAAAACAGAAGCAATGCTGTAACAAATTCAATAAAAACTTAAAAAATGGTCCATATCAAAAAAAAAAATCTTAAAAAAAATTATTAGATTCCCTATATGCAAACAGTAACCAAATGTAAAATATAATGAAAGGAAAAACCATGTTTAGAATAGCCTCCAGGGTGAATTTTTGTTCTGTACAGCTGAGAGCTTTGAGTAATCTAGAAATAGCTGTCCAAAAAATGTGCGGACAGCACAATCCTCAGAAGTAGGGAAAACTTAGGATTGGGTCAGATAAGGGCTGATAGCTCTGAAAACTAGCATTGGGGACAGTACTTTGGTAGGCCGTGGTGCACAAAGGAAAGAGATAAATCAGTTTCACATGGAATGACCTAGAATGAATTCACAAGCTCACTAGGTCTCCCACAGAAAATTAAGACCTTGTTTGGGAAAGAATGGGCCCCCAGTAATTGAAATGGGAGACTTTAGATGACTCAGAGTATGCAGGGTTCCCAAATCCCACTGAGTATGCTTTGCCAACAGCAGCAATCCTTTCTCTCCAGTCTGTTGTTCAATCTGTTCCTGTCTTGCTTGAAGACCAGGTAATGAAGTTATCAGAGGCAGTTGCCTTATAATGGGAAGTTAATTCTGTTTAAGCCTACTACCACCATTTTTAAATAGTCCACAGACCTATAATTAGAATCAGACCCTATGTACCTTAGGGTCACATCACAAATTATACCTTAAAAGATAAAGCTTAACAGCAAAGGAATTACAAAGCTTTGATCATTTGTCTTGGAAAAATACTGAGAACATATGAGAGAATGGAATCCCAAAGTGCTAGACCAAGGTGGACAATACTTAATTTTGCATTAGTCTGATTCACCAATATAAATGAATTCATCAGAGAGTCAGGGTTCATCGTGCTACTCTGAGCAAGAGTAATGCTCAGCTGACTGAAAACTGTATTCAATGTGATCCAGCTGAAGGAAGCTGATGTGAGAGAAACCATGGTATATGGCAGAGGAAGTAACTCAGCATCTTAAAAGTGTCATACGTGGCTCACTCACTCATTCCCTTCTGGTCCCTCAATAGGCTTGACAGACAATTCTGTCTTTAAGAGTAATAAACTGCTGTGTAAGGAACCAAAATCCTTTAAAAGTGTATAGTTACAGATCTTTACATGTTGGGGAAGTTAGTGGGTCTGGACAAATCTCAGGATGGCAGAAGGGGGTATAGCTAGAATAACAGGCAGCAGAGTCAAAATGACTCTCACAGTGGTTTTTATCCACAGAGGTCATTGGTGGTGGTTAATTAATCATAGGATTCTTGGACCACCACGATCCTGTTGGAGCTATGTAACTCATCTGGCAAGCAGACCGCTGACTTGTGCCACAATAATAAGTCTTCATAACCTCATAGCTTCTCAGTTACTAGACCTGAGAGAGTTCTCAGACTCAAAGGCCCACAGATGAAGGGGAAGCCCAGACACTTTGAAGAAAAACCATAAAGCAGCATCATGAATATGTTCTATAATGTTTCCTTTTGCCTTTCTCAAAAGGACAGGTAGGCATTTGTCAAAGGGAAGTGCACATTTAGGTAAAGGAAGTACCCAGGCTTTCGGGATTATTAGTTAACCCAGAATGTAACCAGTCAGTCTAAGCCTTTAGAGACTGGATGATAAATGGGCTTTAGGCTTGGGACCATCTCATAGTCGGAATGGGTATGTCATGTAGTTGTTTTCTAAGTTTAGATTGTACTGATGAAATAAATATACTCAGCTATGGGTAGAATCAGCATCCATGTGTGTTTGTATATGTATGTGTATATTCATTTAATATTCACAACCTATGAGGTAAATCCTGTTAATTTCCCACTTTACAGATGAGGAAACTGAGACACAGAGAGAATAAATAACTCGTCCATGACCACAAGCCTATCTTGTGACAGAGATGGAATTTGAATTCAGGCAGTCAGTTTCCAGAATTTGTACTTTAAACCCTGGACTTTATTGCTGAATACAGAGTAAGCCCATCTCTTCCCCCTTGTTCCAAAAAAATGCACACACACACACACACACACACACACACACACACACACACACACATATTTTAGGAAAATATACAAGAAGCACATTGGATACTTTTGGTAAGAGTGACAGAATAGGAGTGAGAGGAAAGATTTCCACTTTTATAGATTTTTGTACTGCTTGATTTTTTTAACCATGTGGATATTTTATTTCTACTTTAATATAAACAGAAACATGAGAAAAAGTGTATGCAAAGGCCCTGAAGTACAAAAAAAGTATTTTTTTGAGAAACAAAAAGAAATTCTCATGATTGATGCACAGATAAATCTGGGAGAAGAGAGATAATGATGAGCTCAAAGAGGAAGGCAAGTTTTGTAGGCCATTTGAAATATATTTTGGAACCTGTCCTAAAAGCAATGGGAAATCATTTAGAGTTTTAAGCCTGGGAGAAACCTGATCAGATCAATGGGTTTTAAAGAATCACTGGGTCAACTCCTAGATTGGATAGGAGCAAAAGTAGATGCCAGGGACTATTTACAAGTGAATTAGAGTAACGCAGAAAAGAAAATGATGGTGACTTAGACTGTGACAGTGGCAGTGGAGAAAGAAATAAGTGGATGGATTGCAGAGATATCAAGTAGACAAGATCAGTGTGATTTGGTGATTGACAGAATGGTGAGAGACAGAGAAAAGAATGACTCCCCGTATGCTAATTGTGGCTACTACATGGATGAACCAAATCTGTTCTCCTACCCTGTCACCGCATGTAATCGGATCAAGAAGTGGAGCTATAACACCAACTGGGCCAATAAGGATCATTCCTAGTACTGAAGTTAGGAGAGGAAGAACCTTTCCCTTTCTATATGCAGCTGTGAGCCTGGACTTACCAGAGGGGATGCAGCCAACACACAGAGAGAAGGAGAGATCAGAGTGGGATGGTACAAGAAAGAGATTGAGAGATTTAGAGACACCTGGTAGCATGAATTCCCTTGTTCCCCAGCTGTATTTATTTCCACTAGTCAAGGCAACACAAGACTATATCGTTTCCCTGTTGCCTCAGGGAAATTTACGTTGGGTTTCTTGCACTCGAAGTGACACCTGCAACTCCAAGTGTCATCGTTAGTATAAGATTCAGGTAATATTAAGGAAATAAATGAAGAAGGCCTTAAAAAGTGACACTACGTGGGGATGAGTAAAGCAGGAAAATAAGAACAATACTAATGATCTGGTTAGCGATGGGTGGAGCCTGGTACCATTAACTGAGATAGAGTATAAAGAAGGATGAACAGGTTTGGGGGAAAAGATGATGAGTTGAACTTTACACATGTTAAATTTAGGGTGCCTATCTGCCATGCAGGGGACCTTCAGTTGATAATTAGATTTAAATAAATCTGGATAGACTTGTATCCAGTTCTGGAAATTTACAGGCTGTAGAATTATTACATAAATATGAGCGATGAAAAGTTCAAAAATGACGGCATTAGACAGGGAAACTCTGCAGAGTGAGAAAAACAGTAGGATGAGAATGAAAATCTGGAGAATGTCAATTGCTAAGTGTCCAAAGTAGAATAGCACATTAAGCAGATAGAAAAAGAGATACCATAAAAACACAAAACAAAACAAGGATATTCAGGGTTATAGAAACGAAATGATGGAGAAAATCTTGGAAGAAGTTGCTAACTCTTTTAAAAGCTACAAAGGTCCACTGTCTGAAAGGTCTCCTTGGCAGCTAGAAGGGCTGATGATGGTCTTATAAGAACTATGTTAATAGAAGAGAGAGAAGAACACAATTTCAGTGGGTTGGGATAAACATGTGAGGTGAAGAGGTTAGCTACAACTAATGTAGTTCTCAAGTTTTCATAAACAGAGGACAAAAGAGTTGGACCATAGTTAGATGGGAATACAGACAAGGTTTTAGTAGTAGGTTAGGAAAAACACCAGTACGGAAACTACACAGACACACACACACACACATACACACACACGCATACACACACATTTAGTTTATACACACATATAAACTAAATATAGTTTATATATTACCTGTGTGTAATATATAAACTACATAGATACATAGTATATGAATTACACATACACACTCATATATATAATAACTACGTATACATACATATTCTGGGACCAGAACTCCTGGGCTTAAATCTTATTGTCTGAGAACAATTTGTATAATTTTTCTGTGCTTCCTTCATCGTTTCTGTAATATGAGGATAATGGAATAATAATGGAAATTGTTTACTGGAATCGTTGTGAAGATTAAGTGAGTTAATTCATGGAAAGGACATTGAAGAGATACTGGGACACAGTAAGCACCCAGTAAATGTAACCTATCATCACCGCAAAGACAATCCATCTTAGAGAGTGTTATATTCACTTGGAAATCTCTTCCTTCCAGGCTGCTCAAGTGTGTAGGGAGAGAAGGATGCCAGCTCTCACACAGATACATCATTACCTCAACTCCTTGCTAATGGACAGAGCTCTCAATGGCGAAAACACTTTGGACTGGCTGACAGGGCGTTAAGCACTGATTTTCTGGCTTTCTCTGTCAGTCTTCTTCCTCCTAAGTTATTCCTTTTCCTCTCAGCTCCAGGCCCTCAGGTCACCTTTTTATCTACTTAGTCTTACTCCCAGAAGTGCTACTTTTCAGGGCCGCAAATAGCATGAGATCATTGTCACGGGAGAGGGTGGAGCACATACTTCAAACTTGAGCCAAATGTTATTAATGGCACCTGCCTGGGACTCTTTATCTCTGCAACACATCTAGGCTCATTTCTTATAAAATTTGGATACATCTTCAATAGAATATACAGCAATTTTTTTAAATTATGAAGGATGAGTAAGATGAAATGCTTATAATATGATGTAATAAAAATCAGAATTTAAAACTTCATCCACAATATAATTTCAATTCTGAAAATGTATGCATGTTTGTGAGTATTTACATGGTGCTTGAAAACATACGGAAAAACTGAAAGGAAAAAACACAAACATCCTACAATTGTCTACCTGGCTGGTATGATTTTATTTTCTTTATACTTTTGCTTTTATTTACAGAGACCTTCATTTTTTTATGATAAAAAATTATATTTGCTATAATATAATTTATATAATTATATTATGTAGAGTTTTCTGACACTCAAAAACTTTCCTTATTTATATCGTTCCCAAGCAAATTTGCAGACAAGTGTAATGCTCTCAGATTAAAGCTTTTGGTAAAACTTATTTTGGAAAGTGTCAGAGGTGATCCAGATCCCAAGTCATTTAAAGAGAAGAGTTTTACTTATTCTTTCCGGTCTTGCTTAAAGTGGCAACATATTTTGGTTTTAATATTCTTTCATACAACAAAGATGTGTGTGCCTACTCTGTGTCAGGTTTTGTACCCTGGCAATAGAGCAGGGAACAAAACAAATCCCTATCCCTATGGAGGACATCTACATTGATCTCTTAATTATCATCTCAGAATAGAATATTTATCATTTACTCATCATAGCCATGACTATGTCATCATTTTTTCACCTAGTACTTGTCCTTTCACATACTTCCCTGGAGTTGCCGTGGTTCTTTCTCAGCATTCCTGCTGGCAGGCCTGGTTGGGTTATGGTGGGGACTGTCTGGGTATCAGGAAAGGGAAAGAAAAAGGAACTAACAAATTTCAAATAATTTGTTATCTCATGTAATCCTTATAATCTAATAGGATAGGTAATTTTAACTGCCTACGGTAGATGAGGATACACAGCTTTAGTGAAACTAAGCATCATTTCAAGTGTCATGTGACTTGTAAGTGGCAGAGATAGGATTCTAACCCATGTCTAATTGACTTTTAAGCTTGTGTTTCTCAGTGGGTTGTGATGCTGCATTCTGGTCATACACAGAGTGAAGTAGGGCACAGAATTGAGGAGCTCAGGCAAACTCTCCCATCCAAAATCTCTCTTTCAGTCACCTACTCAGTTACTAAATTTCAAGCAATTCGTTAGTTCATCAATTTTCATTTTTAAAGTTCCTTCGCATTGTCTAGAAGAATAAATACCTTCCTTGGAGATAATCGTCCTTGTGGAAATTGATTTTAATGAAAAAAAAGAATAAGAAGGGAAGGAAGGAAGGAAAGAAAGAAGGAAGGAAGGAAGGAGGGAACAGGGTGGGGGAGAGAGAGAGAGAAAGAGAAATGGGAAAACAGGGATAGAATTTTGTGAAGAAGAAAGAGGACAAATTTTAGACAAGAAGTTCTGCCTGAGGAGCCTGAGGGGGCCTCCAGGGAACCCTGCATCTAGGCCGGGAGGAAGAGGAATAAGAGGCTCATAGGGTTCAGAAAGGGGCCATCTCCAGGACACTCTTTGCCTCCCATTTTGCCTTAGGATCCTGCCTCCATAGCCAGTCACTCTCTCAACTCTGATTTTCATCTCTAATCAATTTTTATTGAGGTATAATTTGATTTAGACACAATAATATTCATCCATATTCATGTACAGTTGGATGAGTTTTGACAGTATATATATATATACCTATGTAAACAACTCCCCAGTGAAAGCATTTCCATCAGGCCAAAAGTTCACTCATGCCATTGGCAGTCCATTTTCAACCCCCTGGATACTCATTGATCTAATTTCTATCACTCCAGATTAATTTTGTCAGGCCCGTCCATGGTGACTGCACCATCTCACTGCCATAACTTTGCCAAGCTTCCTAGCTGCTCTCTTTTTTTCTCCGAAAAGGCACAGTCATCAAAATCAATGGCACCATTTCTGGAATTGAGGCCAGGCACGTTCCACAAGCAGCCACAGAACCTGTTATCCCTGTTATCACAGGTGAGCATTTCTTGGAGACTGACCCTGGCTCTGGAGCCCTAGCTTCTGGGAATGTGGCTAAACTGGTTAGAGAGGGCTCCCCTTGGTTTCTAGGAATGATCGTCACCGTTGCCCAGATAAAAGCTCTCACGTGTTTGAAATGCTATTGGATGCTGAGCACTGAGGTTGTTTACCTGTCTTACAAGAACTTTAGTGAGGACATTTGCAAGTTTTTGCTATTTTAGTCTTCAGAAAGTTGTTCTAGTCAATGATTCACTGTTTTGGAGTATTATTCACAGCACTAGAGGCTTTACTATATTTGTAATTATTATAGAAGAAACATCTTCTATTAAAAATAAAAGCAATGTGTGCTTTTGTGAGACAATTAATAGGCAGATGTGGGCCTTTACCCACTGAGCCATAATAATAGACATATCAGGTATTCTTCCCATAAGGCCTTCTATTTTAAAATACTTATGATTCATATACCTGTCTTCCCTAATATTTTCCTTATAAGAAGTATACATCTCCACATATATTGAGACAAAGAAGGGGAAAATTGTTCAGAATTCACCAGATTGTATTCCTTCCATTCAGCATCCAAACTTACTACTCCTAGTATGGAATAGAAACACAAAGTAAAAAGTAAAAAAAAAAAAAACACCTGTAGCTTTTTTCTTTGTTTATTCTATTATAAATGCTGATAACATAAAATGTTACCAGCTCCAGGAAGTAGTTCTTCCTCATATCATTTTTCTATCTACAAAAATAGGAGTAGTTCCTTTTTACTAATCTATAAAGCTGTAATTATTTATATTTCTTTTCCTTTCTTTTCTTTTTTCCAACCTATGAAAGATAGATAGATAGATAGAATATGAGGGATAGATATGAGTCATCTTGTTAGAGATGACTAGAGGATTTTTTAGAGAAGATGTATTAGTTTGCTAGGGGTGCCACAATGAACTACCACAGACTGGGTGGCTTAAACAACAGAAATTTATTTTTTCATAGTTCTAGGGGCTAGTCCAATATCAAGGTGTTGGCAGGTTTGGTTTCTCCTGAGGCCTCTCTCCTTGGCTTACAGATGACCGCCTCCTCACTGTGTCCTCACATAGCTTTCCTCTGTGCACCCACATCCCTGATGCCTCTTCGTGTGTCCTAATAGCCCCTTTGTATAATGACAAAAGTCAGATTGGATTAGGGCCCAGCCTAACAGCCTTATTTTAATTTGATTTCCTCTTTAAAAGCCCTGTCTCCATACACATTCTGAGGTACTAGTGATTAGGGCTTCAACAAATGAATTCGGGGGGACACAATTCAGACTATAACAGAAGGTATAATACTTATGTTAGAGAAGACAAGAATTTTCAGTGATAGTAGTAATAGAAAGAAATGGATTACAGATAATTTTCTCAGGGACAATTCAGAGGATTGAATGATTCATTTGATGTGGAAGGTGAGATATAGGAAGAATGAGAAAGTTCAAGTTTTCTACATTTACCAGCTGGATATATAACAATAGACTTGTATAGAAAGAAATGCAGTTTTGGGGGTAAATTAGGATAATCACTTATTAATTCATTCAACAAATATTTAGCATGCTTTTACTACATACCTAGCACTTTTAGACAAAGTCCCTAACTTCACTGAGTTTACATTCATCAGTGCTCTAAATATGTAACCTTTGTGGTATCTATTAGATATTGAAAAAAAGTGGAGATGTTGGGTAAGCAGTTGAATGTATAACTCCAGAACTCAGGGGTCGGGTTGGAACTGCAGCTATGAATTTGGAAGTCACAGTATATATATTATTAAAATCATGGACCTCAGTGATTTCACCTCAGAAGTAAGAAGGCTGAGAAACATTCTCTGAATCAGGCAAATGTGCATGGGTTATAAAGAAGAGGAAGGACCAGTAAAGGAGATGGGGAGGGAGGGAAATCAACCAGTGAAGTAGGAGAAAAACAAGTAATAACTTCAGTCTTGATTATGTCCAGCCGAGATTGTTTGCAGAATTTTCATATACGCGCCTTCAAATTAGCATTACAGAATAATACTTTTAATATACGCCATTTATATATTCAGATCATAACAGTAACTCCATCTAGCTGCTCTAAATGTAGTTCTAAGAAAAAGACTTTAATGCATTACCTACACCAATCTATAACCAACAAGAAGCAGCCCAAGGCCTCAAGGACTATGTTCTCTTGTGCAGACATTACTCTGCCTCTGGCCATCTTGTTTAAAATACTAATTTGCTTAGCATAAACTGTGCAAAGGTAAACCAGAGCCATTGATTCTCATTGGCACCAACTTCAAACATCTCACACAACACTGACATATTTTCCCACCGACTTTGGCTTGCCCATCTCAATTTCCCTTGGTTCCCATTGTCATTACCCTGGGTCTCCAGCCTGCAGTAAGAATTTCTCTTTCTTTTATGTTTAAAGCCTTTAATTACTCCCCCAGACATCCCTTCCCAGTTTGGCAGTGCAAACACTTCTGGGAAAGGTTTTCTAGAATTAAACAAACGGATTACATCAGTGATTTCCTGTTCTTTTAAGAATTAGGGCAAAATTCTGTCTTCGTCGTGTTAGTCCATGGGAGATGGGGCCAAAGAAGAGGCTGGTGATTATTCTTTGAAGAGAATGTTAAGTGGTCTTTCGTCAGCAGTCACAGCTGATAATAATAATTCTGGGGAAAACAAAAATGAAATCTTTTTGGCTTCTACGATAAGACCTTCATTTCCTTTCTTTCAGACATTGTTCTCATTTTGCCATGACCGCATTCATGCTGCTACTGGAGAGCAGTTTAATATGTCCTGGTCAGTTTTCTCCCCAGTCTCTCCAATGCCCAAAGTCATTATTCCCATTTGGTTTTTTAAATACGATCCACTTTTGATGGATCAAAAAAGTAATCATCTTTTTCAAATCTGTCTGAAATTTTGCTTTTCTCTATACACACAAAAATGATTTTCTTAAAAAATACATCATTCTAATTTTGCTTTCCTTTTTACTTCTTTTTAATAACAAGGCTATTACTCATTCTCCAGTTCCTAACGCAGCCAAAATTGGAGGGGGACTACAGACTGTTGAACCCTATTCTAAATGAGTGGTACATTATAAATTAAATACAGACAGAGTCAACATGAACTTGATCAGACAGATGAGGGAGAAAAGCCAAAAAGCTGGTTAATTTCTCTTCTCTATCATTTTTTTTCTCAAGGCCTTGTATCTCTCCTCCCTCTTTTTTCTCTCAAGCTTCTCACCTCAGCTTGGGCACAGAGCAAAGACAAACCACAGCCATCGCCCGTGGTGCAGACCCTAGTGCACAAGGCACAGGATAGTCCCAGGCTCCCATCGGGGTGAGATGGAGCAAGGAAGAAGCCAAGCCTGGGGCAGGTCAGTGAGGTCCTGGGGGTGTGGTGTCAGGGGATGAAGGTATTTGGGAGATCTTGTCATCCAGGATGAGCAGACTCTGACATCTTCAGAGCCAAGAATGTGGCATAAATGAGCAAAGCCAAACAAAAATGAGTGTGACCCATGGCCAATAACATATCTTAGGTAGGCAAAGATGACACTACTCATCTCCAGCCAAATATTGCCATTCAGAACTGTGGGGTCAGCATTGCCAGAGCTCCTGATTATTAGTATTATTTTTGAGAGAATCAGAAATAAATCTTTTTTTAACGTAAGTAAAATAACCTGAGTTTATAAGTCAACTAATTTTTCCTTGACACCATTATACTTAAGGACCACCAAGTTGAAACCTCTTGTTTTACAATAAGAATCACTCTTCCAATTGTCCATCAAAGTCACATGGTGATTAGTAGGCAGAACCCAGACAGTATATAAATGCCAATCTTAAATATTCTCCAGCTGTTATGGGAATGAGTTTCCCAATTTATCAAATTTTGAAAGAGAAAATAATGGTACAAAAGGTAATAAATAAGTTCTTTAAGAAAGAGATAATAAAAAGAAGAATATTAACATCCTCTCCCCATATACCATTTTGACATGCGTTTAGGTTTCTTTCATT
This sequence comes from Physeter macrocephalus, assembly GCF_002837175.3. Taxonomy (NCBI): domain Eukaryota; kingdom Metazoa; phylum Chordata; class Mammalia; order Artiodactyla; family Physeteridae; genus Physeter; species Physeter macrocephalus. The sequence goes on from NC_041214.2 coordinate 16,258,885, forward strand.
CTGCATCTTTTTAGGAAAAAAAAAAATTAAGAGAGAGAGAAAGAGTCCTGGAGAGAGAATTAATCTGTTTTGAAGCCTTGTCACATGCCTAACAACTTCCTTAGGACTTTAGGTGTATTATATTTTTTTAATCTTACTTTTAAAATTAGAGGGTAAATTAGGTAAATAGTAAGTGAAGTGAGACCCCCAAAAAAGCATAATTAATGTAAAGCTTTCTTCACATAAAAATAAAAAAATTAAATAGCTAAGAAAAGTGTGTATGAATTTAGCTCCTCAAGCATTTCGTCAGGCAAGTATTGGGATCTGGGACTACTCTAAATTTGCACAAGATTACCTAAAAATTACCTCTGTAAGTCGGGGCGAGAGTCCTGATAGCTGACCTTCCGCCTCTGAAGGCATGAGACATATGGGATTGATATATTTTTAATGCACATTTGAATGTCACTCTGCTAGGAGCAGGGCCAGAGACTGAATGCATACATTTTACTAAAGGCTAAATTTGCTATGTCAGTGTGAGCACAAAGAGGGGAAAGTGGATGATCTTGCCCACCCAGAACCAGCCCATCTAACTGACTCCTCCTTTCCTTCACCCATCCAACGCATACTTATTATATTTAGCTCAGTTCTAAGCATAGAGGGATTTGGCAATGTACAAGACACAGGAGACCCCTGCCCTCAAGGAGTTTATATTCCAACAAGAGGATACAGACAATAAACAAGGAAAAAACCAAATTAATTAATGATGTCATTTCAAATAATGCTAAATACCGAGAAGAATTTTAAAAAGCAGAATACTATAACAGACAGTGAGGAGCGTAATAATGGAGGGGAACAAGTTTTAGAAATTTATTTCAGAATGAGTATAATCCAGAGGTAAAGATATGAGAAAAGAGTGAGAAAGAATTGCACGTACAAAGGCCGTGAGGTCAGAATGTCCTTGCAAAGTTCAGGAGGCAGAAAGGGGCTCTTTGGGGATGGAGGATACTGAGCAAGGGTCAGAAAGGTCACGGGAGGAAAGTTTTCCATCACGGAGACTTCTATTTTATTTTAAATAGCACAGAAAGTCACTGGAGTGTTGTAAGTAGGGAAATGACCTGTCCCTTTGGGAAGACTGAAACGCTTCCAGAGCCTCCATAGAATAGGAAACCATCACTTCTCTGCCGCCTGGAACAAAAGAGAAACTCCAGAAGAAAGAGGGGTTTCTAAGCTTTACATATATGTAACACAGAGGCCAAGGGAAGAGTCTCTGACTTTGGCAGCTCTGTGTCAAGGAGATTTGGCTGACTGAGTCAGCGCCACCCAGAGCTGGAAGAAGGCCCAAATCCTGCTTGTCAAATACCACACACAGCCCACTCTCAACAGCCAATCTGCTTCATCAAAACATGAACTTAAAGACCACTAATACAGCCACTTCTGACCTGAACAGACAGCCTTCTGCAAAGACAGCGAGTCCCACTGTGGGAGACCCTTGGGATCACACAGCCCTGATTTGCCTGTTCATCTTATCTGTTCACCTTTAGTTGGCTTTTTAAAAAAAAAATATAACCTCTTTAGTGTTCGCATACATTGCTAGCGGGAGTGTAAATTGTTATAGTCTGGCCATAAGCAATAGAATGATAAAAATGTGCCTTCATTTTGACCCAACAATTTTACTTCTAGGAATTTATCTTCAGGAAATGATCAGAGATGCTGTGATGAGATAAAGAATATAAATGTCCAACAATAGCACATGGGTTATGTCTGTTAGAGCACTTTTACAGCCATTCAATATCATGTTCTGGGAAAATACTTCAAGATAGAAAAAAGTTCTGTGACATAACTTTAAGTAAAAATAGAGGCTACAAAGTACTATGTATGACACAAGCCTGATTTTTAAAGTATGTACATTTATATGTACATATTTTATTTACATTGCCTATTTTAACATTTTAAAGTGTTAGCAGTAATTCTCTTTCAACTGTGAGCTAGACTGTCAATTTTTGTTTCTCACTGATTCTCTCTTTTATGAAGTTTTTATAACGAACATAGTTTAGTTTTGTAATTTAAAACAACTCTATCAAAATGTACTAAAACCTTTCTTGAAAGCTTTGTGTCCAAAATGCTTACTTGTGGCATCCTTAGGGCTAGCCTAGGATCACATGTACAAGGATCACATATGCAAATGTTTCCATGGTCCCTGTAACTAAGGCAAAATAAGAGAACAAAAATGGGCTGTTAATCATCACTGTTTTATAATTACAAATATTCTATATACATTCATATTATTTTTTAATTTTTTGGACTGAAGTTTTAAAAGATTTGTCCATTTGGTAGTGACATTCTCCTCTTCCTACTAGAATGTATGTTCCACAAAAGCAGAAGTCTAGAACAAAAGTCTATTTTGTTCATGTTTTATCCTCAGTGCCTGCACAGTGCCTGGCAAATAAAGTAGGTAAGTATTTGCTGAATACATTAACGGAGAAAAAATGAATCCAAGCCCTAATAATTGCAACTCAGAGAGAAATACGGCACATTGGTCTGTGTTCAGTAAAAATGACAATACAGTGTTTAGGAGGGCTGAATTAAACTTTTTGCAAGGGTATACTATCCTACAGACTGGAAAATTCCTTTTTGCTCCAGCAGTATTTTAGGAGCTACTAATTTCTCATATGAATGGCTTTCAACAGTGGTTTCTTTTCCACAACAAGCAAGAAGATTAAGGCCTATGGAAAAAAAATTGATATTCACAGACTAGTATTGCTGCCAATTTATCCATGAAGGCATAGAATGAAAGGTTGGGGAGCTCTCACAAAGGAGAAAGAAAAGTAAAATAAATGAGATTATGCAAATTGAAAACAGTCTATAATTATTTCTTCTATGCTGTTCAAATTCAAAAATTATAAATGCAGGGAGCAGGCCACAAAGCCCCAAGGTATGTTATACAATCCAAATAAGTATCAAGGATCTTGAAAATGGTCACATCTCTTGATGCAGTGATTCCACTTCAAGGATACAAACTAAGGACAAATAATAAACTCAGACAAAGATTTCTGAACAAACATGGCTGAACTGCAGATATGAAGAAGAAATTCCATTTTATACATGAATCACAGGCAGATAGAGCTGAAAGGGACCTTAGCTATATTGTGTGTGTGTGTGTGTGTGTGTGTGTGTGTGTGTGTGTGTATGAGAGAGAGAGAGAGAGAAATTTATTTGAGGGAACTGGCTCATGCAATTGTGGAGGCTGGCAAGTCCAAAATCTGCAGGGTAGGCTGGAAGGTTGGAGACTCAGGGAAGTTTGGATGCTTCAGCTTGAGTCCAAAAGCAGACTATAGGCAGAATTCTCCCTTCTTCAGGGGAGGTCAGTCTTTTTCTGTTAAGGCTTTCAGCTGGTTGGATGAGACCTGCTCACATTATGGTGGGTTATCTAACTCAAAGTCTACTGATTTAAATGATAATCTCATCTAAAAAATACCCTCAAAGCAACATCCCAATGTATTTGACTAGATATCTGGGTTCTCTGCCTAACCACGTTGACACACAAAATTGTCCACCATATTGGCCCATAGGCACATTTGGAAGGACTCTCAGAGACGTGAACTTCCCAAGCTTATTGACAAATAGACCCAAATTGAAATCTCTCCTTAGTGCTGATATCGGTCTTTTCCTGAAGTCTGCAAAATGTCCTTGAGAGTCATATCTACAGCTAGAAAATATCAGACAATACCTTTTATTTTTTTATTTTAATTTTAAGTATAGCATGCCTTGTTCTAAAAGTATATAGCTCATCTTTCCAGGGGTATTGAAGATCTCATTCACTTGAGATCCCAGAAGCTCTTAGTGTCATGCTTTCCATAAAACAGGCATCCAATACCTGCTTGCTCAATTAAACTGAGCCTCATTCTAAATGACCTCAGCCAGAAAGTTGTCATGTCATATCACCTAACTTCTCTGATTTTCATTTTCCCTTTCTATAAATGACAGGATGTATATTAATCTCTAATATCATATAAATTGTAGCTACAGTAAGTATGTGGGAGCTCAGAGGAGAAAAATGGCAAGGAATGCTCTTCATGAAGGATGTGAGGTTTGAAGGAAGTGTCAGATGCATATAGTCAGAGACAAATGTGGGATATTGCAATGAAAGAAAACAGTGCATGAAATGAAAGAGGTAGAAATGTACCAGGTGTACTTGACAGACAGTGGGCTGTATAGAACGTTGTTGAGAGAAGCTATGGGAGATGTGGCTAGAGAAGCGTGTGAACTTCAAGACAATATAAATAGCTTGCACTTTAATGTGATTGGGTGTCATTGATAGTTTTTGAATTAGAGAGGAACTTGATTAAAGTGGTGTTTTGTGGAGGGGGAAAAAACTTATTCTGGCCATATTAATTTGTCCTCTTTAAATTAAACAACTTGATCATTTTCTTATGTCTCCCATTCTCTTAACTGTTTTTGTAGTCACAGGCTAATCCAATTCCTTGTATAAATTATACAGTATTAAGCTGCAAATCCATGAACTACCAAAAAATAATTTAGAAGTAATTTTGTCATAAAAATTATTTCAATGCAGTTGTCACAACTAATACTGTTATTACATTTATACACTATTACTTGTCAGAGAAAAAATTTAAACAGGAAAACGTGGGCTGCAGAGAACCCCATTAAAATGAACTATAAATCCAGGGTGAAGGGAAGTTTTCAAAATTAAGAAAAAAGAGACACAGGCTGTACCCAGATGTCACAGTAAGTCTTCCAGGGAGGAAATAAGAATTGGTAGCTTGCAACTTAAACAGTAAAGAATTGACTGTTTCAATGTATCTGATTGTATGGCTGGTATTTGGAAAAGACAGCGTTGTGAGGATACCAGGAGTTGCCTTGGCGGCTGAGCCCTGTCTCTGTTACTTCCTAGCTTGCTGACTGAGCAAATATTCTCTTCTACAGTTTCTTCACCCATAGAAATAATACGCCTAGCACATTACCCCACACATAATAGGTCTCCTTAAGGACACAGTTCACCCTCCCACCACCTTCTCTACTCTGGTCACAATCGTCTTTAGTTGTAAAGTTGTAGACAACTCTACCAACCTCACAGTGCTGCTGAGAAGAGGGAGGGAACTAAACCACACTAATTAATGCCCACAAGGCTCTCACTGTAGCAGATCCTTTCAGGCATCATATAATAAAAGTTATTAGACAAAATTATCCCTGTTTCAATCTACAGTTTTGCCCATTAAAAGAACATAGCCTACATTTTCATGTCTGGCTAGAATCAGATGTATCTACATTTTTCTTCACATGTTTCTAAAATGAGCAGAACACCATGATTAAATGGTTTCTCATAGAGTTCTTATACATGAAAGAGCTCAGAAAACAATTCATCTTAGTAAGTAAAATATACTAACGCTAATGTATGTTTATTGAGTGCTTCCTATCTACCAGGCACTCTTCAAAGTGACTTAATATCTTCATACGTTTAATGCTCACAACAAGTTGGTAAAGAAGCCATACCTTTATTATTGCCATTTTATGGGTAGGAAAAATTACAATTTATGAAACATGCTTGAGGTCACCTTGCTTGCTGGTAGCAGAGCTGGGATTAAGAGACATATAATCCCATGCACTTGTTGGGACATGGAACAAAAAACAAGTAATATCCAAAATTGTGGTCTACATTCTTCTTCTTCAAAACATTGAAAGCAAATGAAGATTTAGATTTTTGTGTCTAAAATGTCTATAATTTCAAAAGAACAAATTCTCTATCATGCAGTGAGAAAAACAAAAAAATCTAATGTATCATTCTTAATAGAACTGGTTGGTTTTGCTTTTAACTGTTATTTAAAAAATCTTTAAAAAAGGATCTCTGTAATATAGACATAAATAATCCATAGAAAAATTTCCTAGATTGCTGATTATAGCACTTTGGCCCTATGTTAAAGCTGTAAGCATCTCTGGTATGTAAACAGAGATCAATTTTAGGGTTCTTAGATATCCTTTATCCTTATTATTTTTTAAACAGACTTATTGCAATTTAATTCATATACCATAAAATAAATCATCTGTTTCAAGTGTGCAATTCATTGGTTTTTAAAATACATTTCCAGAGTTATAAACTATCACCAGGAGGGGTACAACGTTGAACCTGTAAAGGACACCATTCTCTAAAAATGGATAAGAGCAGAAACGACAAACCAATCTGGAAATGTACTTGGAGACACTGGAGTTAAAGGAAAGTGATCTACTTAAACATTATGAACATTAAAGTATTAATTCATAACTCTCTCCTTAACATGGAGTGGGAATATATTTGCATTCCATAACTAACAGGAAGAAATATGTTTTACTGATCTACAGAGACTTAAACTAAGACGTCTCATCTAGAGTGTATCATCAATTTCCTCTGTCAAGCTTTGTAATGACATCTATTTGCTACGACCACTCCCTTGAATGTTACTAATAATCTTCTTGTTGCCAAATCCATATAGTCTTTTATTTGATGAGTAGAAAAGGTAACTTAATGAGAAATGTGAGACAAATGTCTGTCAATTGAGAAGACTGTTGAATTTCAAAGCATACAAATTAAAGGATCTATTTATAGACATTAAGTTCTAGATTTTCACAGTTTGAAGGAACTTTAAGCTAACAACCTCTTTTTTTACAGATGAGGCTGCTTGGAGAGACTAAAGATTAGAACCCACTCTGGTGAGCCACCTATTACCTAATTTCATATTCAAACTTGACCTGTATGAATATGAAATTGAATGACCCTGTATTATTCAAGGGTTTCAGGCATCATATAGGTATCTCATCCCTTTTATAGTATCATAAGCTTTTCAGGACAGGGACTTGTTTTTCCTGATTCCTCAATATCCAGCAGTGTTTGGCTAAAAAGCATTTTTTAACTATCACATTTTAGCTACCTATAAAAGTTAAGCCTGTGGTTTCTTTGGAACTAAAACTTCTATATCCAAAAATCTTACTGTTGTTTGTCTTCAGATTTTTCAGCAATTTTTTCCTCTATTATTCCACCATTTGATACCTATTTGTCGCTCCTCTTTGTTTCAATGATAAGATAAAGAATTCTAAAATGAATTAAAATTTTAAAATATTTTAAAATACAGTCTAGATTACACGGGAAAAAAAATGATTCTCTTTGGAAGAACTAATTCTCAAACAAATTTTCTAGTCAAAGAAAAACAAAAAGGAATCAAAGAATTAAATCCAATTTAACAAGTATTAGTTGGAACTTTCTTATGCTTAATGCACTGAAGATACAACAGATATATAAGACACAGATCCTACCTTCAAGAAACTCTTATCCTCTAGAAAAAAAAAAGTATTGTATGACAATTTGATCAGTTAATTGTATTTTAAAGCAAAATAATACTTAGTATATATTATTAAGTACTAAAATATTTTATTTAACATATTTAATCCTTACAACAATCCTATGAGGTAAACACTATTATATTTTCATTTTAACAAATGAGAAAACTGAGGCACAGAGAGGTTAAATGTCCTCCTCAAGTTATGGCAGAGCTGATATTTGAACCAGGCAGTGTCCATTCAGAACCTGCATTCTTATGCTGTATTCTACTACCTCTCAGCTGAATGCAACTTCTCAATTAATTTCATTTCTTTTTACAAATATATCACCCAAATCAGAAATTAAGATTTATTGGTTATTTTACATCAGGGAGATAAATCTATTCTCACACAGAATCAGTCTGAAGATTGTAAATGCCTTTACAAATATATGACAGAAGTGTCCAAGGGGTCATCCACACATTTCCACCTGCAATTTCAGCATGAGTGCAAATTTTCTTCCCCTTTCATCTCCTTTGACATTAAAACAAAATTAAAAATAATATGGGGTGACTATTACAGCCTTTCATTCCCGATAGCCATATTTTAGGACTAAGGGATCAGCTAAAGTCTGGTATCATTTCAAAGAACAAAATAAAAATAGATAGAAATGGCACTTTTCCTAATCATTCTCAAGAAAAAAAAGTGCGTTTTTTTTTTTTTGGTCCAATTTACAAGAAATTTCTATTGATTAGAACCTACTTATACAGGCCAGGTTGATGTGTCTCTCAAAGCTGTTATCTGAACTGCCAATTCACTTCCTCTAAGCCCCATGACCAGAAAAAAATGATTTGTTTTCTGTAGTCCTGTCCTAATTTGGTCCTGGTGAGTTGGTGAGCCTTTCTTGTAACTTTGTTCCTTGGTTTGCTGAAGGCTTGGTTTACTCATCCCAGTAAAATCTCCTGCTTGTTCACCTCCTTCTCTGAACAAAGACTGATTTTCATAAGAGCTCCTGAATGTTTTCCCTTAGGCATTGGGACTAGCTTCTCCCACAGAAGTGGGCTGTTGCACTGCTTTGTGTCATCTTTCATCACAGAAATGTTCAAAAGGCAGCAGAAACTGTGATAGGCAAGTAGGTCTCTGCTTTCATGAAGAGGGTGATGGAAAAGAATTTTAAACAATTTTAGCAATAAACGTTTGCTGGTACATGAATCTGGATTTATAGCAGTTAGAGGTATGTGCATTTTCATAGAATAGTCTAGGCATGGTTCCTCCCACTTTTGTACTCCAAGACCTGAGCATTGTGTTGCTTTTGGTTTCCCCGTTACAGCTGATAACATCAAACATTTAAAACGGAGCAGAGCGCTGCTGACTGCGGCTCCAAGCAGCTTCAGGTTGAGCGATGTTATCAATGGTTACAAGAGTAACAGAACTCCAGGGCCTGGGCTGGGTCTTGGCTTGTAAAATGTCTTTCAGTTCTACTTCTAAAATGTTTTTATGTAGAAAGTAGCTTGGCATCAATATGTTACTAAACACCAGGAATTTTTTTCAAAGGGAGCAAAGGATTTTGAAACATCGAAGCTATGGTGATAAAATGGAGACATGCAAAATTATATTTGCCTGTTAAAAATCACTCTAACCTTTCACTTGTACATAGATCTTAACAACAAATTCCCGGTGTATCTTAACAAATTCCCGGTGTTCTGAAACAGTTCTGAAGGACTTGTTTGCGAGCATTTTAAAATATGAGGGAATTCTTTACTCCTTCTAATAAAGCTGTATCTTATGATTTACGCATCAATTTGCACAGCCTGGCTGCACAAAACGGGTTAATTCCAGAGCTCGGGCAGCTGAAAGGAGGGAGTTAAAGAGACCAAGAGTTTCTTCAGGATGGTCTGGGTTCTTTTTTCATGAGGGTCTATACCTGGAAGCCTCAAGAAATACAGATGACATGGGAGAAAACGCGAACATGCATCCTAGGGCTTTAAACTCAGTTCCACAGTCCCCCAACCCCAAACCACAGCCCTCCTCCCAGCAAGAGGCCTGACATTTTGCATCAGGACCAACAGCAGACAGCCAGCTGCTAGGAGGCTAGCTATGGAGAAGCCACACAGAGAAAAGGGTAAAAACAATAAACTTTGCAAAATCTTTCTCTAAAACATAACTTGCCAGAACACATAGGTCTTCCCAGAAAAAAATGATTAACAAATTAGTGTTCAAATATATTAAGTTGAGAGCGATGTTAAGATAGTGACGTTTATATAACATTTGGATGCAATGCAGTACCAAGGAGGATAATAATTGGGAAAGCAGAAAATAATGAAAGTCACTTTTTCTTAATTTAGTTCTGACATCCAGCAAGGCTCAGCCCAGGTGGTTACCATATACATACACTGGAGGCTACTAGAAAAGAAAATATTTAAGAAAACAAGTGTACCACTTTTTAAATGTTTTATTTTAAAATATTATTAAATTAAAATATTTCTAAAGGAATTAGACATGACTATGTAAAAGGCTCTTACATTTTTCCTAATTTCCTTCAGCTACATATGATTCCCCACATTTGTTTCATTTTTATTCCTTTTCATCTGGGTTTGAATAGGGAAACAGATGATTAAAATGATATTATTATAATTTAAAATAGAGATGAAAATAAAAGTTTGAAACAAATATTTATCAAAAGTTAACTTTTGAGGGGTAGGCCATTTTACTTGAGGCAAAGTACACAGAAGAGTCATCTGTTCAATGATCCAAGGCATCATCATATCCCAAATCCCTGAAGTCTTTCTTGCCTCTTGTAGCAAGGTGCATTAGCTGACTAATAGTATTTCCAGAGAGAAAAATGGAAAGGAAAATGCGGAGCCTGACACAGAAAAGCTTAATAGACTTGTGTACATATATTAGGCTTATGACTCACGATAGATTTGCACCACTGCCAACTCCATCTCAGAGGGTCTGTCATCAACACTTCCTCTTATCCCTCCAGCCTTTTCTCCCCTCAAATTATCTTACAAGCTTTCCAAGCAGATGCTTTAACTTAATATTTCCTCAAGGATGACAGAATTTAAGCAGGTTCAAGACAGAGCAATTAGATTTCTTATTTTGTTTGCTGATTTCAGCAAATATTAAGTTCAAGATTTTGTTTTCTTTATAGGGTCTATATTTCTATTAACATAGAAAAATCGACTAATACTGAGGCCTTAAAGGACTAAGAAGAAAATAGTCCTTCCCTTGTCCTTAAGTAATGACAAATTTCTTTCAAAATTTTAAAAGTTTTTGTGATTTCTTAAGTTAGGTAACACTTGGCTAAAATGTATCAAACACACAAAAATGTAGCAACTGATAATAACTGATAATAAGGTAATTTCATTTAGTTATTAAAATTGCTTCCTCCCCCTGTTTCCTACCATCTATTAACATAAGAATCAAAAATATAACGGGGAATGAGTTGTTTTTCTCTGCACGAATAGAAAAATGGATAGTCTTCTATCACCCTCGGTCAAGTCCAGAAATGAAATAAATTATGATTACAATTTATAATTACAAAAGTGAACCTTCACTGGGATTCACATGGTGGTCTCTCATTCCCCATTCCTACTTTCAGGAAGCTTCTGTAAAGACATCATGATTTACAAGAATTATTTAAACTTGCTTTCTACTGCAGTGCTTCTTCGTGTGGGGTAAATTATTTGCATCACCTCTAAACAAAGCATAGACAGACTACAATGATATTAATGATCTAAAATATGAAAAGAAATAATAAGAAACTTCTACAGACCACTCTTTATTTATGAGTTCCCTGGATACTAACGCTATCTCAGAAACAGCTGGAAGACAAACCTGTTTAAAATGACTTCTATTAGGATGAAAAATTAGTACTTAATAATTTATTCACTTTAACATTTTCAGAGCTGAGACACAGAGTTTTTCAGTGTTTCATCAGCAATGTCTTAGGCATGCTCGCCTTGCTCTTTGGGTGAAATCTGAGCTAAGATGTTTCATCATCACCCCTCTTCTTCCTCCCAAAGAAGCCCTCATGACTTGGTTCTCCTCTTGCTTGACGAGGTCAACACCCCAACCAGGCTCAGTTGCTTTATATACAGTGAGACCACACCCTTCCTCCTCCTCCTCTTCTCTTTAGTCCCTTTGGCTAGCATTGCCATTTCCCTTCCACACCTAGCTTTTCTCTACACCTCACCCACCTTACCTACCAAACTCTAATCTTAATACAATCCAACATTTTAGGATCCTGAGTCATACTGGAGAAACCACACCACCGTGCGGACCAATCACTCTTTCAGATGCCCAGTCACAGCTGGCCTGCAGCCCTCTCTGGACAAATATTTATATGGTCATAATAAGTAGTCACAATGGCAGGAATTCCCTGGTGGTCCAGTGGTTAGGACTCTGCACTTTCACTGCCGAAGGCCCGGGTTCGATCCCTGGTCAGGGAACTAGGACCTCACAAGCCTCGCGGCCAATAAACAAACAGTCACAGTGGCAAGTCCAAACCGTCAGCAAATTGCCCTGTTGTTCTTCGCTGTTCCTGCCGCCCTTACAGCCTCTGCTCTCTTTCTTCAGCAGCACCCTTCTCTCCTACTTCACAGGGAAATAAGAGCTGGCCAGGTGTTTCCCTTTCTGATGCCCAAGGCTCCTGCATCTGTCTCTCTTTTACCTGGTCTTTTCTACTTGTCTAAGGGCGCTTAGGTACTTCCACCAGCATGTCTCTCTCCTGTGTCTTCAGCTTCTTTCTTCTATATCCCCTCATTCCATCTGCCTTCAACAGACTCTTATCTGGTTTCTGCATCCACTCTGCTAAAATTTCCTGGCGAAGTTTGCCATTGATCACCTCCTATTTCTCCACACCAACTCATTTTCATTATGTTAGTTGACATTCTTAAACTATTTGACACAGTCGATCCTTCAATTCTTTCTAGAATTCTCTCCTCTCTTCCCTCCGTGGCCATTTGCTTTCGTGGTCCTCCTCTTATATTTCAGACGTTTCCATTTCACTCTTCTTATCCATCTGTTAAATGCCTGTCATCTTGGGGGGAGCTGAAGTGGCTGAGCCAGGATTCAGAGCCAGACAGAACTCCAGATCCCAGCAACACAGGCTCCATATTGTATAATGGCTGAACCCACTGGCTTCAGAGTCAAGCCAAAATGGGTTCAAAGCTCAGCCCTGCTAATTATTTTGCCTCTTTGAGCACCGGTTTTCTCATATATAGAATATAGGTAATAATACTTTCCAGATAAGAGTTGCTGGGAGGAATATCGCTGGTAATAAATGCAAAATGTCTGGAAATAGTAGCTTTCCAATGATATCTATTATTATTTCATTGGCTTTATGGCTCCTCAAATATTTATATTTGTTTTCAGAGTCAAGCATGAGACAAAACAATAAGGTAGGGAGACATTTAGGGCACAGTTATATTAGGGAAGGAGAGAGAGGCATTCCTGCTGCAAACCAGTTAAACTAACTGAACAATTATCTGAGCTATTTACCTTCAGCTTAATTCTCCATTAAGAGGCTTCCATCCTTTTGAGAAGCACACTGACGTGAATGCCTCACCAGCACTGTTAGTAAAGAATTCCTCACAGCCTCTTCCATCTTAAACCGGACTCTGTAGGGACCAATGATCCCAGATTGGCAGCTTCCAAAGCATATTAACGCATCATTAACTCATTATCTTTAGGACTATCTTTGAACAGCAAAGGCGGAAATATTGGATAAGAATCTATTAAGCAAGTCAGAACATTTCTCATTTTGTGGAGATTTCTTCTACCTATAAGTTTGTAATTCAAAGGAAGAATGAAGAGTCTATTGATTGTTTTAAGTTCTTGATAAAGGATAATATTTTTAATGTTTTTTAATTCTTTTTAAAACAAAGGATAATTTTTTTAAAAAAACATGGGAAAAGCAGGTTTGTCATACAAATATAAAGCAAACATGTACTAAAGATTTTATTTAACTTATTAATGGATGAGGGAACCAAGAAGATGTTACAACTTAGTCAAAGGAGAGGCCTGAGGACACAGATATACAAATAGATGTGAAACTGTCAATACCCACCAGGCAATAACTAATTACGTTTCACCACATACAACACATCTATATTTCTATGGATAAAAACTTTTTTTGGATTATTATCAGAGTTGTAAAAGTTTGAAGATAATGTAAGAAAGAGATAACCCTAACAGAGCCCTTAGGGTTTTTTTTTTGCCCATTTTAAAGTTTTTTACATTTTTTCTGACAGCTTGTCTCTTAAAGCTAAGAAGGATACCAACTGTACATTTTGCTATGTCCTGATACTCCACACAGACAGATAAATTCTCCTCAACCAAGGAGACACATTTAGTATGTGTTAAAGAGTACCAAAATAATATTGATACATGATAGTCAGAATCTAAATAGGTTAGAGAACTCCTGGTTTCTACTCCTAGAGCCAGTACTTTGAACACTATGGGTCCCTTTTACCTTATGTATAAAATGGCATTTAAGTTTTTCTAAGATTTTAGAGTAGAAATTACAGAAGCAGAAAAAATAAGATTCATGACTTTCGGATGAAGAATAGAATATTGACTGTTCTGACTTACATTTCCCCCTCATTCTTCCTCTCTTCCTTACCCATCTGGGTTGCATTATAAAGCTTGATACAGGATCTCGCTGGGAAGGAGAGGGGTAGGTGGTGGTGCAATGGACACTGAGCTGGACAGAGAATCATCATGGCATTTCCGTAGAGAGCTCACAATGGAATCATTGTCAGCCCTCCCTTTGCTTTGACCCTGATGCTGAACATGAAGTCAGGGCACATGCCCCAGAGTTCATACAGCTGGAGCCCTGCGAGAGCAAGGATGGTGATGTCAGCTTTGGCACTCTCTTTAAGGACAACAAAGCCTGTGCCTATCGAATTACATAAAGATGGATCACAACCCCCAGCTCCATGTTTACAAAGACATCAGCAATAAACACACATACCTTTTAGTAAAAGAAAACCATAGCCACTTTCATCATCGTGACAAAAGAAGAATCGATTTTTTAAAAAACTCTGGGTAATTAGTGTAACTAATTACCCCTTTCTAGTTAGTCAATATCACAAGAGCATATGTTTTGCCTTTATTTTCCACAAACTACAGCTCTTTGTCACTTGTACCTATAGCTGTAAACATTACTATATCAGCCTTTAGAAAATTTTTGAACTTTCATTTTAATAATTATATAGAAAAAGAACAGAAATTTTAGTTCTAGAAGTAATTTGGGTCAGGGTCTCCTAAAATTCCCAGAGCTCTCCTGGCACTTCTGAAGAGGCTCCATTCTTTCTCAAGAAATAAGGTTTATCTCTATTTTCACCACCACCCCCCACTAACAATAGCAGTGATTATACAGAATTGTTTTTATTCCCTTTATAAATAACTTTCAATTCTAATCTGCTCCTTCGAACAAATAACTAATCAGTTTCTCTTACAATCATACTCATTAGTCATAGCTTTTAAAAATAAAATTAAATACGTTTAGGTACATCTTTGAGGCCGACTCTCAAAGTAAAACAGAGGAGAAGGACTTATGACCTCAACCACGTGGAGTTTAACCTCATTTAAATATCCGTAAGCCAATCCTTCCTCTTTTCATAAAAAGTTCTGTTGTTTGAGAGTATTGCCATTTGCTATCTGTTACTTTAAAAGATAAAAGTGTAAGTATTCAACTGAAAACAAAGTCAGAAGTATATAAATATGTTGTTTCCCTACGCACACATGCACATAAAACCTGGGAGAAAAAGGGATTTGCATATTGTTATTGAATTTCTTCAGGAAAAAAAATGTTGGGAAAGAGATATAGCTGTTGGTGAACAAAAGTGGAAGCATTTAGCTTTTAATCATTACAGAAAAGACTAACTCAAAACCTACACTCAGTTTCAGTTCCATGAAAACAAAAGCAATTTCAAGATTTCTTCCCACTAATTATTGCCTTTTATAATAACAGATAACATATGATAAGCATTTAATATACACCGGACACTAAGTCTTTTACGTGCATTGATTATTTCTAACCCTTAACAACAATTTCTAAAGCAAGTACTATTATTATCAGCCTCTTTTCATGGATAGGAAATTAAGGATTTGGGAGGTTAAAACTTGCCCAAAGTCACGAAGCCATAGAGATTCACGGCAAGCACTATCTCTCCTATGTTTTACTGTAGGCAGTATTACGGTATCGAGATTCCAAGACACAACTGTACCTAAAAATGCTTCTTAGCCTCTGTAGTAATGTTTCCCAAACTCTCTGCATTTCTCCTTAGGGTCCCAAATTGCACAGTACCTTAATTTCTTTGTCTTGTCTAGGGATTTTATCACACTCTCTTTAGCTCAAAAATTCCAATAAATTTTGCCTGCAAAGGCCCTTGTGCTCTTCTCTGTTCCTCTGACTACACCAAATTTTTAAATAATGCTATCCTTTCGTCCTTTACTGACAGGAAATTCTTTTGATATCCTTTTGGTCTGGTTCCACAGGACTGGAGTTCCTCCACAAATAATAAGCGAAAAGGCTCAGGGAATGTTAACTAAGGGTGTTGATTTGTCAGAATATTTTCCACTTGTTGCTGAGGTTAGTAGCTTAATTGCTAAAAATTTTAGGTCATAGGGAAGAAGATAATCATTATCCCAAACACACAAATAATGAAGATTTTCTCTCGAAAGAGCCTATCCTCTTCACTTTCTCTCCTCAGCACCCCGTTTCTTGGGTAGCAGATTTTTCCCTCCTAGAAGCTCCTCAAATGTGAGACTTATTCCTCTTTTTTGTTAGTTCCACTTCAAGGCTTTAATTGAAGGTTTTTTGCCTCTGTAATTCCCCCAAGACAATCTCACTCTCCTCTCACTTAGCATTATGCCTTTCCCCTTGTTCTCCTTTGCATATTTCTCGATGCCTTGGCACAGTTCCTGGAGCAAATTTCCAGGGATCAAAGCCCAAGAAACTATCTGATAATGCTAATTCAAATATCTGATCCTGAATTAAAGTTCACCCCCACTTCGCTGGTATCCCTTTCACGTAGAGGAAGTAGGAAGGAGGGGCAGCAGGGAAGGTGAAGGACAAGTGGACGGTTTCCCTATGGTTGTGACTTGCCTTTGTGAGTGATGGCAGAGAATACTCACTAGGAACACATAAATGGTTGGCCAGGGCCAGAGAGGACTGCAGCCCAGCTGTGAGTGGGCACCTGGGCACCTGCTGGCATGGTGGTGTGGTTTCTCCAGCAGAATTTGAGCACCTAAGATATTGGATTGGTTTGAGATTGGGCTAGGTAGGTGGGGTGTAGAAAAAGACAAGAGGTAGAAGGGAAATGGCAATGCTAGCAAAAGTGATTAAAGTGATAAAGGAGGGGTATGTGGTCACCTGTTGTATATATAACTGAGCCTGCTGGGGGTCCTGAGCTGGTGAAATAAGAGGAGGAATAAGTCCTGAGGCTTCTGTAGGATAAAGGACAGGGGTATGGAAAGAAAGGTGTTAGAAAGCTTGAAGAAACTTGACTCATTCTGAGCTATTCTATTGAAGAGCATAAAATGAAATAATTTAGGTCAGATTGAAGAATTTTTTTTTACTTTCAAAACTGAGAGAATAAAAATGGTTAAAAAATTTTAAGAGACCTCAGTGTGAATCTGATTGATCCAGAAATAGCTTTCAAGTTAATACTTATGAATAAAGTGATTTGAAAATAGAAAAGTTATAGACTCAGTCCCCTGTCTCCCAAGGAACTGATTTGGAGTTTTTAGCCATTCGAGGGTGGATTTACTTGCACGTCAAATCTGGGAAATTGAAATGGAAGAAAGCACTTTTGGAAGGTGCAATTTGTATTTTTCAGGAGCCACTGGAAGTTTGAGAATGTCACACATAATAGGAAGTTAATAAGTGTATTAAAGACCTTTAAAGCCAAGTGATAATGATGCAATCAATACTTTAGAAATACATTCTGTCACTGTACACGTAACAGAGAATTAAGAATTAAGTCAATCGAGCCAGTTAGGGGTGTGTGTGAGTGTGATGCTTCCAAGTTCCCTATATTTTCCCGTTAGATTTTAGGAAAATACCAGAAATAGATGCCTGGGTCCTATAGTAAGTGTTTACTTGACATTTAAAGAAACTGCCAAACTGTTTTCTGAAATGGTTAATATGCCCACTCACAGTGTGTGAGTTCAGTTCCTCATATCCTCACCAATATTTGGTATAATCAATCTTAACTTTGGCCATTTTTATAGGTGTGTAGTGATACCTCACTGTGGTTTGGTTTTTTTGTCTTGTTTTGTTTTGTTTTTGCATTTCCCTAATGTCAAATGACATTGAGTATCTTTTCAAATGCTTGTTTGTTATCCATACATCTTCCTTGTGAAGTGTCTGTTCAACTCTTTGGTCCCTTTTTAAAAACTGGGGTTTTTCTTTTTTATTATTGAGGTTTGAAAGTTCTGAATATATTCTGGATACAAGCCCTTTTTCAGATATATGCTTTGCAACTATTTTCTTCTAGTCTCCGTCTTGTCTTTTAACAGTGTTTTTTGAAGAGCAGAAGTTTCAAATTTTGATGAAGTACAATTTATTCATTTTTCTTTCCTTTTGGGTTCTGTCTTTAGTATTATAGCAAAGTATTAATATAGTATAGTATTGTGCCTAACCCAAGGTCACAAAATTTTTTCCTAGAAGTTTTATAAGTTTAAGCTCTATACTAGGTTTATTGTCAATTCTAAGTTGGGCAACATATAGATAAACTCTCCTCTTTTGCCTATCAATATCTAATCTACCATTATTTGTTGAAAATGTAACCTTTCTTCATTGATTTGCCTTTAAAATTTGCCAGGGATCAGCGTCCACATATCTGTGGGTCTCTTCTGGACTCCATTCTTTTCCTTTAATGCATTTACCTATCTTGATGCCGGTGATGCCCTGTGTAATACGTTTACAGTTTTATATATACATATTTATAATTTGTCTCAAAGCCAGATAGTGTTAGTCCTCCAGCTTCATGCCTTTTAGTTATTCTAGGTCTTTTGCATTTCTGTTTGAAATGTAAAATCAGTTTGTCAATTTCCACAGGAATGTGTATTGGTATTTCAATTGGGATTGCATTGACTCTATCGATCAGTTTGGGAGGAATTGACATCTTAACAATATTGTCTTCCATCTTATGAACAAAGAACATCTCTCAATTTATTTAAGTTTTCTTTAATTTCTCTAAACAACGTTTTGTAGTTTTCAATTTACAGATCTTTGTCAGCTTTATCCCTAAGAATTTTATATTTTTGGTGCTATTTTAAGTGGTGTTGCTTTAAATTTTAATTTCCAAGGAATCTACATATTTGCATTAGGACATGTCACCCATTTTAGTTTTCTAGGGCACTATGTTCAAATCTGCATCATTTCAGACTTCCTGTAGAAGTTTTCAAGGCATGGCATGGCTGCCTTTCTCTTTTCCACATAGTTCATTGAAGAGAAATCCTGCTTTCCTTCATACAGGTATATGTGTCCTGCTGATGGACTACACAATAAAAGTTAGGGAAAGGTATTTACTTAATGTGAGGATAGCTTTAAGGGAAATTTCTTTTTATAAACTTCTGAGGGTGATTCACCTGACAATAATATCACAGATATTGAGCTTCTTTGAAGGATGGACCAGAAAATAAGAATATTCTGATTAAGCCTCCTTCGAACTACAATGGGTTAAAATGCTTTAGGGGATGTGTGTTTACCTACCTATATTATATTAATTGCTGGGAGGCCGCGGGGCCATTTAGAAAGTTACTTTTGGTAGAGCATTAGATAGCGTGTGCTTCTCTAATGGGATTAATTTAACTATGACAGTTAATTGAATCAATTCATCCCCCTAGAGAAGCTTTTATTCACCCTGATTTTCCACTGAATTAAGGATACGCTGCATTTCCTTTCTTTTTTGTGTATTTATATTTAGCATTATTCCTTTGGTAACGTTTAACAGCATTTAAGTTACAAAATAAGTTAAGAAAAAGATTGGACTTTGGCAGAAGCTGTAAAGCTGTCTGGTCAAAGCTTAGAATGTAATTTATTTCTGTAATCACAGATGAGTGTGGTCTTTTCTTAAGACCCACTGACTCAGACTCTGGAATGTGGGTCTTGAAATACAAACCTTCATCCAAATTTAATAGATTTTTAGAAATCATGTGCACTGGAAATCTGAAAATAGACAGTCATTTTATGTGTGACTATTAATATAATGATTTGCCATATTCTTGTATCCAGTTTCAGATTTAGAGCCATTTTTACAGATTATTAAGTGTAACCGGAAGTGCCATGCTAGTTGCATTATTAACCAAAATCTTGCTAGAAATAGCATTTATGGTAACCCTAATACGTATGACCCAAGTTTACTGCTGCAAGCGTGGATCAGCATAAGCACTTGCCGGGGAAGTTTTTGATTTGCATTCGGGTCCAACTTTGCCGTGGCTAACAGTGTAGTATTGGATAACCAGTATCACTCCTTTGTATTAGTTTGCTAGGGCGGCCATAACAAAATACCAAAGACTGGGTGACTCAAGCAACAGAGATTTATTTTCTCACAGTTCTGGAGGTTAGAAGTCCAAGATCAAGGTGTCATCAGGTTTGGTTTCCTCTGAAGCAATTCTCCTTGGACCCTTAGTCAGTTCAGGCTGTTATTTAAAAAATACCACAGGCTGAGTGGCTTAAACAACAAATACTTATTTCTCACAGCTCTGGAGGCTCGGATGTCTAAGATGAAGGTACAGGCAGATTCAGTATCTGGTGAGAGCCTGCTTCCTGGTTCATAGAGTGCTGTCTTCTTACTGCGTCCTCACATGGAGTAAAGGACAGGGGAACTCTCTAGGGTCTCTTTTATAAGGGCACTAATCCCATTCATGAGGGTGGAGCACACATGACCTAGTTACCTTTCAAAGGCCTTTCCTCCAAATACCATCACCTTGGTGATTAGGTTTCAACACAGGAATTCTGAGGGGACACAAATATTGTCTATAGCAGATACCTTCCCTCTGCCTGTTCACACGTTCACCTTTCTGTGGACACATAGGACTGGTGTTTCTGCGTCCTCGTCTCCTCTTTTTATTAGGATACCAGTCATAATGGATTAGGGCCTGGCCTAATGACCCCATTTTAACTTAATTACTTCTTTAAAGGCCCTCTCTGGAAATAAGAGTCACATTCTAAGGTACTGGGGGTTACAGCTTCAACACGAATTTTGGGCAGACACAGCTCAGCCCACAATACTCTTTAACCTTTGCTTCTTCAATCACGAAATGTGTGGATTGGTTAAAGCATCACTAAAGACTTTCCAAGGTCTAAAGGATTAGCATCACTAAAGACTTTCCAAGGTCTAAAGGATTAATATTACTATGAGAAGATTACCATTGTCTTTTCTAAATAAATATTGCAATGTTCAGTGGCCCTGGTTGCAAGCATCATAATATGACCCTGGCTAAATTAGGATAAAGAGAATTCATTGATAATCTGCAGGGGAGTCAGAGAGTAAGGGGAGGGCAGAGGCTTTGGCTAAAGAGAGACCCTGGGAGATGCGAAGAGCCAGGTAGCAAGAGCATTTATACTCTACCTGGCTTCCTTGCATACAGGCAGGAGGGGGTGTCCATTGGGGGAGGCTGGCATCAACTCCCACCAAGATCACACACAATGAAGGGGGAGTAGAAGACTCCTGAAAGGGCAGTGAGGAGTCACAGCAAGATGGAGTGATGGTACGGAGCACTCCCTCCCCCATAAAATGACAGATACCTGCTAAGTACATCTTATGATATTTAACTAACATTAAGTTAAATATGATTGGAAGAGCTGACAAAACAATAAAGCAAACAGTCTCCTGACATTTTTAATGGCTCTTGACAATCACATTTTGACAATAAATTTTTGAAATAAAATTCAAATTAACAATAGAAAGTGCTACATTAAAAAGCTGCTCTATATTTTTTTTCACTCAGAAATCTCTCTAGATTTTAGTAATTTCATCTGTCAAATGGGAATAAAGCTGCTTTTCTTGTTAAAAGCAAGATTTAGAAATAGATGAATTTAGGGCTTATACCTTACAGATGGAAGCTTTGTGATTACATACTGAAGATGTGATCAATCTTTCCCCTGGCCTTCCATCAGTTCCCCGCTATTCATCTTTCACTGGTTCTTTTTGGAAAGGTTAATTCTCCCAAGGGAGAGACATTGCCATTAGAAATTGATGTTTTTTTAATTGATTTCCATAACTGCAATTTCCTTGTAGATATTCTCCTATGATTCTCTTATGATTCTGCTATTCAATTTTTTTCCAATAGGCTTCCTGGAAATTACTATCTACATTGTACTAAAATGTTAGTAATCACATTTAATTATCCCTTCATTTGTAGGTTTTGTTACATTTTCTCTTTTCCTCAATTCTACTCTGAAATATGAAGTGTTCAGGTTTTTCTTTAATTTTAAAATATATTCTAGTTTTGGTCCAAATGCTAGATATATAAAAAATTGTTATTATAGTCTAGCTATTCAAAACTTCTCTTTAGCTATGAAACTTCATTTTGGATATCTTAAGAACTTCAAGTTTTCATTGAGCTCACTGTTATTCTCATTTTATTTTCAAATATTTTGAAAATTCTTTATACTGATTTATACTCTGCTTATTTTTAGTCAAATAAAAAATCTCTACAACCCTGATTGCTGTGTATTTGTCTTTTCCTTTTTGTCCCCATTAGGAACTAATATCCTTGAATCCTCATTCATCCAACAAACATTTAATGAACAGCTACTATGTGTCAGTTACTGTTCTAGACATGAGTTGGTGCTCACTAATCTTCCTTCATAAACCATGATAATTGTACTGTTTTTGTTTCACTTATTTTTTTTATCTATCAAAATTTTAGTAGTGACAACAAAAAGCCACCTTGCTCTGTTTTTATTTTATGTATAATAATAATAATGAGGACCCTTTTTCATCCATTTACTTCTTGCAAATACACATCTAGCAATAGGGAATTCTTTAAAATCAGAAGAGATCATTAAATTATCTATATGGAAGGGATCTCATAGAGGCTTCTAAACTTTTAAAACAGTCATTTTTTTCAAGTAAAATTATACATAGGGCTCCAGTTGTTTAAAACAGCCGGAACTATTGTTTTTTTCTGTGCAAAGATGTTAAACATATCCAAACTTATAATTTTAAAAAATTTCAACATCACTAAATGGGAGCAATGAGCCATTTTTGATAACATAAGAAACTGAAAATTGGAGTGATATTATAGGTGACACTGCAGTCATACCAACCTGAACATCTCATTTACTTTTGTATTTTGCTAAAATCACACAATTTCACAAAGATATGTAGTTGCAAACAGTAACCTTTATTTGCCACTTTACCTCACACTCTAAGAATACTCTTCAATTTGCTCTAATCTAGACCCTGGAAACAGGAGGCAGTTGGCCTTTTTTATTTCAAAGTTAAATCCCCGACAATATCTGCCATCTGCTCACTTTCCCCTTCACCAAAATAAAAGGCAAGTAGCTTACAAACCCTTCAGATAAAACCTGTAAAAGCTAGTATCACGACTTAGCATTCCACCCATTCCCTCGCTGTTGCACAACTATTGCTGGGCGCTGGTGGACACACGCAGAACAGAAGCATCCGAGCCCGGGCTAACATTTAATTGGATGTAGCACCCTCGTGCTGTGGTGGTGTCCTCCCACATACATTTTTATATGAAAGAGCAAGCTCAGGCCTGAATTTTTAAAAAGAAAAAGAAAACAAGTCTTCCTAATCTATGCACATGTGCAAGAAGTTCAGGGATATATGCTTATAGACTATAGTTCCTTTTTCCAAGGACTATCATCCAAGAACAGACTCTCCTCTATCTTCACCTAGAAGAACTATTTAATGGGTTAACTGTGTTTCAAGAGATGCAGTTCAAAAAGCCCTAATCTTGTCCAACTATTTCCCTCTGTGCGTGAGACACTGAGACCAAAGGAAGTCAAGTAAAGCACCCGATGTAGAATACTTCCTTTCCACTGTTCATGCTGTTGCCTCACCTTTCACTCCATATCCTTTCAATCCTAACTGGCAGAATTTTACTCATTTTTTATAGCCTCTTTCAGATACATCTACTCCACGAAGCTTTTCTTCTTCCCTCAAACAAAACTTCAATCGCTGTCTCTGTCTCTGTCTCTCTCTCTCTCCCTGTTTGTCTGTCTCTCTCTCTCGAACCCTACAGCATTTTAAATGTAATTAACAGTTTCCTTTATTTGATTCTGTGTCTGGAAAGCACAAACCTCTTGCTCACTTTGTTGTAACTCTTGCTGCACCTAACAGCTGGCCCAACACATTGTAGGTACTAATTAAATAACAAGTTCATTAAATTGTTCATCCAAAGACACAATCCTCAATGGGTCATTTACATCAAAATGGTTTCTATTTGGCTTGATTTAATGAAAGTGTTTTCTGCAATCCCTTTAATATTCTTAGAATTCTGTATATTTCTTCCAAGGTTTCCACATTACAACATTTTTTCAGCTGCTTTGATCCTTTTTCATCGAATTCTCTTTTAAAAATATTACTGTTTAAATTGGCAATTTTTACAGTAAAAGAGGAAGTGCTACAGAACGATAGGGAGATTTCAACAGTTTCTAATTTGCCCATCTGTCTCTTTGTGTTTGATAATACATTTTCTCTTAATTGTGTATGGCTGTGTGTTTTTCATAATTCCCCCAAACTAACACAGGATAGCATACATCTCAGAATGTCACTTTATCCTGTGTTGAAAGTCTGATTCTCGAGCATCAGATACCGAGACAGAATTTGGTATAAACATCTTTGGAAGGGAAGGGGAAGGAGAAGGATGGGGCAGTGGAAGAAGTCCCCATGGAGAGCTTGGGAGTGTATACGTACCATTAGAAGTGACCCCATTGGGACAAAATGGCTGGGTCTTTATACCTCATCTTGATCAATCATCGGCTGTGTTCTGCCTGGAAAAAAATGTGTGCTTGAGCAAGTTGTCTCTCTGCAGATGCATCAAACCCTGGGAAGCTGACAGCTGGAGACTGCCTTCTGGGATGATCTGGGCAGCTCATCTTGGTGTCCACAGCATCTCTTTAGAGAACCCCCTTTCCCCAAAATGGGGACAGAGATTACTTTTTAACTTTTGAGATTGAAAAACAGAGACAAAACTAAATTGCCATCAACCTTTCTGCAGTCCCAGCTAGACTTTCATTAAATTAGCCCCATCACTCCCTTGACAGACATTAGGGTGTTTATTTCTCTACAATCTGAATGCCGTGAATCCTGGCATCATATGACATTGGTTACATTGAAATTCCCAAACTCAAAATTCCAAAGAGTGTCAGATTTTCTTAAGGTTTTAGTTTCTGAGGTAAACAGAATTGATTAATTAGCCAGACCTCAAGAGGATTTGTTGAATTTCTCTGAGCATATCAACCATTTTAGGACTTGGGGATCTGGATCACTTTTCTTTGAAATATAGCAGTTATGACAATGTGATATGAATGATGAAAAATTAAGATTATAAACTGCTTAGGTCGATTCACAAATCAATCTGATTTGTAATAAGCCAGTCCTTAATAATAAGGGATATATTTCCTGAGACCAATTATGTTTGGATAGTGTCAGATGCCAAAGCCTAAATGAAAACATTCTGCAATATTTCAATAATTCAAATACCTCAATAATTCTGCAATATTAATTGGTAGCTGGAAAATTCTATTTCAAAGTTCTGCTTTAACATTGCCTATACCACACTGAACATTTTTTTTTCCCCTTTGGCCTCAGCCTATATTTATTTAAAAGTTTTAAAGTCTTAAGGATAAACCTTTTACAAAGGAGTAATTTGGTGGGAGGGTATTTAATTTTTATAATAACAGTTCTAGTACTCAAAGATCTGGGTTCTTCTTTTGTAATTTCCTGTGAAGTATTACTTTGAGAATTCTCAGTGATGAAAATTCTTTAACCTGAGAGAGATTGAGGAGAAATGATTGAAGAAGTCTCTGGAGCAGTTACTGAGAGGCAATAGGAAGGACATTCCCAAAGACTGTAGTGATAACCTTGGGTGTCTTGACTGTGTAGCCTTTCCTTTGAAAGGAAGCTAGAAATAAGTTAAAGGTAAAATGGTGCCAGGTTATTTTTTCGGTCATGAATATTTTCTTATTCGGAACTCTACATCTCTCTCCTATCAACAGAAACTTTATTAAAAAATATTTTTTGGGCTTCCCTGGTGGCGCAGTGGTTGAGAATCCGCCTGCTGATGCAGGGAACACGGGTTCGTGCCCCGGTCCGGGAAGATCCCACGTGCCGCGGAGCGGCTGGGCCCGTGAGCCATGGCCGCTGAGGTACCGCAAAAAAAAAAAAAAAAAAAAAAAAAAAAAAAAAAAAAAAAAAAAAAAAAAATATATATATATATATATTTTTTGAAATATGTATTGAAAATGTGTACTGTACATTCTCAAAGCCTCATATCTTAATATGTAGTATTCCACTTGGCTTCGGTACTACAGGGATCATTCTTTGTCCCTTATCCTTGATGTTCAATCATTTTTTAAATGAATTAATGAATAAACATTGGCCTTGGTTATTGAGATATTTGGGATAAAGGTACAGACCTATCACTATATACCGTACGTCACTATACAGCATTTTCATTAAAACTTTACACAATATTCAAAGAAATAGGAAATTATTCCCCATTCTGACCCATGGGATATGCTCTGGTTTCGTCCACAAGATCAGTATTCTTGTACTTTAAAATTTGAGATATACTGTCTTTTCTTAATATGAGAGAGTGTTTTAAAGAGTAATAGAGAGAGGATTTTTAAACTCAAATGTTTCATTTACTGTTGTTAGTATTCCCTCCATCCATGGATATCTAACAAAGCTATTGTCAAAATGAAAGCCTTACGTGTCCACTTAAAACAATTCAATGTCTTCCTCATTCATATAGTGGTGAGTATCCCAACATGTCACTTAAAACAATTCATATCCCTTGACAAAATTAACTCTGCAAAATCTAGTGCAGCATAGTGGTGACCATTACCTTCTTCTCCACTTCTTAATTCACAAACGGGTGTCAAGCTATCCGCTCAGGGAAGACCTGTAGGTGCCAACACACTGCACTACAGAAGGTATTGCTTTCTCTGCAGTCCAAGAAGATGGTAACCCCAGGAGCCATACAGTGCACAGCCATGCACCATGGCACTGGCAAATAAAATGAAGAAAGGCTTAGGTAAGGGCCCAGGACAAAACAGAAAGACAAAATATAAATGTGATACAGTTAGATATTCTGATTCTATGTCTCTTTGTCGTTAGACTTGGGCACGCTCTGGAGATTAAGAGAAGAGGCCAAGGAGATAAACAAGTGCTTAGAGCTGGTCCAAAAAGCCCAGCAGCATCTTTTCACTGTCTGAGGGAGGCAGCAAGACAGAGCTCCTGAGAGCTCCCAAGACTGGTTACTGGTCAATGTAATCTGGAAACTGGAAAGACACTAGATAGATTTCATGATCTGAGATCCCACGTTGAAAGATGGGAATGCTGCTGCGGACCTCAAACAGAGCACAGAGGACAAGAACAGCATCAAGCAGTTGGAAAAGTATTGCCCCCAGCAAAGTTTACATGGGAGCTTTCTATCGGGGCTCTTGTTTTCAGTGGTCCTTGGATCTCACAATTTTCTCTCTTCTTTTCTGAGAATCTTCCATGTAATGCGTAACTGTACGTAAAAGCATGGGATGTAAAGGACCAAAGTATAAATTTGAATTAATTTTAAAATACCTCTCATCATTTCAATTCCTTCCTTTATTTGCCTAGAACCACCACAATACAGAGATTTTTTTTAAATAAATGAATGGCACTTTTAATATGGTTCTGAATATACACCTTTGCCTAAGAGAATAGGGGTATGTGTGAGTTTTGTGTGTTGTGTGCTTACCCTACTTTATTAAGAAATAGAAATGCAAGGAAAGACCAGAGAATATGTTGACTCACTGAATTGCAGGAAACTCTCAGAGGAAAACTTGTGACTTTTTTTGGAAAAAATATGCCCAAGTAGAAATACACGAAGGCTGATGGTCAGCTAGGTGTACATGAAGGCTGATGGTCAGCTAGGTGTACATGAATCCCATGATCTGCATAGAAGAGACGAGGGGACTGTGAAGGCACACAGCCCAAAGAATAAGAGCACTGCCTTCCAGGAAAACACACTTGATATAACTCCTGGCTCTTCACTCTCTAGTTGTGTAACTTAGGCAAGTTATTGAGCCTAAGGGTCAGTTTCTTCTGTAGAATGTAGATGATAATGCTTATCTCCTAGGGTTACTGTGAAGGTGCAGTAAGATAGTGCATGAAGATGCTTAGCATAGGGTCAGCACAGGATGAGCAAAAATAAACATAAATGATATTATTGTCAGATGTGATTTAGAAAGATCAGCACCCAAATAAAAGATACAACAATGAAAAAGGATGAAGGGGTGAGAATACTCAGGCCGTCAAAAAGTTTAAGAACAATTGCCAAGAATGGACTCTGGGTAACAACACTTAAGAGGTAGTAGGAGAAGGAGCTTGAGAGAGAAATTTGATAAAATGGTAAGAGAGGAAGGAGGAAAAATGGTAGAACACAGGCTTGCTTAGAAGCCCAGGGTGAAGATAATGTCAGGTGTGGTTAACAGGGTCACACAAAGAAGATTTACATTTGTCTATTGCATTTGACACTGTAAAGATGGTCAGTGAGCTCTGTCCAAGCAGCCTCAGAGAGAGAGAGGGAGTTTAGACCGCACTGAGTTTTAGCATCTGTAAAGTCAGGAAGGAGAGTAAGCCACGGGTCAGCTTGGATGAGAATTTATAGAAAGAGATGAGATGCTACCTAAAGGAGAATGAAAAAGAAAAATTGGAGAGAACAGAAGGTGTTTACACAATGAAGGAAAGAGAGAGTTGAGAGGATACTAGACGGAAGAGGATCCCAGAGCAATGAAAACAGACGGCCTCACGAGCTAAGATATAGCAAATGGCCTAAACCAAAAGAAGGTTGACCTCATCCTCTGAAGAGGTGGAAATAGGAAAAGATCGGTGGAGATGCTATAATATTAATATTTAATAATAGAAGGAAGTTCAGATTGGTGGACTGACCACACACCAGTTCTCCCTCCCTCTCAGAATCCGATAAATGATAATACAGGAGTGTTCAAAAAGCAAAATATAGATGAACCCACAACACTGAAAATAATTTATGCTGGAGTCATCAAAAGAAGTTTCAACTAATTTCCTGAAGAGGAAAGAAAAAGGAGAATTTTGAAGCATCAAACAAAGCCATGTGAACCATACAGAACATGCTGTGGACAGAGCTGCCCTGCAGAACCACAGGGGGCTGAAGTGCTGCTGAAGACAAATCTGGGGGTGGGGGCGAATTAAAGGTCCAAGTAAGGAACAGCTTCACGAATCAACTTCTCCTCCCCCCACTTCCTCTGCTCCCATCTGGATGAGCAGAGGCCTCTTAGTTTCCTCCAGGCAGAAAGAAGCAACCTCTTATCTAACAAAAAGGAATAACAATTAGCAAAAGCCAACATTTTAGTGTGAGTGTTAGTGTCACAAGGGAGAAAGTTGACAAGCTGCCCTCTTACCTTAAAGCAAACAGTCCCACGTCAGGCCTCTGTGCACAGACCTCCAGAGACTTTCTGCTTTAAGGAAACACGCCTGCTCACCAGTGCAGAAGAACCACAGCCCAGGGCTTCAGTTGTAAACACAAGTGGACAACCGAGGGTCAACAGGCGTAAAAAGGGAACCAGCAACACACACACACACACACACACACACGACAAGAATCAAGACAAAAACTGGACCCTGAGATAATTTAGAGAACAGAAAAGAATATAATAATATAATAAGTGGTACAGATGCTGCTTGACCTACGATGGGGTTAAGTCCTGCTAAACTCATCATAAACTGAAAACATTGTTGTTGAAAATGCATTTAATACACCTAACCTGTGACTTAGCCTAGCTTATCTTAAATGTACTCAGAATACTTACCTACCATGGGGTAAGATCATCTAACACAAAGCCTATTTTATAGTACAGTGTTGACTATCTCATGTAATTTATTGAATACTATACTGAAAGTGAAAAGCAGAATGGTAGTATGGGTTCAGAATGGTTTAAGTGCATGGGTTGTTCACCCTCGGGATTGTGTAGCTGACTGGGAGACGCACATCACTAGCCTGGGAAAAGGTCAACATTCAAAACTCAAAGTCCATTTTCTACTAAATGAGTATTGCTTTTGCAACATTATAAAGCTGAAAAATCACAAATTGAACCACTGTAAGCCAGGGATTGGGTCTGTATAGTCACAGAGACCAAAGATAGTTTGTTCTAAATAAAAGCAGAACAACAAAAAAAGTCTATTTTGATAAAAAAATATAATTATACCATGACAGACAGGTACACAGATACACCCATAGATATGTACACACCTACATTACATACATAAATGGAAGGGCTGGAGAAGAAAATCCAACAAAACTTTACTGTGTGGAACAAAATATGAGAAAAAAATGAGATCAAAAATGCCTATCTAGAGAGTCCACTAACCGACTAATTGGAATCCTAGAAAAAGCAAAATCTAACATTTTGTTTTTTTCTAAATGTAAAGCATTCAAAACAAAAACAAAAACAAAAGAGTAAAAAGAAAAAGAAATGGAAGAAGCAAAATGTCCATCTCTAAAGGACTTAAGAATTCAACACGAAGAACTCTAAATTTTAAATAAAAAAAGAAAAAGTAGAAATACTATGGATATAATAGAAATACAAATTGAAAAAATTTAAATTTTTTTGTAATTATAATTAATCAATTAACCATAAATCATATATAAAATAATAAATGTAAATAAATTTAAAATTTCTATATTAAAAAGTAGTTTTCTGTTTGGATTTTTTTAAAACTAACTATATAAGCTATATGTTGCTTATAAGAAACATAATTAAAAAGTGGAAAATTAAAAATAAAGCAATTGACAAATATATATGATGCAATTTTGAGCCAAAAGAAAGTTAATGACTCTATTAATGTCAGAAAATATTAAGACAAAAATAAAGCAAATTGGCAGTGTTTGCATTTAATAGGAATAAAGACAGGTGCCACATAATGATAAAAGAAACAATCAAATAAGAATATGTGATAATAATAAACGTGAATGCACTTGAAAACATAATTTCAAAATACATGATCCAAAATAAACCTCTAGAATTATAAATATAAATGGATAAATTTTACCATCATGGTAAGAGAATTTAACAAAACTCTGTTTAAAAAACAATAGATGAGCAAATTTAAGATTAGTAAAAATATAGAGGCTATGAATGGCACAATTAAGAACTTTATTCTAATAGATAAACAGAGATCCATGACCTCACCGAGAGAAATTTTTATATTTTTAAGTACACATGGACACTAGCCAAAAATGATCATATATTAATTTTCAAAAGTAGTCTCAACATGTTAAAAAATTAATATAGAGACTATTTCTGACCACATTGTGATTTACATACAAATTAATAATAAAGAAGACAATTAACATTTTTTTAAACTAAAAAATAATGGGAGGGGCTTCCCTGGTGGCGCGGTGGTTGCGCATCCGCCTGCCGATGCAGGGGAGCCGGGTTCGCGCCCCGGTCTGGGAGGATCCCGCGTGCCACGGAGCGGCTGGGCCCGTGGGCCATGGCCGCTGGGCCTGCGCGTCCGGAGCCTGTGCTCCGCAGCGGGAGAGGCCGCGGCAGAGGAAGGCCCGCATACCACAAAAAAAAAAAAAAAAAATGGGAAAATAACTCATGGGTTAAAGAAGAGGAAATCATAATGAAAATTATAAGCTATTTACAATCTAGAAAAAATGAATATACAATATATCAAAACTTGGGAATACAAGTTAGCTCTTAGAAGTAAATTTACAACCTCAAATTTAAATACTCCTATTAAAAAAAGCCAATATTGAAAACAAGTTAAGCCTAGAGTAAATTGAAGAAATAAATAATAATGATTAAGGCAAATATTAATGAATTAAAAAGAATAGAAATAATTAACAACATAAGAATCAGGTTCTTTGAAATCAATAATAGATAGATAAATATTCAGCAAAACACCTCTAGGAAAAAAATGACATAAAAAGTATTAGAAAGAACCAAAATAGAAGGGCATAATGATAGACAGAGATTTTTTAAGTAATAAAGAATACTTCACTGTATGCCAATGCATTTGAATACTTAGGTAAAAATGGATACTTTTCTTTAAAAAACAACTTACCAAAATTGATGCAAGAAAATACATAAAGTATTAATAAACCAACGATTAACAAAGAAACCTCTCTGCGTTCCACTAAAGAACAAACATCATGCATAACGGTGAAAGTTCTGAAGGAAAAGCATTAAAGTCAGGAACAAGAAAAGACCATCTTCTACCACTGCTTCTATTCAACATTATAATGGAAGTCGTAGCACAGGCAATAAGAAAACCAAATGAAATAAAAGATATAGGAATTGGAAAGGAAAAGATAAAACTCTCCATATTTGCATTATTCCATTGCCTAAAATATCCAGGAGATCTACAAAGTATGAGACATATGAGTGTTAATACACGTACTAACCAATTAGAAATGTAATATGAAAAAATAAAACATAGCAATAGCTAGGAAATATGAAAAACCTAGGAAAATACATATTTTTCTATAAGTAAATTATTTGTGAGTGAAATTACAAAGCAGTATTTAAGGGCACCAAAGAGTAACTTCAAAATACAGAGATGTAGCATAGTCTTAGAATTTAAGAAACCATTTATATAAAGCTTAAAAGCAAATGAAGCAATGGAATAGGCTGCTTTGGAATATATACATACATGGTAAAAATATCCATAATAGCATGAGAAGTTAGTAGTGTGGAAGGTGGGGAAAGGGAAAGGATTGACAGATGTGATTAGGAAGGGGTTAAACAGTTCTCTCCAGCAGTTTTGCATTTGTTTTTTAATTTGTTTGGTGAGTCTATGTCTGGGTATTATTATTTTCTGTACCATCATAGTCATACTTATTTTATTTATTTTATTATTCTCTAAGCCATTATTTTTATTTTATAATTTAAAAATATTCCTGGTAACTATGTGTATGTGTTTACGGGGTTTAAAAAACACAAACAAAAAATGTGAGTCATTATGAAATTTTAAAAGGTCAATAGGCTGACATGTTCATTATACTAAGCTTGTTCTTGCAATGCACATTCAAAGCCTAAATCTATTACACATTCAGGTACAACAATACAGACCATTTTACTTACTTCAAATGCATTGATTCTTTAATAACTCTTGGTGTTTAATAGGAAAAAAACTACTTATTTTCAGTCACAGTAATCTCAGAATCCCCAAGTTTCTTTTTATTTGACAGCTGTCAGAGCAGCAGAGACTATCATTTTTATCTCAAGGGAAAAAAGGAAAACTGCTGTAAAATGTTCAAATACTGAGTTTACTGAAGCATTAAATACAGGCTACAAATCTAGCTGATATCACAAAAAAAGTCAGTAATGTCTAACTATCATTAGAGTATAAATGTTAAAAATCTGCATTTTTCCATTTAAAAACCCAAGTGAAATGTTAGTAATGGAAAGAATTGAACATAATCAAAAGTGGGGAGGGGTTGGTTTTGTTTTGCCTTCTTTTGTTTGCTTTCATAGCATATAGAACAGAATAAAATTACCCCACCTGAAGAACAGCTGATATAAGAAAAATCCTAGTTTCCTAACTACATGAGTTAGGAAATGAGTATATTTAAAAATCCTTTTCAACATAATTTAAATGATAATTTTCTGTGTTGATTTTAAAATATTTGATATAAATTTAAATTTCAAACCTCACATCTGTTTGTAAAGTGACTTCTAATTTAGTATGACTATGCAACTCTGATTTTAGAAACGGAAATCACACCACTACTCAAACAGATGTTATCAGGTTGAGGAAGTTCTCATCTATTCCTAGTTTACTGAGCATTTTTATCATAATTGGGTGTTGCATTTTGTCAAATGCTTTTTCTATATCTATTGATATGATCATGTGATTTTTCTTCTTTATCCTGTTGATATGATGGATTGCATTAACTGATGTTAGAACATTGAACCAGCTTTGAATACCTGAGATAAATCCCACTTGGTCGCATACATAATTCTTTCTATACATTGTTGGATTCAACATGCTAATTTTAAACAAATTTTTGCATCTATATTCATGGTAGATATTTGTCTGTAGTCTTCTTTTCTTGTAATATCTTTGTATGGTTTTGGTATTATGGTAATGCTGGCTTCACAGAATACATTAAGAAGTATTTCCTCTGCTTTTATCTTCTGAACAGAGATTACAGAGAATCAGTATAATTTCTTTCTTAAATCTTTGTAGTATTCATTAGTAAACCTATCTGGGCCTGGTGCTTTCTGTTTTTGAGGATTATTAATTATTGATTCTATTTCTTTAGGAGAAACAGGTCTATTCATATTGTCTAATTTCTCTTGGGTGAGTTTTGGCAGATTGTGTCTTTCAAGGACTTGACCCATTTCATCTAGGTAATCTAACTAGTCATTCATAGTATTCCTTGATTATGTTTAATGTCCATGGGGACTGTAGTGATGTCCTTTTTGATTTCCGATATTAGTAATATTTTTGTCTCACTTTTTTTCCTAGTTAGCCTTCCTAGAATTTATTGATCTTTTTCAGAGAACCAGCTTTCCATTTGTTGATTTTTTCTATTGTTTTCCATTTGATTGATTTTTGCTCAGATTTTTATTTCTTTCCTTCTGCTTAATTTGGATTTAATTTGCTCTTCCCTTTCCAGTTTCCTATGGTGGAAACTTAGATGATTGATTTTTGGTCTTTATTTACTTATTTATTTATTTTTTTTTTTGTGGTACGTGGGCCTCTCACTGTTGTGGCCTCTCCCGTTGCGGAGCACAGGCTCCGGATGTGCAGGCTCAGCGGCCATGGCTCACGGGCCTAGCCGCTCCGCGGCATGTGGGATCTTCCCAGACCGGGGCATGAACCCGTGTGCCCTGTATCGGCAGGCGGACTCTCAACCACTGCGCCACCAAGGAAGCCCCCTTTCTTTATTTTTAATGTACGTATTCAATGTTATAAATTTCCCTCCAAGCATGGCTTTTGTTGCATTCCACAAATTTTGATAAGTTGTGTTTTAATTTTTATTTAGTTCAAAATATTTTTTTTAATTTCTCAAGATTTTTTTGACCCATGTGTTATTTAGAAGTATATTGTTTAATCTCCTAGTATTGGGGGATTTTTCAGCTCTCTTTCTATTATTATTCTCTTGTTTAATTCCTGTAGTCCAAGAGCAGATATTGTATAATTATTATTCTTTTAAACGTGTTAAGGTGTGTTCTGTGGTTCAGAATATGGCTTATCGTGGGGAAGGTTCTGTGTGAGCTTGAAAAGAGTGTGTATTCTGCTGTTGTTGGATGAAATAGCCTATACATATCCATTGTATACAGTTGATTGGTAAAGTTGTTGAGTTCAACTATGTTCTTACTGGTTTTCTGCCCACTGGATCTATCCATTTCTGATAGGGGATTGAAGTCTCCAACTATAATAGTGGATTTAACTATTTCTCCCTGCAGCTCTATCAGGTTTTGCCGGACATAGTTTGACAGTCTCTTATTGGGTCCATACACACTATTGGTTCTTCTGTCTTCTTGGAAAATTGACCCCTTTATTGTTATGTACAAACTCTCTTTATCCCTGATATCTTTCCTTAACCTGAACATGAATTGCCTTTTACTTGCAGAACAGCAGGACCCAAAACAGCATATTTATGTTTTAAATTTTATGGGGTTTCATATTTCTTGGAGAGAAGATTTTATGGCCACAGTATCCCCAAAACAAAGGCTTTCAAAAGCAAATTAAAATCCTGATTTTCAAGATTGTCAAGAATATGACAAGAGAGACCTTCAAGGTGGCAGAGGAGTAAGACGTGGAGATCACCTTCCTCCCCACAAATACATCAGAAATACATCTACATGTGGAACAACTCCTACAGAACACCTACTGAACGCGGGCAGAAAACCTCAGACGTCCCAAAAGGCAAGAAACTCCCCATGTACATGGGCAGGGCAAAAGAAAAAAGAAAAAACAGAGACAAAAGAATAGGGACGGGACCTGCACCAGTGAGAG
>NC_041214.2:16295244-16297079 GCF_002837175.3 Physeter macrocephalus
GCCTGTGTGCGAGCACAGGTCACTCTCCACACCTCCCCTCCCGGGAGCCTGTGCAGCCCGCCACTGCCGGGGTCCCGGGATCCAGGGACAACTTCCCCGGGAGAACGCGCAGCGTGCCTCAGGCTGTTGCAATGTCACACCAGTCTCTGCTGCCACAGGCGCACCCCACATTCCATACCCCTCTCTCCCCCAGGCCTGAGTGAGCCAGAGCCCCCTAATAATCTGATCCTTTAACCCCGTCCTGTCTGACCAAAGAACAGACACCCTCAGGCGACCTACACGCAGAGGTGGAGCCACATCCAAAGCTGAACCCCGGGAGCTGTGCGAACAAAGAAGAGAAAGGGAAATTTTCCCCAAAAGCCTCAGGAGCAGCGGATTAAATCTCCACAATCAACTTGATGTACCTGCATCTGTGAAATACCTGAATAGACAACGAATCATCCCAAAATTGAGGCAGTGGACTTTGGGAGCAACTACAGACTTGGGGTTTGCTTTCTGCATCTAATTTGTTTCTGGTTTTATTTTTATCTTAGTTTAGTATATAGAGTTTATTATCATTGGTAGATTTGTTTATTGATTTGGTTTTTCTCTTCCCTTTTTTTAAATATATAGATATATATAATTTTTTCCTTTTTCTTTTTTTGTGAGTGTGTATGTATATGCTTCTTTGTGTGAGTTTGTCTGTATAGCTTTGCTTGTACCATTTGTCCTAGGGTTCTGTCTGTCCATATATATATATATCTTTTTTAGTATAGTATTTAGCACTTGTTATCACAGGTGGATTTGTGTTTGTTTCTTTGTTTTACTATACATGTGATGTGACATTGTCATCACACCTTCCTTTATTTCCTTTTTGTTTTTGAATTTTTGAACTTTATTTTATTTATTTTTTTATGCAGCAGGTTCTTATTAGTCATCCATTTTATACACATCACTGTATACATGTCAATCCCAAACTCCCAATTCATCACACCAACATCCCCACCCACCACTGCTTTCCCCCCTTGGTGTCTATATGTTTGTCCTCTACATTTGTGTCTCAATTTCTGCCCTGCAAACCAGTTCATCTCTACCATTTTTCTAGGTTCCACATACACTCATTAATATGTGACATTTATTTTTCTCTTTCTGACTTACTTCACTCTGTATGACAGTCTCTAGATTCATCCACATCTCTAAAAATTACCCAATGACATTCCTTTTTATGGCTGAGTAATATTCCATTGTATGTATGTACCATATCTTCCTTATCCATTCGTCTGTCGATGGGCATGTAGGTTGCTTCCATAACCTGGCTACTGTAAATAGAGCTTCAATGAACATTGGGGTACATGACTCTTTTTGAATTATGGTTTCTCTGGGTATATGCGCAGTAGTGGGATTGCTGGGTCATATGTAATTCTATTTTAAGTTTTTTAAGGAACCTCCATACTGTTCTCCATAATGGCTGTATCAATTTACATTCCCACCAACAGTGCAAGAGGGTTCCCTTTTTCTCCACACCCTCTCAAGCATTTGTTGTTTGTAGATGTTCTGATGATGCCCATTCTAGCAGACGTGAGGTTATACCTTATTGTAGTTTTGATTTGCATTTCTCAAATAATTAGTGATGTTGAGCAGCTTTTCATGTGCTTCTTGGCCATCTGTATGTCCTCTTTGGAGAAATGTCTATTTAGGTCTGCCCATTTTTGGATTGGGTTGTTTGTTTTTTTAATATAGAGCTGCATGAGCTGTTTATATATTTGGAGATTAAACCTTTGTCCGTTAATTCATTTGCAAATATTTTTTCCCATTCTGAGGGCTGTCTTTTTGTCTTGCTTGTAGATTCCTTTGTT
>NC_041214.2:16297156-16298052 GCF_002837175.3 Physeter macrocephalus
CCTATGTTTTCCTCTAAGAGTTTTATAGTCTCTGGCCTTACATTTAGGTCTGTAATCCATTTTGAGTTTATTTTTGTGTATGGTGTTAGGAAGTGTTCTAATTTCATTCTTTTACATGTAGCTGTCCAGTTTTCCCAGCACCGCTTATTGAAAGGATTGTCTTTTCTCCATGTATATCCTTGCCTCCTATGTCATAGATTAGTTGCCCATAGGTGCATGGGTTTATCTCTGGGCTTTCTATCCTGTTCCATTGATCTATATTTCTGTTTTGTGCCAGTACCATATTGTCTTCATTACTGTAGCTTTGTAGTATAGTGTGAGGTCAGGAAGTCTGATTCCTCCAGCTCCGGCGCAACCACTGCGCCACCAGGGAAGCCCTCCAGCTCCGTTTTTTTCCCTCAAGACTGCTTTGGCTACTTGGGGTCTTTTGTGTCTCCATACAAATTTTAAGATTTTTTTGTTCTAGTTCTGTAAAAAATGCCATTGGTAATTTCATAGGGATTGCATTGAATCTGTACATTGCTTTGTGTAATGTAGTCATTTTCACAATGTTGATTCTTCCAATCCAAGAACATGGACTATCTCTCCATCTGTTGGTATCATATTTATTTTCTTTCAACATTATGTATAGTATCATGTCATCTGCAAACAGTGACAGTTTTACTTCTTTTCCAATTTTTATTCCTTTTATTTCTTTTTCTTCTCTGATTGCCATGGCTAGGACTTCCAAAACTATGTTGAATAATAGTGGCAAGAGTGGACATCCTTGTCTTGTTCCTGATCTTAGAGGAAATGCTTTCAGTTTTTCACCATTGGAAATGATGTTTTCTGTTGGTTTCTCGTATATGGCCTTTATTATGTTGAGGTAAGTTCCCTCTATGCCCACTTTCTGGAGA
>NC_041214.2:16298784-16299353 GCF_002837175.3 Physeter macrocephalus
TCTTTTTCTTGATGAGTCTGGCTAATGGTTTATCAATTTTGTTTATCTTCTCAAAGAACCAGCTTTTCGTTTTATTGATCTTTGCTATTGTTTTTGTTTCTATCTCATTTATTTCTGCTCTGATCTTTATGATTTTTTTCCTTCTACTAACTTTGGGTTTTGTTTGTTCTTCTTTCTCTAGTTCCTTTAGGTGTAACGTTGGATTGTTTATTTGAGATTTTTCTTGTTTCTTGAGGTAGGCTTCTATTGCTATAAAATTCCCTCTTACAACTGGTTTTGCTGCATCCCATAGGTTTTGGATCCTCCTGTTTTCATTGTCATTTGACTCAAGGTAATTTTTGATTTCCTCTTTGAATTCTGCAGTGATCTCTTTGTTATTTAGTAACGTATTGTTTAGCCTCCGTGTGTTCGTGTTTTTTACATTTATTTCCCTGTAATTGAATTCTAATCTCATAGTGTTGTGGTCAGAAAAGATGCTTGATATGATTTCAATTTTCTTAAATTTACTGAGGCTTGATTTGTGACCAAAGATGTGATCTATCCTGGAGAATGCTCTGTGCGCACTTGAG
>NC_041214.2:16300529-16310447 GCF_002837175.3 Physeter macrocephalus
TATTATGTTGAGGTAGGTTCCCTCTATGCCCACTTTCTGGAGATTTTTTATCATAAATGGGTGCTGAATTGTGTCAAAAGCTTTTTCTGCATCTATTGAGATGATCATATGGTTTTTATCCTTCAATTTGTAAATATGGTGTATCACATTGATTGATTTGCGTATATTGAAGAATCATTGCATCCCTGGGATAAATCCCACTTGATCATGGTGTATGATCCTTTTAATGTGTTGTTGGATTCTGTTTGCTAGTAGTTTGTTGAGGATTTTTGCATCTATATTCATCAGTGATATTGGTCTGTAGTTTTCTTCTTTTGTAGTATCTTTGTCTGGTTTTGGTATCAGGGTGATGGTGGCCTCATAGAATGAGTTTGGGAGTGTTCCTTTCTCTGCAATTTTTTGGAAGAGTTTGAGAAGGATGGGTGTTAGCTCTTCTCTAAATGTTTGATAGAATTCACCTGTGAAGCCATCTGGTCCCAGACTTTTGTTTGTTGGAAGATTTTTAATCACAGTTTCAATTTCATTACTTGTGATTGGTCTGTTCATATTTTCTATTTCTTCCTGGTTCAGTCTTGGGAGGTTATACCTTTCTACGAATTTATCCATTTCTTCCAGGTTGTCCATTTTATTGGCATATCATTGTTTGTGGTAGCCTCTTAGTATGCTTTGTATTTCTGCAGTATCTGTTTTAACTACTCCTTTTTTATTTCTAATTTTCCAAAGATGCT
Organism: Physeter macrocephalus; assembly: GCF_002837175.3. Classification (NCBI taxonomy): domain Eukaryota; kingdom Metazoa; phylum Chordata; class Mammalia; order Artiodactyla; family Physeteridae; genus Physeter; species Physeter macrocephalus. The sequence continues at coordinate 16,301,258 of NC_041214.2, forward strand.
TGATATGATTTCAATTTTCTTAAATTTACTGAGGCTTGATTTGTGACCAAAGATGTGATCTATCCTGGAGAATGCTCTGTGCGCACTTGAGATGAAAGTGTAATCTTCAGGTTTTGGATGGAATGTCCTAGAAATATCAATTAAATCTATCTGGTCTATTGTGTCATTTAAAGCTTGTGTTTCCTCATTAATTTTCTGTTTGGATGATCTGTCCATTCGTGTAAGTGAGGTGTTAAAGTCCCCCACTATTATTGTGTTACTGTCGATTACCTCTTTTAGAGATGTTAGCAGTTGCCTTATGTATTGAGGTGCTTCTATGTTGGATGCATATATATTTATAATTGTGATATCTTCTTGGATTGATCCCTTCATTATTATGTAGCGTCCTTTCTTGTCTCTTATAACATTCTTTATTTTAAAGTCTATTTTATCCGATATGAGAACTGCCACTCCAACTTTCTTTTGATTTCCATTTCCATGAAATATCTTTTTCCATCCCTCACTTTCAGTCTGAATGTGTCCCTAGGTCTTAAGTGGGTCTCTTGTAGACAGCATATATATGGGTCTTGTTTTTGTATCCATTCAGCAAGCCTGTGTCTTTTGGTTGGAGCATTTAATCCATTCACAGTTAAAGTAATTATTGATATGTATGTTTCTATTACCATTTTCTTAATTGTTTTGGGTTTGCTTTTGTAGGTCCATTTCTTCTCTTGTGTTTCCCACTTAGAGAAGTTCCTTTAGCATTTGTTGTAGAGCTGGTTTGGTGGTGCTGAATTCTCTTAACTTTTGCTTGTCGGTAAAGCTTTTGATTTCTCTTTCAAATCTGAATGACATCCTTGCCGGGTAGAGTAATCTTGGTTGTAGGTTCTTCCCTTTCATCACTTTAAGTATATCATGCCACTCCCTTCTGGCATGTAGAGCTTCTACTGAGACATCAGCTGTTAAGCTTATAGGAGTTCCCTTGTATGTTATTTGTCATTTTTCCCTTGCTGCTTTCAATAATTTTTCTCTGTCTTTAATTTTTGCCAATTTGTTTACTATGTGTCTGGGCCTTTTTCTCCTTAGGTTTATCCTGTATGGGACTCTCTGCGCTTCCTGGACTTGGGTGGCTGTTTCCTTTCCCATGTTAGGGAAGTTTTCGACTATAATCTCTTCAGATATTTTCATGGGTCCTTTCTCTGTCTCTCCTCCTTCTGGGACCCCTATAATGAGAATGTTGTTGCATTTAATGTTGTCCCAGAGGTCTCTTAGGCTGTCTTCATTTCTTTTCATTCTTTTTTCTTTATTCTATTCCACAGCAATGAATTCCACCCTTCTGTCTTCTAGGTCATTTATCCATTCTTCTGCCTCAGTTATTGTGCTATTGATTCCTTCTAGTGTATTTTTATTTTCAGATATTGTGTTGTTCATCTCTGTTTCTTGTATCTTTAATTCCTCTATGTGTTTGTTAAACATTTCTTTTATCTTTTCAATGTTTGTCTGCCTTCTTTTTCCGAAGTCCTGGATCATCTTCACTATCATTATTCTGAATACTTTCTCTGGAAGGTTGCCTATCTCCACTTCATTTAGTTGTTTTTCTGGGGTTTTATCTTTTTCCTTCATCTGGTACATAGCCCTCTGCCTTTTTATCTGGTCTATCTTTCTGTGAATGTGGTTTTTGGTCCACAATTAGCAGAATTGTTGTTCTTCTTGCTTCTGCTGTCTGCCCTCTGGTGGATGAGGCTCTCTAAGAGGCTTGTGCAAGTTTCCTGATCGGAGGGACTGGTGGTTTGTAGAGCTGCTGCTGCTTTGGTTGGGAGAGCTCAGTAAAACTTTAGTCCACTTGTCTGCTGATGGGTGGGGCTGGGTTCCCTCCCTGTTGGTTGTTTGGCCTGAGGCGACCCAACACTGGAGCTTATCTGGGCTCTTTGGTGGGGCTAATGGCAGACTCTGGGAGGGCTCACGCCAAGGAGTACTCCCCAGAATTTCTGCTGCCAGTGTCCTTTTCCTCTCATTGAGCCACAGCCACCGCCAGCCTCTGCAGGAGACCCTCCAACACTAGCAGGTATGTCCTGTTCAGTTCCCTATGGGTTCACTGCTCTTTCCCCCTGGGTCCTGATGTGCTTACTGCTTTGTGTGTGCCCTCCAAGAGTGGAGTCTCTGTTCCCCCAGTCCCGTCGAAGTCCTGCAATCAAATCCCACTAGGCTTCAAAATTTGATTCTCCAAGAATTCCTTGTTACATTGCCGGACCCCCAGATTGGGAAGCCTGACGTGTGGCTCAGAACCTTCTCTCCAATTGGTGAACTTCTGTGATATATGTGTTCTCCCGTTTGTGAGTCACCCACCCAGCAGTTATGGGATTTGATTTTATTGTGATTGTGCCCCTCCTACTGTCTCATGGTGGCTTCTCCTTTGTCTTTGGATGTGGGGTATCTTTTTTGGTGACTTCCAGTGTCTTCCTGTCAATGATTGTTCAGCAGTTAGTTGTGATTCTGGTGTTCTTTCAAGAGGGAGTGAGAGCACGTCCTACTCCTCCATCTTGAACCAAACTTTGGTGGATTTGTTTTTTGGTTTGGTTGCCCTCTTCTTTCTTTCTGTCTTTTTTGTTAAATTACTTTTTATTTTTTTTATTGTTAATACTTCTTTAATTTTTTATTTTAATAAGTTTATTTTATTATTATTTTTTTCATTTTCTTCTGAGCTGTGTGGCTGACAGGGTCTTAGTGCTCTGGCTGGGTGTCAGGCCTGTGCCTCTGAGGTGGGAGAGCAGAGTTTAACAGGAAACATTTAACAAGGACATAGAAGAACTAAAGATCAAACAAAACAATTATGAACAACACAATAAATAAAATTAAATATTCTCTAGAAGGAATCAATAGCAGAATAATTGAGTCGGAAGAACAGATAAGTGACCTGGAAGATAAAATAGTGGAAATAACTACTGCAGAGCAGAATAAAGAAAAATGAATGAAAAGAATTGAGGAAAGTCTCAGAGACCTCTGGAACAACATTAAATGCACCAACATTCAAATTATAGGGTTCCCAGAAGAACAAGAGAAAAGGAAAGGGACTGAGAAAATATTTCAAGAGATAATATTTGAAAATGTCTCTAATATGGGAAAGGAAATAGTCAATCAACTCCAGGAAGCACAGAGAGTCCCGTACAGGATAAATCCAAAGAAAAACATGCCTAGACACATATTAATCAAACTATTAAAAATTAAATTCAAAGAAAAAGTATTAAAAGCAGCGAGGGAAAGGCAACAAATAACATACAAGAGAATCCCCATAAGGTTAACATCTGATCTTTCAGCAGAAACTCTGAAATCCAGAAGGGAGTGGCAGGACATATTTAAAGTGACAAAAGGGACCTCTAACCAGCAAGGACCTCATTCAGATTCGACGGAGAAATTAAAACTTTTACAGACAAGCAAAAGCTAAGAGAATACAGCACCAGCAAACCAGCTTTATAACAAATGCTAAAGGAACTTCTCTAGGCAGGAAAGACTACTGCAGAGCAGAATAAAGAAAAATGAATGAAAAGAATTGAGGAAAGTCTCAGAGACCTCTGGAACAACATTAAATGCACCAACATTCAAATTATAGGGTTCCCAGAAGAACAAGAGAAAAGGAAAGGGACTGAGAAAATATTTCAAGAGATAATATTTGAAAATGTCTCTAATATGGGAAAGGAAATAGTCAATCAACTCCAGGAAGCACAGAGAGTCCCGTACAGGATAAATCCAAAGAAAAACATGCCTAGACACATATTAATCAAACTATTAAAAATTAAATTCAAAGAAAAAGTATTAAAAGCAGCGAGGGAAAGGCAACAAATAACATACAAGAGAATCCCCATAAGGTTAACATCTGATCTTTCAGCAGAAACTCTGAAATCCAGAAGGGAGTGGCAGGACATATTTAAAGTGACAAAAGGGACCTCTAACCAGCAAGGACCTCATTCAGATTCGACGGAGAAATTAAAACTTTTACAGACAAGCAAAAGCTAAGAGAATACAGCACCAGCAAACCAGCTTTATAACAAATGCTAAAGGAACTTCTCTAGGCAGGAAAGACAAGAGAAGGAAAAGACCTACAATAACAAACCCAAAATAATTAAGAAAATGTTAATAGGAACATACATATTGATAACTACCTTAAATGTAAATGGATTAAACGCTCCCACCAAAAGACATAGAATAGCTGAATGGATACAAAAACAAGACTCATATGTATGCTGTCAACAAGAGACCCACTTCAGACCTAGGGACACATACAGACTGAAAGTGAAGGGATGGAAAAAGATATTCCATGCAAATGGAAATCACAAGAAGGCTGGAGTAGCAATTCTCATATCAGACAAAATAGACTTTAAAATAAAGACTATTACAAGAGAGAAAGAAGGACACTACATAATGATCAAGGGATCAATCCAAGAAGAAGATATGACAACTGTAAATATTTATGCACCCAACACAGGAGCACCTCAATACATAAGGCGAATGCTAACAGCCATATAAGGGGAAATCGACAGTAACACAATAAGAGTAGGGGACGTTAACACCCCACTTACACCAATGGACAGATCATCCAAAATGAAAATAAATAAGGAAACACAAGCTTTAAATGATACATTAAACAAGATAGACATAATTCATATTTATAGGACATTCCATCCGAAAACAACAGAATACACTTTCTTCTCAAGTGCTCATGGAACATTCTCCCGAAGAAATCATATCTTGTGTCACAAATCAAGCCATAGTAAATTTAAGAAAATTGAAATCATATCAAGTATCTTTTCTGACCACAACATTATGAGACTAGATATCAATTACAGGAAAAAAATCTGTAGAAAATACAAACACATAGAGGCTAAACAATACACTACTAAATAACCAAGAGATCACTGAAGAAATCAAAGAGGAAATCAAAAATTACCTAGAAACAAACGACAATGAAAACACGAAGACCCAAAAACTATGGGATGCAGCAAAAGCAGTTCTAAGAGGAAAGTTTATAGCAATACAATCCTATATCAAGAAACAAGAAACCTCTCAAATAAACAACTTAACCTTACACCTAATGCAGTTAGAGAAAGAAGAACAAAAAACCCCCAAAGTTAGCAGGAGGAAAGAAATCATAAAGATCAGATCAGAAATAAACGAAAAAGAAATGAAGGAAATGATAGCAAAGATCAGTAAAACTAAAAGCTGATTCTTTGAGAAGATAAACAAAATTGATAAACCATTAGCCAGACTCATCAAGAAAAAAGAGGAGAAGACTCAAATCAACAGAATTAGAAATTAGAAAGGAGAATTAATAACTGACACTGCAGAAATACAAAGGATCATGAGAGATTACTACAAGCAACTATGCCAATAAAATGGACAACCTGGTAGAAATGGACAAATCCTTGAAAAAGCACCACCTTCCAAGACTGAACCAGGAAGAAAGAGAAAAATATGATCAGACCAATCACAAGCACTGAAGTGAGACTGTGATTAAAAATCTTCCAACAAACAAAAGCCCAGGACCAGATGGCTGCACAGGAGAATTCTATCAAACATTTAGAGAAGAGCTAACACCCATCCTTCTCAAACTCCTCCAAAACATAGCAGAGGCGGAACACTCCCAAACTCATTCTATGAGGCCAGCATCACCCTGATACAAAAACCAGACAAAGATGTCACAAAGAAAGAAAACTACAGGCCAATATCACTGATGAACGTAAATGCAAAAATCGTCAACAAAATACTAGCAAACAGAAGCCAGCAGCACATTAAGAGGATCATACACCATGATCAAGTGGAATTTATCCCAGGAATGCAAATATTCTTCAATATATGCAAATCAATCAATGTGATAAACCATATTAACAAACTGAAGAATAAAAACCATATGATCATCTCAATAGAAGCCGAGAAAGTGTTCAACAAAATTCAACACCCATTTACGATAAAAACTCTCCAGAAAGTAGGCATAGAGGGACCTACTTCAAGATAATAAAGGTCATATATGACAAACCCACAGCCAGCATCATTCTCAATGGTGAAAAACTAAAACCATTTCCTCTAAGATCAGGAACAAGACAATGTTGTCCACTCTCACCATTATTATTCAACATAGTTTTGGAAGTTTTATCCACAGCAATCAGAGACGAAAAAGAAATAAAAGGAATCCAAATTGGAAAAGAAGTAAAATTGTCACTGTTTGCAGGTGACATGATACTATACATAAAGAATCCAAAAATGTTACCAGAAAACTACTAGAGCTAATCCATGAATTTGGTAAACTAGCAGAACACAAGATTAATGCACAGAAATCTCTCACATTCCTATACACTAATGATGAAAAATCTGAAAGAGAAATCAAGGAAACACTCCCATTTCCCATTGCAGCAAAAAGAATAAAATACCTAGGAATAATCCTACCTAAGGAGACAAAAACCTGTATGCAGAAAACTATAAGATACTGATGAAAGAAATTAAAGATGGTACAAACAGATGGAGAGATATACCATGTTCTTGGATTGGAAGAATCCACATTGTGAAAATGACTATACTACCCAAAGCAATCTACAGATTCAATGTAATCCCTATCAAATTACCAATGGCATTTTTCACAGAATTAGAACAAAAAATTTTACCATTTGTATGGAAACACAAAAGACCCTGAATAACTCAAGCAATCTTGAAAAAGAAAAATGGAGCTGGAGGAATCAGGGCCCCGGACTTCAGACTATACTAGAAAGCTACAGTAATCAAGAAAATATGGTACTGGCACAAAGACAGAAATATAGATCAATGGAACAGGATAGAAAGCTCAGAGGTAAACCCATGCACATGTGGTCACCTTATTTTTGATAAAGGAGGCAAGAATATACAATGGAGAAAAGACAGCCTCTTCAGTAAGTGGTGCTGGGAAAACTGGACAGCTACATGTAAAAGAATGAAATTAGAAAACTTCCTTACACCATACAGAAAAATAAACTGTAAAGGGATTAAAGACCTAAATGTAAGGCCAGACACTATAAATATCTAGAGGAAAACATAGGTAGAACACTCTATGACATAATGACAGCAAGATCCTTTTTGACCCACCTCCTAGAGAAATGGAAATAAAACAAAAATAAACAAATGGGACCTAATGAAACAAAATCTTTTGCACAGCAAACAAAACCATAAATAATACAAAAAGACGGCCCTCAGAATGGGAGAAAATATTTGCAAATGAAGCAAGTGACAAAGGATTAATCTTTAAAATTTACAAGCAGCTCATGCAGCTCAATATCAAAAAAACAAACAACCCAATCCAAAAATGGGCAGAAGACCTAAATAGACATTTCTCCAAAGAAGATATACAGATTGCCAACAAACACATGAAAGAATGCTCAACATCACTAATCATTAGAGAAATGCAAACCAAAACTACAATAAGGTATCACCTCACACCGGTCAGAATGGCCATCATCAAAAAATCTACAAACAATAAGTGCCGGAGAGGGTGTGGAGAAATGGGAATCCTCTTGCACTGTTGTTGGGAATGTAAATTAATACAGCCATTATGGAGAACAGTATGGAGTTTCCTCAACAAATTAAAAATAGAACTACCATACGACCCAGCAATCCCACTACTGGGCATATATCCTGAGAAAACCATACTTCAAAAAGAATCATGTACCACAATGTTCACTGCAACTCTATTTACAATAGCCAGGGCATGTAAGCAACCTAACTGTCCATCAACAGATGAATGAATAAGAAGATGTGGCACATATATACAATGGAATATTACTCAGCCATAAAAAGAAACGAAATTGAGTTATTTGTAGTGAGGTGGACGAACCTAGAGTCTGTCATACAGAGTGAAGTAAGTCAGAAAGGGCAAAACAAATGCCATATGCTAACACATATATTAGGAATCCAAAAAAGAAAAAAAGAAATGGTTCTCAAAAACCTAGGGGCAGGACAGGAGTAAAGACACAGACGTAGAGAATGGACTTGAGGACACGGGGATGGGGAAAGGTAAGCTGGGACGAAGTGAGAGAGTGGCATGGACATATATACACTACCAAATGTAAAATAGATAGCTAGTGGGAAGCAGCCACATAGCACATGGAGATCAGCTCAGTGCTTTGTGACCACCTAGAGGGGTGGGATAGGGAGGGTGGGAGGGAGATGCAAGAGGGAGGAGATATGGAGATACATGTGTATGTATAGCTGATTCACTTTGTTATAAAGCAGAAAGTAACACACCATGGTAGAGCAATTATACTCCAATAAAGATGTTAAAAAAATCTGCAAAAAAAAAACAAACAAAACAAATAAACAAACAAAAGAATATGACAAAGTCACAAAATCCAGACAATGTGAGCAGCCGCTTACATTCCTTTTCTCAAAGGTGTCAAACTTGACACAACCCTTCTGTTCTCCTGGAAGGAATCTGAGCTGACGGTTCAGGATGGTTCAGAGACATCTGATAAGAAATGAAAAATCAGAACCACCTGAGCAACAGACTTCAGCACTATCAGATGTTTGCTTCTAATCATCAATTTTATTTTAATAATGATAAGCAAGCCATTGAACACTTTGGAATGTAAAACTTAACTAACTAATACAATCAGACTTTATTTCCATAGTCTGATTTAGGAGTCTCACCAAATGTGTTCAGTGTCATGGCATAGCTTAAAAATAAAGAAAAGTAATGTGTCAATATTGGTTCATTGTCCACAACAAATATCCCACTCTGGTGTGGGATATTGATAGTGTGGGAAGTTATGCCTGTGTGGGGATAGGGAGTATATGGGAACTCTGTACTTTCTACCCAATTTCGCTGTGAACCTAAAAATGCTACAAGAAATAAATTCCACTAAAAAATAAAGAAATAGAAAAACAGTCCTAGTACAGACAATAGATTTGCTATTTACACAATGTATAAACGTGCAAGAATATATTCTACAAGTAAGTTAAAATGTGAGACTGCGGTCTTTGACATTTTCCCTCAAATGAAGAATACCATTATGGGAACTGTATGCGTAAGATGCTGGCTTGACTCTTTTCACATGTAGAGTTTCAGGAAGTAAGCAGGTACATTCTTTACCTTACCCCAGAATCTGATTTAGAGTGAGTCTCGGGGCTTCCCTGGGGGCGCAGGGGTTGGGAGTCCGCCTGCCGATGCAGGGGACGCGGGTTCGTGCCCCGGTCCGGG